>NW_026639322.1:0-472801 GCF_028554395.1 Pezoporus wallicus
TGCAGACAAGCCTGAGCACATGTGTATCAGTCCATCCTTGTGTGACCCTCATCATGAGGGTACAGGCACACCTTGGCTGGAGCTTGTGATATAGGGAGAATCATCAAGATCCTTTTCATGAGCAGATCCAGCAATGTCCCACTTTACAAGTGCAGAACCTGTTGTGCACTGACCACAACTCCCCAGTCCACATCCCACTGTGCTGCTTAATGGTGAAGCCACGAATGAAGGAGGGCAGTGGAGTCTGTGTTGTCCGGCTTGGATTTCACCACATCTCATTTTCAACATATCAAATACGGCTACTTCCAACTGATTAAGTCAAGGAGATGTATGTAGTCAGGGTAGAGAAACAGGTATCAATCATAGTTATTATAAACTTAGGTGTGGTGAATTCCATCTGTTTCATTCTCTATCCCCCTCTCCCTCACCTCCCCAGGGTACTGGGGGCTCTGCTAGGAAGTCATTCACATGCACTCACTGCTTTGTATGTCTGGATTTCAGAATATCATCAGAGCCTACAACACACCTTGCCACTAGATCGTTCAAGGCCTGTCTGACTTGTTGATTTTGAAGGGTGTAGATGTAAGGGTTACACAGCTGAGTAACCACACAGTAAAGGAAAGATACAACTTTGTCAAAATCCCTCCCGCCCCGTTGCCTTGGTCGGATGTACCTGAAGATGGAGCTGCTGTACAGAATAGTGACCACGATGAGGTGACTGGAGCATGTGGAAAAGGCTTTTTTCCTGCTTGCTGAAGACTGGATGTGTGTGACCGTGTGGATGATGTATGCATAGGAAAAAGCAGTTACTGACAAGGTGCCAGGTAGTATCAGAACACCAGTCACTAGCACTACTTTCTCAATGACGCCTGTGTCTGCGCAGGACAGCTGGAGCAGTGGTGCTATATCACAGTAGAAGTGGTTGATGACACCAGGCCCGCAGAATGGCAACTTGGTTATAACTGTGAGTGGGGAGATCATCAAGAAGAAACTCATTACCCAGCAGCCCAGCACCAGCTGGAGGCAAAACCTATTGCTCATGAAGGTAGCATAATGCAAAGGGCGGCAGATGGCCATGTAGCGGTCAAAGGACATGAGAGCTACATGGAAGAAAGTGCAGATACCCAGGATGAAGAAGAGGGATAACTGAAGGAAACATCCAGAGGGGGAAATTGTTTTTGCTCCTGTGAGGAGGCTGTAGAGAGTTCTTGGCATGAAGGTAGAAGTGAAGCAAATCTCCACAACGGAGAAATTCCTGAGAAAGAAATACATGGGGATGTGGAGGCGTTGGTCCACCAGTGTGATGGTAATGACAGTGATGTTTCCAAGGAGGATCAGGAGGAAGGCAACAAAGAGAATGGCAAATAGGATGATCTCCGAAAAGCGGTTGCTGGCAAGTCCCAAGAGGATGAACTCTGCTGTTGTCTGATTTGTCTCTGAAAGCTGAATAATAGTTAAAAAATAGTTAAAAAAAAATGTTAAAGTTGTTCCAAGAAGCATAAGCAAAAGACTAATCAGATGGTTACATGTGGTTGTCTTGACTAGAAGACTATTGTAAGCCAACAGTGAGTGATTTACATAACAGTTGACCTGAGTAGGCACCTGCCTGTGCTGCCCATATCAACTGGCCACAGGACAAACTTAGCATAATGAAGCAGCCTTTAGGCAGCTCCCACTTGGCACCAATAATGACACTGCCAAGCAGGTTCTTGTCCACGTTCTTAAAATGAAGCAGCATGCTCTCGTGTGGATATCCTTTTACCAGACAGAGGAAATCATGCACAGCATTTTTCAGTTCTTAAGAAAAAATGGTAAGAGTTCTAAATACCATAATGTGTGGGAATTACTCCGCAGACAGGATCCGTGTAACGGGCTGTGCCTTGGCTAGAAATCCATCCAGTGTGTCATGACTGCAGGTTCCAAGCATCTGAAGGGACACATTATCTATGCTATTCCCCTTCCCTTTTCACATTAGTTCAAAAAACGGCATTTTAATTAATACCTGTCAGAATCCGAGTACCTTTCTTAATAGTACCCATTACAAACCCCAGAGGCCATGCATTAGAATGCCTTTGAGGGCAGATTCCAAAGGAGAGGGCATACCCTTTTCCATAGAAACCTGAAGCGTTTCTTAACGCACCTGACTGCAGATCACTACTTGTCCAAGTACTGCATTCATCACTACTGCTGCATTGTCGAAGGCAGGGATTCAATACCTTCAGAGAGACTTTCTGCCAATCTTAAGATGAGTGTCAGAAGCACCGGTGTGTGTTCACCCCTGAAGATACAGACCCTACATGATGAGATAAGATTTAGATCCTCCCCTGTCTTATTTGTGTGCCACCACAGGTCAGGATCTGCAAGCACACCTTAGCATTTCTGCCCAATTCTTATCATTTCTGCCCAATTTCTGTTTTCCAGGCTGGCTTCCTGCCTTAGCAGACAAATATAAATTTTAGTGCTTTACTTTTAATCCCATTTTCCTATACTTATGGTAACATAACAACAAGAAGCTCCTGAATTCTTCCAGGTTACCAGTCTGCATCATCTTCCAGGTGGCAGTGAGCTGCCAAGGTCTCCTCATCACGTTTTAGCAACAGTGACAAACAGTAGAACTGTTGTCCACAAACAAAGCAAATGATGGTATTCCTTGACAAAACAGAAAATGCTAATAAATTATTCTCATTAAATGTCATTAATTCACCTTAATAAATACTCCTGGAGAAGAAAGCAAAACAAAAAGCCAACAATAACACCAATAAACATGATCTGTTGCTAGCAACGAATCCTAGCAAGGATTTCATAAGCAGTCTGCAAATCATCCCAGTTCTATATTATCTCAAGCCTTCAAACTCCCATTAGCATGCTCAAAGCCATTAAGTCACAATCCCTATGCTTGCCTTCTGAAGCTTTCTAGGTCTTTATTTTAGCATGAGAGGAACCCTGTGCTGGAAATTCACTCCATTAAGTGGAAAGGCTACCAGCCCACTGACGATGTCTCCCTTGTCTTTAGTCATCCCAAACAGAACACCACCAATAACTGAAGCAGAGCCATCTACCCCGCGAATTACATCACATCCCACATTACCTGTTTCTCACATGGAATACATCAGTTGTGCCTCCTTTCTCCAGCACATTTTATACTTCCAGTTAGTCCTTTATTTTACATCACTCTTCCAGCTTAGGGAATAATTAGGCACCTTGCTGATGGCACTGCTGGGACACATCGCTTACATGGCAGGGTGTGAGGAGAGCTGGTTTGTAGAACCATGGAAACAGAACACTGAAGTTTGGAAGGGAATTCTAGACATCATCTGGTCAAACCCCCCTGATCAAGCAGGACACCTACAGCATGTTGCCCAGGACCATGTCCAGTTGGGTTTTCATATCTCCAGAGGCAGAGGTTTTACATCCCCTGTTCCAGTGCTCAAGTCAGACAGACTCTCCTGTGTGTGTTTGTCCCCACTGCCTCTGGTCCTATCACCAGGCACCACTGAGAAAAGCTGGCTCTCTCCCCTTTGCACCCTTCCTTCAGGTATTTATGTACATTGATGAGACTGCTTCTGAGCCTAGATGACATAGAATCATAGAACGGTTTGGGCTGGAAAGGACCTTAAGATCATCCAGTTCCAACCCCCCTGCCATGGGGGGTTGAGCACAAGAAAGGTTTCCAGGAGGAGGATGTTTAATTAATGAATTTTTTTAATGTCACAGATACAGTTGTTCAATGCCAGATTATGAGAGATACATTCTTTGACTGGGATTATGCAGTACACTGTGGGACAAAGCGGAATATGTCTGCCATTAGGAACAAGCTATAGCTCATATTTAATAAACAATAAGGTTTAAATCTGATATATATGAAATGTGGGGGGAAAAAAAGAATAAGCAACAAATACATATAAAGAAAGAGGTTAGAAAAGCCAGTATCATGAGCAAATCAGAGGCTGGTATCAGTTCACGTTTGGTTGGTATAGACAGACATCTTGCTCTTGTACAGAGACACCCTAGTTTTACCAGGACGGTTTGTAAGTCTCTGACCATCAGACTTTTCATCTCTTTCATGGTTCTTCTATTATTCATCTTCCATTGTCAAAAGCAAATTATAGTGGCTCTTTTTTCCCTTTAAGACAGATTCATCTAATTCTTTATCATCTGTCGTGCTGCCTGGTGAGCTACTCTTCTGTGGAAAGCCTCTTTCTCCTTCTCCTTCTTCATCCCTTATTCTTCCTTGTGGTTATTTTTAGATTTTTTTGGCTGTTAGTTTCAGGCTTTCTTTGCAAACACCAGTGTGTCCATCTCAGCCACTTCTAAAGGAGCCTTTTCAGCCCTTCAGAAACTCAGACCATCTTAGTCTCACAAATACATTTAAAATGTGCCAAATAATTCACTCCCAAGAGCATCTTCTTGGCTCTTTTGTCTGTAGAGGAACTTCAAGAAGCAGTTAAGATGATAGAGAAATCTGTTATAGTTGTAGGAAGCACAGTGTGAAAACTCACAGCAAACGTCCAAAATGAGCAGTGCAGTGGGGTAAGTTTGGAGCCATTTGGAGCTTCATAAATCTTCGTAAAAAATAAAACTTACATTTGGAGTGATTCATAAATCCAGCATCTTGCACTGAAGGAAAAAACCCCCTCACTTTGGTAACTTATTTGTACGAGAGGAAGCCACAAGCCGCATTATCTCATTCTGAATCTTAACCTTATTGTTGGATACATTCAACTGTGCTTTCTTAAGAAGATCTTTGATGGCATCTCCTGGGAAAGACATTTGAAAGGTGGAAAACTGTTTTCTGTAATCTTCTATTTTACCTAGAAAATAGGTCAACAAAATATGTAAGTAAATGCCAAAGGGAAAACCACAGGATCATTCAAGAAAACTGCAAGATCTTTCTGCAAGATCTTTCAAGAAAAGCATTAATCATTGAACATCTGCAAGTTTCACATACAAATTCTTCACCATATTAGATCCTACCATAGCCAGTGAAGAGAGAGGAGGACATCAGTCATAGTCTGGAGGTACCTCTTTCAATATCTGTTTCATCAGGTGTCTGAGAGGGGGGGATACTGTTCCTCACCAATAACTATAAAGGGAAGCAGTGGTAAATATCCCAGGCTTGGATACTGTGGCTTCTAAATATAATGCCTTCCCAACAGCTCTTCAGTAGAAGGACCACAATTTAATCACACTGATTTACAGAACAAATCAAGAGTAGTGTAAAATCCTTATAGTTCAGGACATACATCTAGAGGGTGAGTACATTAATGCCTGTGCAAGCTTCTTCGTAGAGTCTGCCCTGCTCCTTCTCTTCTGTCTCCACTTGCAGCAGCAGCACTGAATAAAGGAGGACTCTAACATGCTTGGCACTGAATATATGTTGAGAATATGAAATGCAAAAATACAGAGACAACGCTGCATACAGCCTCTTACCAGGACAATTCACGTTGTTGAAGAGTGGAAAGTGCATGACTGTGGGGCATGACTTGTCTCCTCGGAAGATGTAGCAATCAGAAGGGTTGTTCTCATCCATTTTCTGATCCTTTATATTGGGAAATGGGATGTGGTTCTCCTGGCAGTATGAAGCCGTTTTCTTGATAGTCTGACACACAGAGAAGTTGTGTAAGCATTTTGTCATTAGCTTTTTCTGAACCCCAAGAATAAATCAGTCCTATCTCCAGTAATAAAACAAATTGCTACAGAACAATTTCTTGGGCTATACATATTTGTAACGTATATTTTATTTTAAAGTCTAAGTTTTCCACAAGAATTCTCTGAGGAACAGGCTAAGTCTAGAATATGAATGAAGACCAGGCACTCATTTCTGGGGTTGCTTCTAGCAGGAACCTTTGTTTAAGAAACTACAGCTACACCCAGCAAGGCAATGGGGCAGACACTGGAAGATGGTAAGATTAAAGGGATTTGGGGGCTATAAAATCATCTGGAGACATCACCAGGTTCCTCAACTTTCAGAACAAGTTTTATTTTCCAAAGCAACCCTTCCTGTTGCTCTACAGCTCTTACAAAATTCAACACTCCACCACTCCAGCAAAACTAAGAACTGCCCATGTCTCTTATGTGAATCTGACCATCAAAGGGAGACAACAACCTGTCTGATTTGAGGCACACATTAACTTTAACATTGGTTTAACTTTGCAGGAAAGCATTGACTGGGATAGGCTTTATGTTGGGAGTTTGCACAAAATGAGGTTCTGTGGTCTCCCTGAGCAGTATTATTCCCAACTGTTCAGGAGTTCAGAAGAAACAACCTTTGAGTCTTTTTCACTCTTCTCTGATGGGTTTGCAATAGTCTGCTTTAGATGGCACAAGGCCTGTGAACAGCAGCCACTTTATGTAAGCTTCCCAGAGTAAATGGCATATTACACGATTCATTCCAACAGCCCCTCCACAAAGAATGCACTTCACAGCAAAAGATGGGGTCTTAGGCATTAAGAACAGATTGGCCTCTCCCATAGACAGACTCCTAACTGATACTTTGGCATTTCTGTCACCAAATTGCCTCAGGGCTTAGATTATACAGATTTATTACTTTTCCTTAAGCACTCTTGGGAAAAGGTGAAGTTGTAGCTCAAGACATGATGACTCTTGCAGTCACAAAAGACAAACGTTTCACAAGATCTTTCTGGAATGATACAAAACAGCAACAACATTTTGCAAGCCTAGCAAGTTCTTTTTTAACTCAAGCTCCTTAAACTCATCCCCTAGGCATGAATGTTTAAATGGAAGCAATTACAGAAACAGGATTGTACATGTACCCTCATTTGTAATGAAACTTGTTTATAAAAGGAAATTGAGTATATTAGGAGGAAAAAGCCTACACAAAGGGAAACTGGGCAAGATTCTTACAGATCCTGACACAAGACCTCCTCAAAGGCAAAGAGGAATTTTGCTGTAAATACTGCCTGTCAAAGAGCGTACCTCAAAAGGATCTCCAGAGCTGAAATCAAAGGAGATGATCAGATCTGCTTGCCGCTGGGCTCGAAGTACCAGAGGATAGGCAGAATTTATCGCCAGACCAGCATCAATCAAAGAGATGATTTTGTTTTCGACCAGGTAAGAGGGCTTCATGTTAGCTAATCCAATGAAAGAAAGCAATGAGATTACATAAAGACATATATACAAATGTATAAAATATATACACACACATGACCAGCCCCCAAAATATCTATTGGTCTTCACTGATGATGCATCTCAGAAAGGTATTGAGACCCGCCTCTCCTTGCCTCTCCTGCCCAGCCAGATGTCTAGCTGTATTCTGGCAAGAGGAGTCCCCATCCTCCCGACCCACCTCTCTCTGACTGTGGTCAATTGCAAATCAGAATTCCCAATGGGCTCTTCAAGGTCAAACCTGGAACCATGCACCCATAGCTTTAATATAAGAAGATCATTGAGCAGAAAAATGAATGCATGAGCCAGCTAGAAATCACAACACCTAACTGCAGTTGATAAGTGCAGCTTTCTACTTCCATACTAGGTGCCAAAGCTTCTGTTATCACAATTGAACATACAGCTAGGGCAGGCAATGGAATCTAGAGACCAAAAATATTCCTCATGCATCAGGAGCACAATTCGATTTCATAAACTTAGCTGTCCAGTTCCATCTCCTTAGGTTAATTCTTGTGCCCTCCAGGTTCTCCTCCAAAACGACACAGGGGTCCTATAGGTTTCATTTTGTGTTTCCCAACTCAATGCTGTTGTCCCAGTCTGTACACAGGGACAACAGTCTGTGTGACATTAGATGCCTGTGTTTCTGAGACAGAATTGAGTTTATATATCTGCGATGATGTTGCAGATCTGGATTCTAGTAGAGTGTTGTTTATGACTAGTTTATTTGCTGCCCATAATAGGATGCTGTTAAGAGAGCAATGGAACCTGAAAAGCTATCTAAATCACTAAGAAGGAAAATGGCAAAGACAGCTGAACATCACACAAACATAGCATAAAAGCTCTGCTATACCCCATGCATTCTGCCCCATAGATCATTATTTAATTGGATTTTCTTACAGCATTTGTAGAAGAAGTTATGAATTGTTCCCCATTTCCAGGTCAGCACGCATTGGACTGTTTTATACACCACCCTAAGGACATCCCACACTGAGCCTGGGAGAGACAATACAATTCAGAACATGGTTAAATCCAGAGAACTTCACTTCTTGACTGGTGTTACAAAACCTGGGGGAGATGTATGGTGGTAGAAGAACATATGTGCAGATGCTGTACAGACATCCTGAGTGACAAGGCCCGAGTGTTTCAGAAGAGAACCACGCTTTCCTCTAGTTCAAATAATGAACATTAAGCAATGGACTCTTAGTACTGCTGAAACAGATCTGAGTAAGCCTTTCAAGGCACAAACTATCCAGGACTCTGGCCCTACACCAGCTGACATGTTCACCACGCTTGAGGCTCACAGGTAATGAACAGCCCTGGTTGCACCAGAGCTGTACATTAGAGAGGCCTGATCTTTTCTGGGCCTCTTACATCATTCTTGTGGTTCAGAAGGACTGTTATTTCTCTTCATCTTCTTTCCACCTGAATAAAGAACCATGCTACAACCCAATTGCACAACCTGTACAAGGTGGGGTATAGTAGGTGAAAGCCATGATAGCATCAAAAGATCTTGTGAGAGAATGTGAGATCAGGACAGTAAAAGAGTTTGGAGGACTGGACTGTGCAGACAGAGAACATCCAGGCTTTATCCATGAACACACTCCTTGGAACAGGCATTGGAGAGGAGGAAGACCTGTCTGCAATACCCAGATTTAACCTTGGAGCACTAGTTGGTTCACTCCAGAAGGAACCAGAATTTAAGTTCATAAAACTCCAAAGCTGGAATTTTTCAAAGCATGCACAATACAAAGAGTAATAAAAGATATTAAAAATAAGATACACTTGCCTAGGAGGACTGCTTGGGATGGTGGTAACTCTCCTTCCGGAAAACTTCCCTTCCCAAAATACGCTGAGGAAGATCAAGTGGAGAAAAAGCACAAAACCAACACATTAAAGAAACAAATTCATGGCAACCTTCAAGGTAACTTTTTATGCAGGTAGGTGTTTGTACCTGAGGTGGAGAGGGTGTTGTTAATGATAGGCATTAATATACAGTACTTGCCTCCAAATTCTTTTTCTATCTGTTTGCCCAGCTCAGCACAGCTCGCCATTCTTTCCTCCCTTGTTTTCTTTGCCCAAGAATCACGTATTGCAATGCACAGTTTCAAGGATTCACTTTGTCCCCCGTCTCCTTAAAAAGAGAGGAAAGAAGAAAAGGAAAATATGCAAATGCACAATAAAGGAATCACTGTTTGTAAAACCAGATGAGTAAAAATGCAGGTCCTAGGAAATCTCAGCATCATTCACTTGCCTGACAATACACTTATCAGTTTCTCGAAGACTTCCTTAGGATCACTCCCACTTACAGCACACAACTGAAGGTCTAGCAGAAGTAGAAGAGACTGACAAGCAATGGCGGTATCTGGGTTTCTTTCTAAGAAAGATAAGATGAAAGTTACATCAGAGTGGAATTTATCTTACCAGATATCAGATTATAAAGTAACTGATATATGAATCAGTGAAGATGTAGTCTCTACATTCAGTGGAATCTCTAGAAACACTGACCTCACTTCTCTTCTCCTGAAGAAGTTGTTTAAGCTCGTGAGAGGAACCATGTGCCATAGTATTTCTTGTTTGACAGTAAAACCACCTAACACTGAGCATTTGCAACTGGACAGATGTGCAGCTAGACCAGGATTCACATGGCCTTTGTGTTCATCTTGGAAGAAAAACTCCACGAAACAAAGTAATAGGAGGCGGAGCAGAAATATAGCTTGGAGTAAATGGGAATTATCTAATATGCTTCAAATACTTCATTCCCACTTTGAATTTAAAAAAACAAACAAATAAGTACATAAAGGAGTAAGAAATGTAATAACGATTTCATAGAATCATAGAATCACAGACTAGTTAGGGTTGGAAAGGACCTTAAGATCATCAAGTTCCAACCCCCCTGCCACGGGCAGGGACACCTCACAGTATTTGAGTGAGCCTGGTGTGATTTCTTCCAGTATTACCAAGAGAATACTGTAGGAATTTATTTTGTATTTTAGAGTCATTAAAATCTCCATTTTCCATGTGAACATTTCATAGAATCATAGCATCACAGCATCACAGTATCATAGATTAGCTCAAGTTAGAAGGGACTCATAAGGTTCATCAACTACCTAAAACTAGATCACACGACTAAGAGCATAATCCACATGCTCCTTCAACTCCAAATTGCTTGGTGCTGTAACCACTTCCCTGGGGAGCCCATTCTAGTTACTGACCACCTCCACAGCAGAAAAGAATGCTAAATTAAAAGCACCCCCCCCAAAAAAGCTACAAAAAATAAAGAGCAAGAAACACAAGAACTCACCGAACGCAAAGGAGAGGACGCTGGCCCGTAACTGCATTAAACTTCCTAGGGTGTCTTGGAAGAAATAAAAGGATGATTAAAATAAGAATACTCCTTCCAATAAAATACCCCTTCCCCTTCCTGCCAATGAAAGACATCAGGAAAGCAGCCATGCATCTAACCATAGATGTACAGTGCTGTTTCAGATGCCTTGGAGGATCCCACTTGCCTCGTGGCTGACACTCCAGAAGAGTACTTATTTCCTGCTGGTTCTGTTCATCACTCACAGATCCACGTTTGATGTCTCAGATGCCTGACAGCATCTCAGTCATCTCTTATTATCCCTCCAGCAATTTTGATAGTGTCCTACCTCAGAGTTTAAGATACCATCTCTGATACTTCCACATCATAAGGAATCTAACGTGGAGAAGATCAGTCCACATTCTACATGATATTCCAATCTGTGAACCTGTGGTACTGGCATGGACTTCTATGGTTCATGCTCATGCTACCATGGATTTATACTCAATGGAGAAGCATTTCTAGACAGTTTTGTCACCTCTTTAAGCAGGAATCCTAAGGTATCCATGAAGAGCACCTGTGAAGTTCTTTCTCACTCACAAAGAGACATTAAAGTGAGTAATACGAATGTTCACAAGAATGTTGTAAGTATCTAAAATGACATGCATGCATTCATAGAAATTGAACAGGATCCCCCTGAACTTTCCCTTCTCCAGGCTGAATAGTCCCAGCTCCCTCAGTCTGGCCTCATATGAAGGATGCTCCAGTCCCTGTGTAAGCCCATATCTTTCTCATACTGGGAAGCCCAGAACCAGATGCAGTACTCCAGGTGTGGCATCACCAGTGCTGAGTAAAGGGAAGAATCACCTCCTTTGACTTGCTGGTGGTGCTCATCCTAGTGCAGCCCATGATATCACTAGCCTTCTTTGCTGCAAGGGAACACTGCTGTCTCACATTCAACTTAGTGTTCCCCAAGATCCATAGGACTGATCTGAAACGCTGCCTTCCAGCTGGTCAGTCCCCAACCTGTCCTGGTTCCTGGGTTGCTCATCTCCATGTGCAGGACTTCAGATTTCCCTTTGTTGAACTTCATGGTGTTCCTGTTGGTCCATTTGTCTAGCCTGTCACAACTTCTCCAGATTACCAATCCAGTCCTCCCAGTTTCATGTTACCTGCAAACTTGCTGAGGGTGCACTTGGTCCCATCATCCAAGTCATTAATGATGATGTTAAAAGTATTAGATGTAGAATTCAGTCCTGTAATACACCACTATTCCTCACTGGCCCCTTATCATTAATGTGTTTGGAAAGGCTTTCCAGAAGGATTTGCTAAATCACCTTCCCACAGATTTAGATGTGGCTGGCTGACCTGAAAATTCCCACATCCCCCTTCCTGCTCTTTTGAAGATGGGAATGGCATCTTCCTTCCAGTCATCAGAACCCTCTCCCTATTGCCATGACCTTTCAAAAATGATTGAGAGTGGCCTAGCAATGACATTAACCAGCTCCACCTGCAATCATGGGTGTATCCCATCAGGTCCCATGGATTTGCATATGTCCAACTTGTTTGCATGTTCCTTAACCTGATGCAATTTGTTTACATGCTCCTAAGGATAAGGGGCTTCCTTGCTCCAGACTTTCCCACTGGTGCAACAACTCCTTTGAGCATACCAGCAACACAAAAAATGTAGTACCTCCTATGAACTTGATAATTTCTTCCATGCTTCCTAAAGCACTCCCCCATAAGCCTGAAACAACAAAAAGAAAATGTGTTCACAGTGCTTGCTTTAGCTGAGAATTCAACCCAAGTTTGTCTTTCAGTAGCACACTTTGCCTTAATGGAATTAAACAGTAAGAACTAGATTGTTTTTCTTTTATTCTTTTCCCCTATAGCATGGTGCCAAGGGTGCGTTTTGAGAAGAATGGGGCATGAAGTCATTAAACACAAGCGATGTTCAGTTGTGTCACAAACAAGTGAGAGGACACTTGCAGCTATACTGCTTAGGCAGGGAACGAAAGAGGTTTGGTCCCAGACTGAAACAGAGCGAAGCAAAATAGGAGCTTCGGGTCCTCACAAGAGGATGTCTCTAATTTGCAAAGCATCTCTCCCTGCAAAGCGAACATGCTGGGATGATAGAACGTTTCAACATCTGGGTTGGAACTATTTTATTAACTTCAGTAATTTACAGTATAAGTCTCTAACTTCTCATAACAACCATATAAACTGGTCAGTGTGGACAGTGGAGTGTAGAGAAGCATTCTGTAGTAGGGACTGTAGTGACAGGACAAGGGGCAATGAGTTAAAACTTAAACAGGGGAAGTTTAGATTGGGTATAAGGAGGAAATTCTTTCCTGTGAGGGTGCTGAGGCACTGGAATGGGTTGCCCAGGGAGGTTGTGAATGCTCCATCCCTGGCTGTGTTCAAGGCCACGTTGCAGGAAGCCTTGGGTGAGATGGTTTAGTGTGAGGTGTCCCTGCCCATGGCAGGGGGACTGGAACTGGATGATCTTAAGGTCCTTTCCAACCCGAACTATTCTATGATTCAGATGTTCCAGTTTGAACATGTGAAGTGAGAAGAACTGCTCTCCAGAATTCATATACTATTATGCATGCATTCATGGAATAATAGATGCATTCTTGTTACCTGCATTTTTTCTATGAAGCAGAATTAGGAAAATTCACCTTGCATATAACAAATGCATTTCTTCTTCTTTTTCTTCAGATTACCCTTCTCAAATTCACTTCCAAAGTATCTGGTACTCACAAAAGCACCCAAGGCACTATATCCAGCCTCATGGGGAGTGAATTCAAACCAGGTCCCTGAGAAAAATGAAACAACTTTTTCATTCAGTATTTGGAAACACATTTGACCTCACTGTCCCGAAGTAGCATCATAGTTGTTTTCCTTTTCCTTTCTAAAGTCCTCTGATGTTAGCTGACAAAGATGAACTGGCATATAGAGAATAAACTAAGTTGTAAGCATGTTACCACCTGCTCTATGATATGTTCTTGTTACCCCATACTATTCTAGGGATGGCTCACCTTATCCTACCATGAAAGCCACTTTTACAGAATGTGATTCAGACCTTTCGTGGAAGTGGCTGAATCACATGGAAGCCCATGGAAGCATATTTTCCTCCATTCTCAATAAACAAAGACATAGGCTCACAGTCAGCAATCAGGTATCAGCACAGTTAATGCCTGTTATTAAGTGAAAGGAATCAATACATGGTATTTAAGACACAGTTAGACTAGATGCCCATATTTTACCTGGAAAATTTCCACCTTTTTCACTCAGTTTTTCTTTGTCCACTGCTGCATAAATTGGGTACGGATTTATTCCAGTCTCTGAGGTCTCCTTGTGATCAGCCAGCTCATTCTCAACAAACTGAAAAATAAGCATGGACTTCTGAAGGAACATAAAATGCCCTTCCCCCCTGCTATAGCACTAAGGACACCCCCGCTTAGAAGACTTGGGTTAACCAAGGAGCTGGATTAACTGCTTCTGCTTTTTCATATCTAGAGATAAGATGTCATGATCCAAAGTATTGTTTCAATTTATACTACTACTCAAACAAACACCCACCAAGGTCAAATCCAGTTGCAATTACTCCGAGACCTTCAAAACAATCCCAAGGCATTTGCAGTTAGCTTCTTACCTGCTGCACTATTTGGTATACAAAACAGGCAGCCCAGAAGTCGGTCAGTGAGTAAAGTTCATCTCTTGATGCCTCCTCTAAGTACTTTTCTGCTTTTGCAATATGCCAGGAGGAATTACTGAGGCTTTTATACAGTTCCTCTTCTAGGGACATCAGTTTTTCTGACCATTTTCGATTCTCATACAGGAGGGACATGCACCTTTTAAAGAGAAGGAAAAGTCCTGTTTCCAGCATAGGGGAAATCAAACAGGGCTTTGCTTTTTGATCTGAATACACATGCAGGTACATTATCTGCGGTAGAATCACCACTGAGGTGCTAATTTCACCCTCTTTGGGGATCCAAGGTCAATCTTGTAGGACTGTAGTTAATGTCACAAATATTCCCTGTGCCTCCCACAATTGCACAGGCACATATCTCACCTACCACTCCACTGTGAGCCCAACAGGGAGTTATGAACAGTGACAACAGTGTTGAATATTCCCTGTGACAACAGTGTGAATATTCCCTGTATCTCCCACAATTGCACAGGCACATATCTCACCTACCACTCCACTGTGAGCCCAACAGGGAGTTATGAACAGTGACAACAGTGTTGAATTGCTATTGAATCTATAGAGCAGGAAAAGCATTCATGATCGCACCAGACCTACCAAGTGGATCCTGACACCCCACACAGATACGTGACAGCATCCAATAAATTTTGCTTCTTCAGCTCCACCAAGGTTCCTAGCATGGCTATCATGGCACGCAGGCCCCCGCCTGATCCCAGAACAACAATATTAGGCACCTTATCCTGGAAAGTGGACAGAAAACACATTTCTTTTAGACCAAAGGCTTAAACAGACAAGGATAAAGGCTACCGGAATTCTCACCTGACACGCTTCCTTGTTCTAAGACACATTCCATAACCTGCCTCTTTTCCGCTACTTTTTCCTTTACCTCACAGTCACAGAATGGGTTCTCTTTTATATTACGCTGAGATTTGCGCTGTGCTCCTGTGCTGTAGCTTCAAAATACACGCATTTTGAGCAGTGCCCCTTGTGTTCCTGTAGATGTCACATCTGTTACCTTTTTGTCACCAAGAACCGGGTTTTATTTCCAAAACAGGAAGGTAAAACTATGAGAGCCAGCCACAGGAAATTCTCAAGAACATGCAGTACTGCTCATGGGTGGAAGAGAGTCAACTTTCTACACAGCAGCTCATAGGGTGCTGTGCTTTCGATTTGTGGCTACAAAGCTACTGACAACACATAATGTTTCCTGAACAGTCTCCCACCTTCTCGTCTTCCATGTGCTTAGAGATTGCCTCCAGGTTTAGCTGTTCCATCACCTTTCCAGGGATGGAGGCTAACTGGCCTGTACTTCCGTGGCTCCTTATTTTTGCCCTGTTTGAAGACTGCGGTGAAATTTGCTGTATTCCAGTCCTCGGGCACCATTCCTGACTGTCATGACATGCATACAAGAGATATGCAAAGGCATGCAAATGATTAATTAGCTGATAGATATGGGAATTGCAGCTGGGAATTCCACTGATTGAATTCTCCTGCTCCCTTTTGTCTCCTTGGAAATTTCCAGCCTGAATCTTTTTCCCAGCAGTGGAAAGAAAGCCTGCACTGGAAAACTTGTGTCAAAAGATGATGCTTCCTTGGGTCTAGACCTCACTCCAAATGGCACTCTGTGTGCCACTCACATCACTGGACTGATACCTCCTTTCCTTACTAGGCATGTCAGTGCTTACCTGCTCACAACGAATCCCAAGTGCTTCCAGACACATCAGTACTTTTTCTCTTCTCTTATGGGTGGCTTTTATCTCACCTTCTGAGAGCTCAGGAGACTGACGGACCCAAGGGGCTTCATCCTGGCATACAAAGTGAAACACATTCAGGGTAAGAATATTTCTTACTGCAAGAACATCACTATTATGGGATCCATCCAGAGGACCCAGATTTCTGCAGACTAGCCAGTGTTCACTCTGACTCAATACCTAACAGCAGCATAAAGACCAGGGAAGTCATTTCTGTCTTACACTCTCAATCCAGGATGAAAGAGGCAGTATTTATGAACCAAACCACAAAGTGAAGAGGAAGGAAGAGGAACAAAAATTTTAGTTCTTCATGATTAAAAAGCCTCCAAATTCCTGACTGAAAACCCAGCCCCTTTTCTAGAGGAAACACTGTTGTGCCTGTCAGTGTTTCCCACGATGGTAACGCAAGTCTCTTGTTGGAGCAATTTCTGAAACTCAGTGAAATTTACTTGTTGATGCACTCAAGCCAATGGCATATTTGTCAGTTAGAAGCAAACGTCTAACTTGATCTAATGTTCAAGGTAGCCTAAAGAAATGCAACTTCTCCAGGTGAATCTTCATTGCTGAATCTTCATCTTCAGCCTGAGCTCTGCAGTCCTCTGAACATCCTTAAATATCATTGGAGAGGAAGAAGCACTTCCAGGGTACTACTCCTAAATCATAGTTCAGAGGTGCCTGTTTAACCCCAGTATGAAATGCATTCAGGACTAGCTCATCTGTAGAAACCTATAACACAGATGTTGGAAGTCAGGTGAGATGAATCCTACCCTTGTTATGATTCTTGTCCTGGAGGATCCTTTTTAGCTATCATCTAGAGAGGAAGTCTCAAAGAAATGGAGTTACTCCTTACACATACTTTGCAGAGTAATATTAGCATGAAGTACTTAGAACATCCATTTTATAAAACAATCATGACACAAGTGCCTTAGAATGTGGAAAATTAAGCAGCCAGGAGAGCGATTAGGAGATAGAGGGGATACCCAGAGTAGAAAGAGCATACCTTGGCAGCCATTGAGATGTCTGTCTTTACCTCCTGGAAACCTAGTGAAAATGGAATGCACAGCAATGTCTTAGCTCAGAATAACTTTCAAACGACAAAGGAGCTGAAGTTATTTCCCTACTGCCCTTTTCCAAGGTAAAATAACAAAAATCCCCCAACTCAAGTGCTTAAAAGGACTGAGTAATTTTGTATTTTATATATTGCACCATCCTAGTCATCACCTAGGATCAATGATTGATGCTACACATTGTCAATACTGTCAGTAGTGCTGCAACTTCCATGGAATACTGGTATATGAACAAGGAACTGTTGGATGTCAAAAGAATTTATGAATATTGTGTATATCCAAAGACTATCATTAGCCTGGACAGCTATACAACCTCTATCTGTCACTGCTGACCTGACTCAGACTGATTTTATAACATATATAAAAAAGCCCTTTCATGTTTCCAACATTCTGCTTCCAAAGGGGAAAACGGGAGCTTCCTGATACAGGTTGAACACCCCAGCTGGTCATTCAGAACCACACAGCCACTTGCTCACTCTCCCCTTCTTCCCCCCTGCTCCTGGGCAGCTGAACCCAGAACACCATCGTTCCTAGTCCTGTCACTGGGCACCACTGAAAAGAGTCCGGCACCATCCTCCTGGCCTTTGAGGTATTTTTATGCACTAATAAAATCCCCCCTCAGCCTCCTCTTCTCCAGACTAAACAGGCTCAGCTCCTGCAATCTCTCCACATCTCTACATATACCATACACATACTGCTTGAGGTGTTACCGGTATGGCACTCACCAAACAAAGCCTGGGCTGGAGCCACCCAATGTCAGAAAGGTCTCACTTCAAAGATGATCCGTGCCACAGAGTCCAGCGTCAGACAGGTCCTGTCCTTACGGAAGATCTCACCCACAGAGGAGCGCTTTGGTTGAAAATTTGCATTTATACTTTTGGTGTAGATACATAAATGGGTGTAAGCAGTGTAAATAGCTGGAACTTCCGGGAACTTTAGGTGTTGCCTTCTGCTTTCTCAGAAGGCTGGTTTGTTAGTGTGTTTTCTTTGTTCTGTATTTATCGCAGGCTCTGAGCCAAGTATATCAAGGATATCCTGGCCCCCCAGATAAGCAGTTAACCTTTTTTGTGTGGTATTTTTTCCATTATCATTGGCTTGCCTTTATGGCTGCTCCATCAGTGGATTTTTTTCAGTCTTAAGGAAAGGAGGCTCAACAGGACCTTATTGCTTTCAACAAGTGCCTAACAGAGGAGTAAGCTGAAATGACTCTTAGTGGATTCCATATCTTTAAAATGCCTCTCTTACTCTCGTTTCTCTTTCTCCCTGCATTGCTGAACAGTCACACCAGCAATGATATTACTTCTTACTATTGTTGCAGTTATCATCTTGATAACTTGCTTTTGTAGCAAACAGCATAGGGCAAATATCTTCTCTTTTTACTAATAAGGTTTGTACATTATCTAGCTGGAGAATGAGGTGATTTCCTGTATTCCCATGGGGAAAATGGGGGTGAATTTTTTCTTTTTCCAGTTATTTCTGAATTCTGTTCATCTCTGTCTTTCAAAGGTTTTATTTTCCTTGCAGAGACATCACTTAACACCCTTGAAAAGAGGCAGGTTTTCCTATAAGCCTATTTTTTCTGGGTGATAGTGAGGTGTTTGGGCTTTGCTGCTTTTACCTTGCCCCAGGACAGGATGTTGTCCCTCGCTTGCAGTGTAAGTGTTGAGAGTAAAGGAAGTGTGACTGCACAGAACCATCGCTCTTACCTGCATGAGTGGTTCAGAACATCCCTAACGCTCCGGGGGATGCCAAAGAAGGAAACTTTAACAACATTTCCAAACATGTGCCATACCTATGTTCTTTTACTGTCTAGACTACAAAACTAAGAAAGAGCAAGGAAGGAGGATGATATGCAGTCATTGTTCCCCCTGACAGTTCTCCCTATAGCCTTCCATTTACTGCTCTTCCTTTCCTTTTCTCCACCTCTTCTTACCTGCTCTGGCTCATGGGAGGTTAAGTTATTATGCACCCATATGTGAGGCTGTAATTCTCTGAGTGTAAAGTCCAGGTCTCAAGAATAGGACCACAAATATTAGAGGTTATACTTCTCTTATACAGCCATTGGGGCGCAGAGAAGGAACTCTTCTCAATCCCCCCATTAGTCACGGTTTACTTTCATCTACTCCTCCCCCACCGCTTAAACACTGCAATCTTTAACACCAACAACAGACATATACACACACAAAACATTTAGACACAGCACAAGACAAATACGCTTCGTCCGTCTCCGGCTGCTCTCCTCGCAGAGAACACAGAACCACGGATCAGGACTCCACACTTGCTTCATAGCTATGCCACGTCTCAGCCACACAAAACACTCAGACACGGGATCCCACAGACACACTCACACAGTGGTTCCGCTTACCCTTCTCCTGCTTACGACACAGCCAGTAGCAGGTCCTTCCTGGCTCCCAAAACCCTGGGATGCGGCGATAACCCGGACTCACCCGATCCACCCTCAGGATCGCTAGCAGCCACTCTATCGGTCGGCGAGTCCCCTGCTTGCAAGGCCTACCTGCCAAGGGGAACTACGCTGTGCACCAGACTTCTCTGCACACCTTACCAGCAGCCCCAGGCCACGCATATGACTTATAGGCCCCCTAAATTACACACCTAAATCCCAAGCATGCCGTTTTTCTGCAGCCCACAGAGGTTGGTGTCTGCCCCCGCAGTGAGCGGACAAGGAGCAGAGCTCCTCCAGGCAAGCGGCCTGGGACGCTTAGGATGTCCACTCCTCCCCTGATCCTGCAGCCGAGCAGAGGTCTCCTGGCTGGCTCACCAAACTGATACGCAGATTGACTCCACAACTCGTTAGAGTTGTAACATAGGGATGCTTTATTCAGCGCTGAGGCGCATGGGGGCTTCTCCTCCAAAAGCATGCGCGCCCCCCTTTGCCGCTCAGTTCGCTTATATTCCTTATAATGATTACCTAAACGTGAGATTGCTTCACACCTAATACATATGCAAAACCTATTCCCATCTAGTATTATAATTAGTTTTCTGGCATTCGTCCCATTGGTGCACCTGCGCAGTGCCTCCTGGTGGTGGTCGTTAGGGGGTCGTGAGGATGAAGGCCTGTAGTTCCTCTTCATCACCGTGAGTAACCTCTTGCTTTCACACAGACTCAGTAGGGTTTCGGCTCCTGTGCAGACCTCAGGTTCGGTACAAGCCAGTTTTATGTATCTGAAAGCAGAAACTTGTCAAGTGTGTAAATTTTGTTACTCTGGCTATCTTCTGTTCCTTTTCTTTCTAAAGATACTGTTTGAACAAGAATGTCTTAAATATTAAGCTATAAATCTTATCTACTACAATTCTGCCTAGCAGCTCTAACTCCTGCAATTCTGCTTCACCGTTCTGGCAACTTTGACTCCTACAGTTCTGCTTCACCAAGCACAGCAACTGCTTAAGCAAGCAGGCACAATGTTAACCCTTTATTTCCCAGTATCACTTCAGTTTCTTCATGTTCTCACAGGAAGGGTTTGTTAGTCAGCGAATGACCACGTTCAGAAAGGCTGAATGTAGCTGTATGGTCCTAGAGAATGGGCTCATCTTTCTACCTGTGTTGCACATGGACTTGTGTGGAGATGCTCTGTTCCTTGAGAAGCAAATTATGCCAAACACAATGACCTGAACCACTCCTCAAGAAGGCTGCAGGAGAGTTCTTAGAGCTTCATGTACTGGCACAGACATCTGTAGAAAATGGGTAACATGAGGCATTTTCTATGGAGGTGAATTGTACACTGAGATATCTACTTTGAGTAGTGCCTATATTTCATAGAATCATACAGTGGTTTGGGTTGGAAGGGACCTTAAAGATCATCTAGTTCCTATCCCCTGCCATCTGTATGCCTGTTCAGCCAGGCAAGAAATTGTGTCCTGCACTGTCTGTCACTCTGTTGCCTATACATAGGATCTAAATAGGTACAGCAAGTTTCATTTTCTTACAAAGGCAGCTATTGCCAGTTTAGACACATTATTTCTAACCCTAACTATTCTATGATTCTATGATTATGACATGGGACAATTGAAGAGGTCTGGTAGATAAGACAGAGGACCTGGATGAGATGCTCACCATTCTGGAGTGGCAAATAAGTAGCAAAAAAATGGAAGTTAGAAGTGTTTTGTCTCCTTAACATTCTACTCTCAAGGCAGTTCTTTGACCTTCTAAAACTTTCTTATTGTCTGAAAAGAAACATTACTCTTCAGAGCCTCCCACAGCCCCAGTTTTAAATGCCTCTAGGAGAAGTGCTAAGGGAGTTATTCTGCAAATGATGAAGGGAGATGCCAGGTTTTGCTTTTTTTTCCCCAAGGGAAAAATTACATGAATCACGAATCAATCTAGAGCTTTCCAGGCATAGGGAGGCTTATTTACTGAGCAGGTAGAAGGACTGTACAAAAGATGAAGAAGGAAAGTCTCATAAGATTTCGTAACAGTCTTTGAATATGACATGGTGAAAGCCTGGTGATGTTCTGCGCTACCTACACCCATCCACCAAGAAATGGGAAATGAGTGAACACGGTAAGTTATTTCAAGACCAAAAATTAAAGAGGAAAAGCTGTGTTAGATTTTTCTTGGGAAACAGATAGGAGTGGGAAAGGTCATTTTACACTTCTGCATTTACAATACTTTTCTGCATCGTTTTGCCTTTTCTTAGTTTCCTTCCTTACGAAAACATCCTGGTTTAAAACATAAAAACCTCTTTCATTTTCAACTGCCTCGTGCAGAGAGAAAAACAGGTCATTTTAGTTCTTCCCCATTTCTCATAAAACTTATGAGGAAGAAAAAAAGGGCAAAAAGATACCAGGAACCATTTTCAATGAACTGAAATTAACTTTTTTCATTTTCAATGAACTGAAATTAACTTGCTTTTTTAAAAATAAGGATATAAAAAAAAGGAGTCATTATTCTGATGCTAATAAAATACTGGCAAGAAAAATAAAAGTTTTTGAAAATAAAAATATTTGTAGGTCATGTAATAAAATTGATTTTTTTTTTTACTTTTCTTAGCCACAGCTGATCTTTCCAAGGATCTCTGAACAGAAGAGGTGGTTTGGTTCAGATAAAAGCAACCAATAAGCAGGACTTACTTATGCCCACTGAATATCTTTAAAACCAGCTTTATATACCAGAAAATACAGTAAAAGCTGAACATTAAATACTTTTATCTTTCCAAGCTGGTAACAGGAGAAATAACTTTATTACCTCCATTACTATCTACTTGGCCTCAAACATGGTTGTTTTATGTTTGGGAAATCGTGATAAGCTCCAGTCAATAAACACTTGACTCTTACAGGAAAACAGCATCTCAAGAAATGAAACTGAAAGCCACAAGAAAATTAAACATTTCCACTGCACAAGATGCAATCTATGGTCGAAATTCAAAGCAAATACATGTGAGTGTAGAAATTATTCTCTGAATACTCACTGCAAATTGACTTTTCCAAATCTCCAAAGAAAGTCGGGTCCCTGGCATTCACTGAGAGTGTGCAGTACCAGGCACAGATCCTTCTCATTTCACATGAAGCCTGCAAAGCAACTTCCTTTATTTTATTTTATTTTTCAACATCTGAATAATAGTTTAAAAGCAGATTAAGTTTTTATGTTAAAGACTTTACTATAACTGTTACAGTCATGAGAACAGAGCAAGTGAATAAAACAGCCGTCGTGGAATTCATCATTCTAGGTTTCCAAAGTATCCCGGCAGTACAGTTTACCCTCTTCTTGATGTTTCTAGTGATCTACATTACAACTGTGTTAGGGAACCTCCTGATCATGGTGCTGGTTGTGACTGATCATCACCTTCACAATCCCATGTTCTTTTTCCTGGGGAATCTGTCATTCTTGGAGACCTGTTACACTTCCACCATCCTGCCCAGAATGCTGGCGAATTTCCTGACAAACAAGTACGCTATTTCACTTCAGGGTTGCTTTTTGCAGTACTTTTTCTTCACTGGGCTAGCAGGTGCAGAATGCTGTCTCCTGACTGTCATGTCTTATGACCGGTACATCGCGATATGCAAACCATTACATTATACAACGATAATGAATAACCGGTGCTGCCTCCAGCTAGCAAGTGTCTCTTGGGCTAGTGGGCTGTTGGCTAGTGCCACAGTCACCTCTCTGATGCCACAGCTAACGTTCTGTGGCCCAAATGAGATCGATCATTTCTTCTGTGACTTCACACCAGTGGTAAATCTCTCCTGCAGTGATACCCATTGTATTGAGCTTGTAGAATTCATCTTGGCCTCCCTTTTGACACTACCCCTGTTTCTCTTGACACTCCTATCTTATGTGTACATCAGCAACACTGTCCTCAGGATCCCATCCTCCGCAGGAAGGCATAAGGCTTTTTCTACTTGTTCTTCCCACCTCACTGTGGTGACGCTTTTCTATGGGACCTTGATGGTTGTGTACTTGGTACCAAAGTCAAACAGGCTGAGAGACCTTCACAAAGTGTTCTCTGTCTGCTACACGGTTCTGACTCCACTGGTCAATCCCCTCATCTACAGCTTAAGGAATAACAACATAAGGAAGGCTCTGAGGACAGCAGTGAACAAATATAGCATTTTTCATAAGGCATGAACAAGCTCCTGTCAATGATTATGTGAAACTGAAATATCAGCCTTTAGAAAACTTCTCATCTGAACCTAAAGTTGTCTTTTTTCTTGAAAAGGAGACAAAAGGAATCATGTAAGGAAGCGCACTGGCTGCTGGACTCTTGTGGCAGCTCCTTTTATTGGACTAATTAATGTATGCCAACATCATAGAGCCATCATCATGAAATCACAGAACGGTTTGGGCTGGAAGGGACCTTAAAGCCCTGCCTCAACTCCGTGCCCCAGTGTAAATTGCAAACGGCTTAACTCACGAATTTGTGCAAAACTGGTTGAAGAACAGGAAAATCCCTCAGTGTTGTGAACAGATTCTGCCTTTAATGGTAAGCAACAAAGGGATTGATATAATTCAAGGAACCACGTCATTTTAATCTGATGAGAAAAGCCATGCTGAGATGCTTGTGCAAGCCAAGACTTAGTGCTGGCTACTGTCCAAACCCCTAAAGAAAATGTGTACAAGCAATCAAAGTTGCTGTCTCAGATGATGTTATCACAGACTTGAGCACATTTCCATGTCATTCCTTCCTTCAACTCTCATAAAGATGCGTTTCTAAATCATTTTCTTTTCCTCGTAATTTCACAGGGGATCTTCCAAAGAAACACTGCATTCTTGATGGAAGCTTTCTCCAAAAAGTCGAAGTGGGATAAAAAAGCAGAAAGAATTCATGAAGAAGGGTTAGCAGGAAAAAAACTCAGATCAAAAATAAAATCCTGACAAATGAACCCCAAACCATCCCCCCAGGAGACATGGACTGCTGGTACAGCCCCTCCTGGCTCACCCACACCAACCTACTGCCCTCCTTGGTGTTGACATCGGTGCAAGCAAGCCCCTGACGCCCCAACCCTGCTCCAGCTGCTGGCACACAGACCCATTTACACACAAAAACAAATCCACAAACACATAGGTGTGATGTACATGCCCAGAAACCAGCCTTAGATACCCACGCAGTAGCTGCATAGGTACCATGCTGAGATACCCTATGCAGTAGCTGCCCCTTGGATCCTCCCATCTTCACTTGCCACACGCACACAGCCACACACACAGAAATGGCCCTCCCAGGTGATGTCCAGACCTCATGGGCTCTACAGGGTTTGGCCTAGTCCTGCTTTTGAACCCTGGAATATGTCTGATACCTGGCCAAATGTTGCAGCCACTTCAATACCTGCTTCACAAGTCCCTTACCCTTCCCATGCAGGCTGCTGGCCTCTCCAGTTCCTGCCCACATGGGGCCCAGTGACCCTGCTTCCTGCACTTAGACAAAACTTTAATCTTTAATCAACGTTTAACCAATCTTCCACCTCTGAGCTGCCAGGTTCCTCTAGGGTTTCAACAGTTAAAGCGCACTGTGCTGCAGGCCACAGAGGGCACAGACACTGGTAAAGCAAACCACTTCGTGGGAAAGACCCATGCCCAGCTGAGGTTAGGCTGTATCTTAAAGATAACACAGGTATTTCTAATCTCATTCCGTGGCTGGTTTTCTCAGGGTTTGCAGTTTTTCACCAGGAAGTGAAGTCCCACACACGTTTCTCCTCAGGCCACCCTGCTCCTTCCATTTCCCCACCTCTGACCCTTCCTTTATCCATCCCCTAATATCTTTTCTACAGCCCCAAAATATGTTTGCTGGCATCCTGTTAGAAGTCCCCTCAGACTGCCGGTGCTAAAGTTCCTCAGCTCACAAGGGGCCAAAATTAAAGCCACATAAGAGAAACTGCAGGTCAGAGGCTATTGCAAGACAGTGTCTCCTGCTCCTGGACAAAGCCCAAAGCCAAGGACAGCGACACAGTGCAAGGACCCTTATCATTCAGTGCTGTGCTTGGTGTTGTCTGAAACATCTCCTCGGTTTGGGTCTGTGCTCCTTTGATATCACATTCTCATACATCACAGCAAGCAAAGCGGTTTGCAGCTTTCTGCTTTATCTCTTGGTAAAACAGACAGTATGTGGTTAAAAGGGCCCCAGGAAGCAGATTAACCTGAATGAGATGTCATGCTGGCAGGCTCCCAGGAATGAAAAAGTGAAAGTGAAAGCCAGCAAAGACGAGAAGCAGGCATTTTCTAAGAAGGCTGGAAAATTCCCGGAGCAAGTCTTCTGGAAATGCACATTAAAGCATATGAAGGAGAGGAAAGGGAGTGGAACAGTTAACATGCAGTTAACAGTTAACATTTTACCAAGGGTAAACCAGGCCTGACCAATGTGATTGCCATCTCTAAGTATGGCACTATGGATGGGGGGAGCAGTGGCTGTCATTCACCTTGACTTTAGCAAGACTTTTGACACTCTCTTCTCTCTAGGTTAGGACATTGTGCTCTGAGTGGACAACTGGGTAAGTAAAGAACAGATGGGATGATCAGGTTGCCATGTAATGACCAGCCCCAGCTGTGTCTTCAGCCATGCTCGTGCCTGTAACCTGCTGAGAACATCAGCTGGAGGGTCCTTCCACCACATCTCTTAACATTTCTATCACTTCTCCATCTCTCCATTGAGACAGCTCTTTCCAGGGTTCATGTCCTGAGGAAAGTGGAGTTCAAGGGGACCACAGTAAGAGACAGGATTATTTTTTTTTTTTAATTAAGATTTTTAATTTCTTTCACGAAAAGAAGGCCCTGGAATTCTTTTCCAATGGTGATAACTAGGCCTCCTGTTTCTGTGCATAGTGAGTACAACAGGTAAAGACAGTGCTAATTAGAGAAGGCAAAAGCTTTGCACATAAAGCCTTTGACACTGCTGTGGGTGGCAGTGATGAGAGAACAGACTAGAATAAGAACTCTTATTGCCAGCACATGAATCAAACTTAGGACTCTGGCCACTCATTGGTTGACCACAAACACACTTCCCCTCCCTCTGTCTGATCCCCACCAGGATATAAGCCAGAGTCATTGCCTTTCAAAATGTCTTCATTTCCATTCTTCGGGTCAGGCATAATTAAGACGAATGACAATCAAAAGTGATGCTGTTTGTGTTGACTGAAACACACCTCAGAGCTCCCTAATTAGCTACACAATGCTTAAAACTCTATGGGGAGTGGCAGAATGCAGAACTCTGTCAGCAGCTTAATGAGCCCCTTGAGGAACGTGCTGCTACCTTCCTGTTGTTTGTAGCTACAGCAAAACTTGGCAAGGCGCCTTCAAGAAATGACAGAGAGAAGCAGAATGCAAAGTTACTTGGAGTTTTAACAGAGCCCAGTGTGAGATGCAAGACCAGAAATGTCGCTGGACAATGTTTTCCCACCAGGGCTCATCAGAGCAAAACCTCACAGACTTTACTTACAGCCAGCACAGCAATCCATAGACTGCATCAAACTTCCCCTCCAGAGGTCAAACAGCAATCCTCAGCTATCAGGAAGGTGGTCCTTTCAGTCAGCGGTCCAAATACATGGCATGTGGAATGGAAACACTGTGGACCCACCTCTCCAAACCTGGAGATGCACAGGTCCTGCTCAGTCATAATGATCAGTGAAGACGCTGTGACTGCAACACCTGATGTAGAGGGTTGACCACCGTACAGGGGGGGTTTGTACAAGGGGGTCATACAAGGGAGTTGTGCAAGGGGGGATAAAGGAATTTTGCCTTTTTAACAGAAAGCATTGTTTGCAAATACCTGTCAAGCTTGCCATGCAGTGCCAGGACAATAGGCTATTGATAAGGGGGAGAAACAGACTGGTAAGGGGAAGGAACAGTTACTTAGTTCCAGTGAAGACCAGTTTTGTGGTTTGGACTTTGACCAGACTCCTAAAGAGCATGCATGACGGCTAGAGGTGAAAAGTTCAGGCTTGAGGAAGACTCATTTACTTCATCTTGAAGACCCCTCCTCACAAGAGGAAGACTCATTTACTTCATCTTGAGACTCCTGCCCATGACCAGAGGGGGCACTGCACAGGCGCAAAGGATCTTCTAGCTCATTAAAATACGAAGCGCGGATAGGACATGAATATGTATAGGCATATTGTGCAACCTTATGAATAACTTTAGAGAATAAATGTAGAGGGAAACAACACTGAGGCACGCATGCCTTTGGAGGAACTATCCCCCATGCGTCTCAGCGCTGAATAAAAGCATACCTACTTCACAACTTTAATGAGTTGTGGAGTCTATCCACGTATCACACCCACTGCTGACACATTCATGAACCACAAGCCAGGCTCCATCCTCAACCACACTGGCTCATCTCTGGAGCCAAACACATTCAGGCCTAAATGTGGCACCTCGTCCTCCCTTACATTAGGCACTGAACCCCCTCCTTCTCTGCTCTGTGCGATCAAAATCATGAGGTTAATGCCTGCCCAGTACTTAGGCCTATGATGCTTCCCTCCAGGGAAGTCAAGACAGGGAAGTCAGCATCGAGGCACCAAAGGAGTCCCTCCCTGGAGAGCTGTTCATTGTACCACACTAAGCAAAGCTCTGCTGCTGCTCTTGACGGGCACAACCCTGCTCTGGGTCAGCCAAACAAGAGGTAAGGGCTTGCCTGGGTTTTTTCTAGACTCCTTTTAGCTTGAACCTATTTCAGCTTGACCTTGCTGGCGGGGGCTGCAGCCGCTCCTTGCCCATCGCATCGGGAGCTGAGCTTCACCGCACGCCCAAGGCCACCCGGGACCCGCTCCCTCCCCGCGCCGCGCCTCTCGCACATGCGCACTGCGCCGGCAGCGCCTCCTAGCTCCGCCCCTTGACGGACCCGCGCCTGCGCGGCACCCTCCGACACGGCTGCGCGCTGGGCTTGCGCCTGCGCAGTACCGCCGCGGCCCGGAATCACTGCTCGCAGCCGCTTCCGCCCACCTCAGCCGGGCCGGCGGGACCATGTCGGGCGCGGCGGGCTCCGGTGCTGCGGGCGCGGGCTCGGTGGGCTCGGTGGTGCGGCGTTTCCTGGCCGAGTACGGCAGCGGCACGCCGAGCCGCCTCAAGGTGCTGGACGCCTACCTCCTGTACGTGCTGCTCACCGGCGCGCTGCAGTTCGGCTACTGCCTCGGCGTCGGCACCTTCCCCTTCAACTCCTTCCTCAGCGGCTTCATCTCCGCCGTCGGCAGCTTCATCCTCGGTGGTCAGTGCCCGCCGTGGCCCCGCGCGGTGTTCACCGGGACCCCCTCCGCGATAAAGCCGGAGCCCCCCGGCCGTCAGAGCGGTGCCTGGAAGTGCCCGTTTGCCTTGTAGGAAACGTAGGATTCCCTCAACCCGGCAGTCGGGGAGGTCCCATAGCACCCTCCAACACCCCTCGCTCCCCCTTGTGCTGCCGGAAGCCCCTTGGCTCCTGCCCCACAGCAGCTGTGACCCTGCAGGGGTCCTGCCCGTATGTCACTCCCAGGGTGTCCTCCCTGTCAGTCAAGGAGCCCTCCTTATTACTACTTTATATTTAGTAGTGCCCATGGTGAAATTCCAGCTCTAGCAACGACTTTTTCAGGGTATTGCTCACCCATAATACTCCCCAAAACCACCGTGCACCAGTGCAGCCCTCCTCAACGCACCCAGTGGAGGACATAGAGATATCCCTGTGTTCACCCCAAAACCACCTTGTGTCTGTGCAACCCTCGCCAATGCACCCAGTGGAGGACATAGAGATATCCCTGTGTTTACGCTAGTCCCATCTAAGCCTGTTCTTCAGATTCGCTTGGCCCCCCTGATGGTCTAGTGCTATGGCAGAATTGATTGTATAAAAGCCCTGCACAAATCCATTGCCAGTGCCCTGTTCATCTTACAGTAAAGATGGAGATACCTTTTCTTTTGGTAACCAGCTGGAATGGTGACCTAGACTGGACTGGGCTGCCCCAGGACAATTGTGCTTCTTTTTCTGGTCACTAATCTCTTATTCCTTCTCTACCGTACAGTCTGCCTCCGGATCCAGATCAACCCCCAGAACAAAGGCGAGTTCCAAGGCATTTCACCAGAGCGGGCGTTTGCTGATTTCCTCTTTGCCAACACCATCCTCCATCTCGTCGTCATCAATTTTGTTGGCTGAGCCTAGAAGAGACTCTAAGGTACTGATCCATGTGGTCACAAAAGGGGGAACCGCAGGTCACAGGACTGCAGTACTTCTGTCCCTGGGAGAGAACTAGAAAGATAGTGAATCCAGAAGGCCTAGCTCCCAGCTTTGTCTTGGCCAAGTACAGTAAAGCTTTTGGGTTAGGATTTATGGCTTTCTGGTTTCATGCGTGTACTTTTTTTTTTTGGCTTTTATCATTTAAAAAGCAGTTTAACTAAGAGTATTATGTAGACTCGCTCATGTTTCTCTCTTATGAGATAAATACGCTGTTCTTTGAAAGAGAGGCTTTGGAAGCTGGAAGTCCTGGGCTCTTTGGGTGAGGATTATCCTATTTGGAGGCCATGGAATGGCTGGCGTCTTAAGTCTGGAGTTTCTCAGCAGATGAGAGCAGGGAGTTTGGTGCTGGAAAATGGAGGATGTGCCCTGTTGTTACTGTTGCAAGGGGCTATAAGATCATTGGGGCCTGTGGGGTATTTCCTCTCCCATTGCAGAAGCCTTGCTCACATTGCCTTTATTTCTTTCTTTCCTACCAGGTCTTGAGCTCTGATGTCAAACTTGGCACTGGGAAGTGCTGTTCCCCAGCAGAGTCTTACCTACTTCCTTGGTGGAGGAAGGAGACCCAGGGCTCAAGATTTCTTTCCCTCAGACTGCCCTATGGAGGGGTCTGCTGCCTTGTTACAGTGACTGTAATCCTTTCTGTCAATAAAAACCTTTATGATACTGCAGTCTTTTCCCTATTGCTGATCAGTACAGAAGTTCTTCTGACACCTAAGTTCCCTCTCAGGCACAGCTCCCTGCCTTTTACATTTCTCCCTCCTATTCTACCCAGCAGGCTTTTTTCTGTGCCCCAGTTTCAGAGGGAAGCAGGAAACAAGTCATGGAAACTCGGTTGTCATCCACTCTTTTCATCTTCCTATTTCCTGCCCCTCCAAACCTTTGACTAGAGAATTTACTGGTGTTGCCTTCATGCATGAGGCTCTATCCTTGCTTCAGGCTTGTCCAGTTTGCTCTGCAGCAGAAGCACTGGATAGGTAAAATATGTGTTGAGGCAATGTGAAAAGAAATGTTTGTCTGCTGGCACTCGGGAGATCTGATATGGGATATGGGATCTGATAGCTTCAACCTCAGTGTTAGATTATGGCTTCTCTTCACCACCTTTTCCCTTCTAGCATTTCCAGATGTGCTACAGCCATTAAACCTGTAAAAGTGTGAAACCTGGGGCTCCTAAGTCTCTTGCCTATTATAGGCTCTGAAGAATGAGGTATGAGGGAGCTGGGTCTTTACTGTCACGAAGGATGCTCTCCGGGTCTGGTAGGAAAAGAGAATTCATGCCAGCTCTGACAGCACCATCTCCCTCCAGCCCCAGGCATTAAGCTGGGTTTGTACTGCTGGGGAGCAGGCAGGGAACATGACAGCAGGCAGGTCTTGTAAATGAGCCACCGCGCTCTTTCCCATAAGAGAGGCCCTCAGTCAGGCGGAGCAGAGCCAGCGTGTCCACAGGAAGCAAAGCAGAGCCCCATGTTCACAAGAGGCGGAGCAGCTCCGGCTCTCCCCTTTGCCACTGCTGTTTGTGAGCTGCTAGTGCCTCCGTGTGGTTTGCGTGACTCAAGGGCTCTTCTATGGCCACTTCTGCTTAAGGTCTACATGGAGCCTGTGGAAAAGGGGAAAAAGTGGGGATTCTGTAGGGTTCCTTCCCCCCCAGCTAATTTTTACCAGCTTGCAATGCCACTAGTTGCCATGAACTCAGCACTAACTAGAATGCAGGTCCCATTAGAGCTAATTCCACATGTGATAAAGTTTTAACAAGTCTGTAGATAACTTGAAGCTTTGTTCCTTACATAGACCATACTTTGGTGGCAGATGTCAGGGTCTTTTCTCCAACAAAACCCTAGAAAGGATGCAAATTCATCTCCTACCCATAACTAGGTATTAAGGGACAGGAGCTGGTGTTGGGGAGAGGGTGGTTTCTCCTTCCTTGCTAATGTGAGAGGACTCTGGCCTGCCCCATCTTCCTCCCTTCTCTTTTGAGTGAGAAGTGAAAGGATTTTTCTGCACAGATTCACTGCCTGTATAACAGGGTGCAGAGGCCTATCAGCAAATTCACAGTTCTAAGATCTCTTCCCCACCCCTTACCATGCTTTATAATGTATTTTTTCCCCTCGTTTACCCGGCCCACACTATAGATAGCTCAATCTTTCCTGCCATGCCCAGAACAACTTCCCCCCCAGAACTAAGAGCACCAGGCTGTGGGGAAGGGGCAGGAAGGGAGGGTGCCTTAACCTCATTCAATATTGGCTTGTGGCCTAACGTCTGCTGTTCTTTTCCACACACATCTCCTCCTCCCTGCCACGTGTCACACCAGCCCTGCTCCCCTCGCCCCCCGTTTTGTGCTCCACTTTCCAGAGGAAGTGGTTTATGTGGTTGGGTGTAGAAGAGCAGCGAAAGGTGACCCAGATCTTGTTTGTGGCATCATGGAACTGGTGGTGCAGCCTCTTCCTGCCCCACCTGGGCTCTCAGACCCCTTCCACATCCTGCCCTACTGTGTTATTTCCTGCCTTTGCTTTGCACTGCAGGCTTTCTTTCTTGAAATAAACAAGAAAGAGCAAAGTGGTGATGATATCTCCACTAATATCTCTAAAGTATATTTAAACTAGACCTACAAATTCAGTGTTTTGCAGATCGTATACTAAGAGTCACTTCAGTCAAAACATTTATCTATACACCCATTCCTCACTTGGCAAATCGTATTACTGGGGTCATTGAACCTGGAAAAGGCTGAGATGTGGAAAAAGAGGCAACACACTGTTCCTCTTTGACCATACAGCTAGGTGCAGGGTTGAAGTGCAACACAAAACATTTCAGATGGATAAAAGTAGTGAGGATGGAAACCCTCCTTCCCTGAAGGCTTCTGGAATGTGATTACTCCATTGGAAATCTGTGAAATGTAATGATTTGCTTTGTAATTCAAATCTGGTTTAGGCAGCTTCATCAAGTGACGTGACAGATCTCATCATGAGCAAATGTAAGCTTCAAGAGCTGCCTGAAATCTCATATTTAAAGAGCTGGAGAGAAATGAGTGGCTGTTGTTTCAAGGGAGAGGCAAGAGAATGAATCCCTGAGCATCTGTACCCAGAAAGTTTGAAGAGGTCAGTAACTCTGTCACCCTGTGACCTGCTAAATGGTCAGGTGACAGCACTGTGGCAGGAGACCAGGAAGACTATTGTGCTGTGGCAGGAATGCTGGCCTGGTTTCCACACAGGGCCCTCTCCCACGTGAAGCACCAGGGCTTTTGTCTAAAAGCATTTGAAGCATGAGCCTTTTCAAAATCAGAGTTCCTTGCAATTGCTGTGAATCCAGCAGGGTGAGAAATACCCGGGGAGGGAGAATCACCCCCATCATCCAGCAAGGCTTTCCCTGCCACTCAGTTTGGACCCTGGTGTGAGGTGTGAGCAAGGTTCAGTCTTTGCAGGAAAGGCTGTGTTTCTTTCAGAGCACCCTTCTCATTTCTCCCTCCAAATGCAGCTTGCCAGTAGCAGTCTGAGCCTGGAGACACAGTCTGGACAGTTGGTGTCATTAATGCAAAGCAGGGACCTTATTCTCCAGTGATGCTTGGGAGTGGGGAGCATTCAGAGGTAGGACACTTTAGGTTTCTGTGTTCTCCATAGCAGTAGGTATCTGCCTTCAAGAGCCTGGACTACTCCCCTTACTGTGGGCAAGCCATATTTTACCTTTGTCTTCACATAGTGCAAACTCTACCCTTGGAGGAGAGCTGCTTTCCACCATTCCCCACCCTCCAAGCTGTTCTTACCCAGACACAGCAAGGATGTTCTGGGAAGAGACTCTGTAGATCCCTGCAGTAGATTCCCCAAGTCCTGCAAAAAGTGCCTGGTGGCCAAGTCAGGCTGAAGGGAAGAGTCTGCTGCCCCTTCCCTCCTTCACCCTAAAGGCCAGGCTCATTCCTAAAGCTCATTGGAAGGGTGAAACAAGTGCCTTAAACTACAGATACAAAACACAAACAAGTTTCTTATTTTTGATAAGAACTGTTTAATAGCAGCCAAAGGCCCAAAGAAATGCCAAAGACATCAATGTGGTTGCCAATACAATTCAACCAATAGCAGCATGTGATTTTTACATGCATGCAGTGTTTCCAAGGAGCACAGACATGGGCAGGAAAATATTTCAGTGTGGTTTTATGCAATGATTATGAAAATACATTGGGAAATCCAAGATCATAAAATCATAGAATCCTAGAATGTTTGGGTTGGAAAGAACCTCAAGATCATCTAGTTCCATGGGCATGGGACACCTCCCACCAGACCATGTCAAAGATTAGAACTAAAGAAAAAGAACAAAAGTAGTTTGTATTTTTACTAAATGCAAAGCCAAATCTTCAGCTGATTTAAATTCAGAAAATGTTAAGGCCAGATAGACCCCAAAAAGTACTAAACCTCATTCTTTTGTTCTGTGATAATGAAGTGAGAAGTTCATTGAATTCAGGACTTTTGGGTGACCCGAGTAACTCTCCCTTTGCTTTTCAAACTGTTGCAACTGAAACGGTGTCTTTGGGTGTGCACCCTAAGAGGTGCATACCTGAAAGCTACCAAAATATGAAAAATTCACATTCAGGTAATATTTAACTTGCAGATTTCAACAAACACCACGTCCAAACAACAGAAATCGGATGTCATTTTAACACCAGTAGGTAAGAGTGATATTTGGTAATTTATAGTTATGCCAAACTGTGCTTTATGCAAAAAGAGGCATTGTCGTGCTAAATGAATCAGGCATCTGGGGGAGGAGAATGCTGGAAATTTTAAGCTTAGGTTTGAGTAGCTTTGGAACAATGCAAATAAAGCAATTTAGATTATAATGACTGGCTGATACACAGATAGCAAGTGATATCTCTTTCAATAGGAATGCCTGTGTGCCCTCTTGCAGATGGTGCTCTGGTAAAGGTTCCTCAGCAGACTTTTTTGATACTTCAGGCCTGCACCATCTAGTTACTTTCATTCCTGTAACAAAATAAAGGTGTGTTATATCATTATTTGGGATACAGCGACAAGATTGCAGACCTGAAGTGTCTAGGCAATAGAAAGAGGAGAGACACTAGACCAAAGCTAGTATATCAGGTGTAAGGTCTTAAAGTCAGTAAGCATCAAACATTCCCAGCTGGAGACTGGTCAGGGGATGAATTGAATGGATGAATGCAGACAAGAGAGGGATGCAGAAATAGAAGGGAGGGATATCTAGAAAGAAGGAAAAAGTTAAATTTGCATGTGGATAAGGAAAAGTAAATAGACTTCAGGGGTGGGCAAAAGCAATGATATGGCCAAAGGAGTGGAGGGATTTTACTGTTGGTATACAGAAAGGTGTATGCATAGACTGCATAAACACTTATTACAGAGAAGGGACACTCACAGCTAATGAACTGATGCAGATGTTTTCTGTCAGAGGCCTTGCCACCCCCCCATGCATACTCACTTTTTTTTCCACACCAGTATCGTCATCAGGACATTAAAAATTATTCCTTTCATTAAAGTTATTTTCAGACCCAGCTGTGATAAAGACATCGTGTTCAGGTTCTCATCTGTAAAAGGAGCAGAGGATGAAAGTCACAAGAGCACTGAGACATCCTCGCTTCCAGAAAGACTTACAAGCACTCTTAATGAAGCTGTTCTGCTTTGTATGACTGAGCCATCTAATAGGGTAGCTCCTGAGACAGTGAGTGGGACTGTCTCACACTTTAATTTCTTTCAATTGGTGTTTCAAGGGCCAGGTTTTCATTCAATAACCATTTACTCATGCAATATGCAAGTCTGCCGACCATCTAGCTGGCTTTAAATGAAGTGTTTTATAAACTCAGGATGCTGGAGGCATCCCTCTTTCTTCTCCATGAAGTTTTTTAAGATAGGCATGGGGATAACAAGTTTAATTTGATTCAAAGAACACAAAGGCTACTTGGAATTTCTATTAAGCTCAAGTTACAAAGCCATTTTCATTTGCAAATACATTGCTCTATATTGGGGAAGCAGGGAGCTGTCATCAAATAGTCATTTTATGTTTATCACACCCTGTAAAAAGACTGATCAAATCAGCCAAGTTTACTGGTGGGTGTTTCTCTGAAGTGGTGTTTTGGAAACATTTGGCTAACTGGGTTCTTTTGAGCAAGGTTTGCAAAAGCATAGCTATTCTGCAAACATGGCAAGAGCAGATGCAGGTCAGCTCCTTTGAACTAGCAGGAGCAGCAATTGCCTGGGCCCCAGCACTGGCTAGTATACTCCCACAGCCATAAGCTGAAGGAAAGCTTTCTCAGAGGCACCGTATCTTTAGTGCAACCCTGCTTCTGAGCACACACTGCAGAAACCACGTGCTTATCTTTTAGTTCATCAGGTGTTTGTGTACCCCAAAATAAAACTAACTCTTTTGAAGTCTGAAATGCAGGCAGGCATCCAGTAAGGCTGACTCATATTGGTACTTTCAGTCATTACAGGATGGGGAGCAGTGTTTGGCTGGTCTTAGCAAGGGCATGTAGGCACATGCTACACCAAATTACCAGCTCAGACCTGGAAGACTACATTAACCCAATGACTTCCAGCTTTGACATTTAAAGCCTCTGGGGCCCTTTCAGAAGTTTCCAGTCTGAGCTTTTTGCTCCAACAGGAGTTCTGCAAACAGGAAACATTAACCAAAACTTGGGAAGCCATTTCCTTTAATCAGGACAAGCTTTACCCCTCAAATGCTGTGTGCATACCTGTCCTGAATTGTAGAGACATTCCTGTAACACATAAAGCACTGGAACCTGCAAAAAGTAGCAATAAATGTAATTAATAACAGAAATGTACTTCCTTGGAAGTTCATAAAGAGAAATCTGCGCTGGCTGGATTAGAGTTTCTGGCTAGTAAACCCTCCCAGAAACACATTTCTGCTGGTTTCAGGGCAAGCATAAAACATGATCCAATTAAACTTTAGTGTTCCATTAGACAGAGGAATTTCAAGCTTTATATGCTCCACAGTGTGATTTTAAGAGCTCTTTGCTGTGACGGTACCAGTCTACCAGCCCTTAATCTTGTTTCCAGCAAGGGGGAACAGAGGCAACAAGTCAACATTCCTCTAGAGTCTGGGAACATAATGCATCTTTGCTTGCAGGGTTGGGAGATGTGAGTCCTGATCATACCACTAGCACAGAGACCAGAGTTCCACTAACCCTGTACAGACATGCAACAATGCCATTACCACTTTCAGGATCTTCCCCCTCCAGTGCTCCAAATCCCTTGTGATTTGCACCACACAGCATTTCATCTTTCTTGCCCCAGTAGGTTGACAGGTAGCTGGCTTCCTGTTTGTTCTCAGGTGTTGTCACCTCCACAACAGTATTTGTCACCTTATCAGCCCAGTTAAGAGTAAGCTTTTCAGGGGAATAATCTGTGATAAGGCACATTTCCACATTCTCATCATCTTTAGAGGTCAGCCTGTAGACTGAAGGAGATGGAGTAATGTCTGAAAAAGAAGAAGAGACATTAGATGAGAATACACAGTCATAGTTCCTGCTGCTTTTAGGGAAAGAAAGATGAAACCAATGAATGTTTCATCATGTTCCTCCACTTGATAGTGCAGGACAAGATTTTTTACTACATTTTCCCTCGCAGAAGAAGGGTGTGGGGAACTGAAGGCTGCAGATAGAAGACTAAGACACCTGGGGTTTATTTCTGTTTTCTTGCTTCAAATTCTGCTAGCAAGTCAGTTAGACTAGGATTTTCCACACATATCAAAACACGACCTGTGGTTAAACTCTCTTTGGCACGTTTAGCTTTGTAAACTGGTACCCTCAGCATACATTTCATCTTGTCTAGCTCTTGAAGTCTGATTCTTTGAGAAGGTGCTTTCCTAAATCTTTGCTTATGAGTAATAGTTAAATGTGATGGGCATTGTATTACTCTAATGATGAACAGATACCAAATATCATTGAAGGCTTACTGTAGCAAAGATGCAGGTTTGGGGGTCTCAGCTGCCCTCTGGCTGCATTTTCCATTGGACTTCAGAGTCACAGGTTTGAATGGGAGTTTCAGTTCACAACTCTTATCTTGTAGGGCTGAGAGTTTAGATTAGTATTTGCTTTGTGCCTGTTCACACACCACACTGCTAAATACTGTAGAAATACCAAGGAGTACTTAGCTCCTAGATGAAGAAGTTTCAATTTATTCCCATGGAAGAAATTTGAACTCAATCTTGGCTTTTAGAAACTGTCTCAAATCCTTATGCAAGTGTAGCCCCTACCCTGTCACTGAGATAAATGCTTTTCATCAGTTGTCAGCACCTTAAAGAAATAGCCTGCTTCTTTATTAGCATGATGTCAGAAAAAAGCCTAATCCACAAAGCTTAAGTATTCCTTCTCTGGCCCTTCTACTGAACTGCTCTCTATCTATCCCAGTTTTACCCTGGCTTTGAGGAAGTTAATGAGGCTTCCTCTTTCCCACCTGTGCAGAATACAGGCTAATGTATATTCTGACTCCTTCAACACCATTCCCAACTCCCATCCTCCCAGTTATTGGTTTGGAAATAGATTTCAGTGATGCTTGTTAGGGAAAGGAAGACACGAGCAGATAGAAAGCTTTATGGTAGATCCCTGTATAAAACAGAGATGAACCAGGGTACGTCATTGTCACGGAGTACATATATAGAAAGAAATAAGAAGGAGGAATTGATGGAGCTGTTCTGCTTCTCTCTCATAATGAGTATCATGCTTTCTGAAGAGCTACAGATCCAGCTCTCTCCAAATTACTGTGGTTTTCTCCCTTTCAATCTGTGCAATGCTTTTGCAGGCAGCTTCAGCAGCACCTATTTTGCAAAGTACTCATTCTTACTCAGAGTGGCCGCTGCCTTTGTTCTGGTACTAGAGTCTTTTTCCGATAAGGTCCTTTGCATATTTGCACCTTATGAAAGTTTTCAGCTAGTCTTGGTAAATGCCATCTATGATAACCACAGCGCTGTGACCTGTGCTTCCTGTTATTCCATCTGAATGAGTTGGCGGATGCATTGGAGGTGCTGTATCGCTATTTGTGACCTCTTCTTGTAGGAAAGATTGAGAAGGAAATCATGATACTCTGAGCTGTCCACCAAGCCTAATTTCATCTTTACTGGAGGATATCTTCCAGATGGAAGAACAAGAGCTCTTAGAATGCTATTCCTACCCACTCTACAGAGAAAGCCCACTCTGAAGACTGATTTCAGGGAGAAAGCAGTAGAAGATTGTTCCAACATCACACTGAAACCTATGCTTTTTTTCCAAACAAGCTGCAGTAGAAATCCTGAGCTGCTTTAGCACACAGCTTGTATTATGCAGATTTACATCACTCTCCATTCCCTCCAAAGCAAACTTTCTGTATCTCTGGTCAGACTGGAACTGGTGTGACAGAGATTAGATCCTCTTCCCGTTCTTCAGCCTGAGACATGAAATTCCACAACTAGAGTTAACCTGAAGCTGCTGCCCAACTCAGAGGAAATACACCTCCTCACACACTCATACAGGCTAATCTTGACCCCAGAGGTGCAACACCAGTGACTTAATGAGCACTTTAGTGATGGCTGTCCCCAGTGGAAGTTCCAAAAGGTCTGCCAGAGGTCTTTTATGGGCCCTGCATGGTTAGAGGTACTGTGCCACTAGGAGTAGCTTCGTGCCTGTGACATTGTCTAAGTCAGCTCTGTGTCATGGGTTTCCTTCCAATAGTTTCATAAACTGTTAAGAGTAGGAACTGACCTGCTGATTTCTCCAGGTATGTGAACTTCTCAAGTTACCCCACTACAAGTGGGGTACACTCAGTGAGAGATACTCACAGAAAACTCCATAGTTTATTTCTTCCCGTCAAAGTTCACACACCTGGAAGAGTGGCACGGAATGGTGCACCAACACAAGTTGTCAGTTTTACATCTTGTCTCCCAGGAAAGCTCCACAGCTGGTGGAACTCCATTCATTGCTCTGCAGAGCATCTCTGCGGCTCTGCAATATCCAGCAGAGACTGCAGTAACCAAGAGCTTGCCGGTGCTAAGTTTTGGGAACAGCTTCTGAACTGCAGCTCGCTGCTCTCCCAGCAAACATTCACCTTGGCCCTGGGGGGACTGAAGATTCCCCCTCAACAACTCAGTGTCCCAAACCTCAGCAATCTTACTTGGTATCACCACGAGCCTGGTCCCGTGTCCAAAGGTAAGTTGGTAGCTATTCACAGACACTGTGTTGTTTGCCATAGCAAAAACCTGCATAACACTTCTATCCACCCCAATCTGCCCAAGTAACATTCCTCAAGGAAATCCCACCATTTTGCATGAACATACTTCTAATGCATTACACCTTCCTTCCATGGCCATGGCTTATTTTTCTTCCTCCCCACACTACAGCCTCATTAAATGTGGCATTCCATGCCACAAAGAAGAGCCACAAGGCAATTCTCTTTCTACCTCCATCCTTGACAAATCCAAACCACCACCACTTATTAAAAGCTACTACAGTTTCTTTCTCATCTCTCTTCTTCTATTTCACTTACTTGTTTACCCAAGTTTTCACTTACTTTCCCCAGGATGGAGCTTTTCCTGGTCCACACTGATTAGAGAGGAAGTCTACCACTTCTTTAAAAGGAATACTAAAACCATCCCAAATAGCTCCCCAAAGCCAGTACAGTTATTTGTGAAGCTAGACCACAGAATTGTCTCTGTTGAGTCCATCCGAACATAGAGGAGACAGCTCACCTGGCACAACAACAAGTTTGGTTCCACTTCCCCACGTGAGTGTTTTCCATCCTCCAATATTGACACCGTGTGAGCTGTCTTTACAAAATGGGTCTCTTCCTTCAGCCACCTCAGTGGGTACTGGAGGCCTTGGATACATTCAAGCATCTATCTGGCTCTGCAAGAACCTATAAATACCCATACAGATGTCCACACATCCTCTAGCCTCTCTTTCTCAATTAGCTTTTTCCATGTTCAAAGGCATGGGAGCAACCAGATTTCATTACATCCACCTCAGGTATCAGAGATGGGAACACCCTGCTCCTTAAGAATCAGGGAAGGCTTTATGATCCCTTGACCCAAAGCCTTCTTCTTGTTCCATACAGAGTTTCCCTTTGCCTTTTCTTATTTTTAAGGCCTATCAGTGACACCTCCCTCCCATGAGAACGCTTTCCAGTATCAGGGGGACCGTGCAGCCCAAAAGTGCTGCTACACAGAGCATGGGGAAATTCATTCCCGAAACTGCGTTTCAAGTTGCACATCCAAGTGGGAGGTTTTGTGCATGTCCAGTATCCCTGAGACTCCCCTGATTACATTCTCTGCATTAAATGAAACACTGCCCATGTTCTCCTTCCCACCTACAACGTGACCCAGAGTAACTATGCCTAAGAGGGCAGTACAGTGAACAGCCAAGGACTATGGACAAAGCAAACACAGGAAAGATGCACACTCACTGGGTTGGACGGTCAGCCTGGTCCCGGAGCCAAAAGTCAGCTTGTAGGTGGACCCATAATCACACAGCATTTCCTTCCATAACAAAAAGCCTCTCAAGCCACTTGAGAAGCAGCACATCGCCCTAAGCCTACACCGAGTCATGCATAGGCAGTGGCAGCAGAAGAGTGGCAGTGCTTCCCACTCACTCAGATTCTTGGGCAAGGCTCTTGGAGTATATAGTCACAGTTTTCAAAGGAGGAAAGAATTTCTTTTGACACGTTTTCCCTTGCTTCTTTCCCCTGGGATGGAGCCTTTCCTCGTGCACATTGCTTAGATAGAAAGTCAACCACTTCTTTGAGGGGAATACTAAATCCATCCCAAATTGCTCCCCAAAGCCACTACACTCTTATTTGTGAAGCTAGACCACAGGATTGTGTGTGTTGAGTCCATCCGAACACAGAGAGGAGACAGCTCACCTGGCACAACAAGAAGTTTGGTTCCACTTCCCCATGTGAGTGCTGTCCATCCTCCAGTACTAACACCGTGTGAGCTGTCTTTACAAAATGGGTCTCTTCCTCCAGCCACCTCAGTGGGTGCTGGAGGCCTTGGATACATTCAAGCATTTATCTGGCTCTGCAAGAACCTATAAATACCCATACAGATTTCCACACTGCTCCTCTAGCCCCTCTTTCCCCTCTTTCTCAATTAGCTTTTTTCATGTTCAAGGACATAGGAGGAACCAGATTTGATTGCAGCCAGCTCAGGTATTAGAGATGGGATCACCTTACTCCCAAAGTATCAAGGAACAATTTATGATCCCTGCCCCAGAGGCTTGTTCTTACAGGAATGACAAAAAAGGGATGGGAATAAGAACACAATCCCAGTCCAGGGTGAGCTCCATCTTCAGCTGGGACTCCCTCCTTAATCTGGCTCTTGGGTCAAGAGCACTGTTAAACCTGTGCTTACAAATTCCATTTTGGAGGACTGCTGTTTCTGCCTTCAGTTACACGAGGGGGGATTTCATGAATACACCATCTGAGAGACTGCTCTTCATTGTCTGCCTGGAAATAGCACCTCTGTTCTCCTTCCCTAGGAAAGGTGAGCTCGATAGAACAAGTTTATCTGCAAGGCACCCTAAGGGGCTTTTGGCAAAAGGCACACAGAAAAGCTGCACACTTACAGGGCTGGACAGACAGTCTGGTCCCTGAGCCAAACGTCAGCTCGTACTTGCCGCTATTATAATCACACAACATTTCCTCCCATAACAAAAACCCCAAGCCACTTTTGAAGCAGCACATGTCCCCAAGCCTTTGCCCAGCTATGCCTAGGCTAGCAGGGGCAGCAGAAGGGTGGCAGTGATTCCCACTCACTCAGATTAAAGTAAGCAGTGCCCATGTTCTCCCTCCCACCTGTAACGTGACCCAGACAGAGTAACTATGCCTACGAGGGCACTATGGTGCACAGTCAAGGACTATGGACGAAGGAAACACAGGAAAGATGCACACTCACTGGGTTGGACGGTCAGCCTGGTCCCGGAGCCAAAAGTCAGCTCGTAGGTGTTGCCAATATTCACACAGCATTTCCTTCCATAACCAAAACCCCGCAAGCCACTTTTAGAAGCAGCACATGTCCCCAAGCCTTAACCCAGCTATGCCTGGGCTAGCAGTGGCAGCAGAAGGGTGGCAGTGATTCCCACTCACTCAGATTCTTGGGCAATGCTCTTGGATGTCAGTATATATTCACAGCTTCCAAAGGAGGAAGGCATTTCTTTTCACAAGTTTTCCCTTGCTTCTTTCCCCTGGCATGGAGCCTTTCCTGGTCCACATTGCTTAGGTAGGAAGTCAACCACTTCTTTGAGGGGAATACTAAATCCATCCCAAATTGCTCCCCAAAGCCACTACACTGTTATTTGTGAAGCTAGACCACAGGATTGTGTGTGTTGAGTCCATCCGAACACAGAGAGGAGACAGCTCACCTGGCACAACAAGAAGTTTGGTTCCACTTCCCCATGTGAGTGCTGTCCATTCACCAGTACTAACACCGTGTGAGCTGTCTTTACAAAATGGGTCTCTTCCTTCAGCCACCTCAGTGGGTGCTGGAGGCCTTGGATACATTCAAGCATCTATCTGGCTCTGCAAGAACCTATAAATACCCATACAGATTTCCACACTGCTCCTCTAGCCCCTCTTTCCCCTCTTTCTCAATTAGCTTTTTTCATGTTCAAGGACATGGGAGGAACCAGATTTGATCGCAGCCAGCTCAGGTATTAGAGATGGGATCACCTTACTCCCAAAGTATCAAGGAACAATTTATGATCCCTGCCCCAGAGGCTTGTTCTTACAGGAATGACAAAAAAGGGATGGGAATAAGAACACAATCCCAGTCCAGGGTGAGCTCCATCTTCAGCTGGGACTCCCTCCTTAATCTGGCTCTTGGGTCAAGAGCACTGTTAAACCTGTGCTTACAAATTCCATTTTGGAGGACTGCTGTTTCTGCCTTCAGTTACACAAGGGGAGATTTCATGAATACACCATCTGAGAGACTGCTCTTCATTGTCTGCCTGGAAATAGCACCTCTGTTCTCCTTCCCTAGGAAAGGTGAGCTCGATAGAACAAGTTTATCTGCAAGGCACCCTAAGGGGCTTTTGGCAAAAGACACACCGAAAGGCTGCACACTTACAGGGCTGGACAGACAGTCTGGTCCCTGAGCCAAACGTCAGCTGGGTGTAGCTGCTGCCATAATCACACAGCATTTCCTTCCATAACAAAAAGCCCAGCAAGCTGCTTGAAAGAGCAGCATCTGTCCCCAGGGCTCTGCCCAGCTTGGCCTTGTAGGAGAGGCAGCAGAAGGGTGACAAGAGACTGAAGGATCCCAGGGCAGGAGCAGGGGTTGCCACAATGCCCATGTGGGATGAGGCCAAGGCTGGGGACAGAACTAAGGGGCGCTCCTCAACCTCCTTCCCCTGTCCCCACAGTTCCTTCAGCTTTTCCCCTGGATTGTTGTTAAAGTGGGAAATCTACCCCAGGTTGATCAAAAACCAGTCAGGTGGTGCATGTTCCATAGAGCTCACCAAGCCTGAAAAGTGTCAGGCAGTCTTGGCTTGCTCAGCAAGCACTTTCTGGGCAACACAAAGAGCCTTGTCCCACTCCCAAAGGTGCCTTTGTGGTAAGCACCATTGCTCACACTCACATCCACCGCAGCACGAACAGTGCAGGGATACACGGACACTAGAACAGAAGGACTGCTGGAACAACTTTAGTATGGACAGGACCTGCCTCCATCCTTCTCTGGGGTATCAGTTCTCAAAAACCATACATCCATGAGTGCCCAGGCAGAAGAGGGAATTGGGAACAGGCTTCTAAAGAATCTTTGATTCCATAACAGACAGCACAGGAGCACAAGGCAAAGGACAGGCAGGAAAAGCAAGTCCAAGGGACACCTGGAGAACTGCACAATTCCCTTCCACGATTGGTCTCCATATAACTACTAAAAGCAAGATGAAAATTCAGCAATTCCAGTTTCCAGGACAAGTTGCTGCTTACCTGGTATCACCAAAAGCTCCGTTCCCTTTCCAAAAGTGACATGGGCTGCATTATTCACACTGTGACACATTTCATTACAAAAATGTCTGCATCAGCCCTGCACATGGCCTCAAACAGAAAGAACCTGCTTTCATGCCACAGCAAGGCTCCCTGACACAATAACCTTGAGTCCAGTGTCATTTCCTGGACAAGGGGAAAACTATTCCCAGCTCACTTGGGCTTTTCAGTGCAGGGTTTCCCTTTGCCTTTTCTTATTTTTAAGGCTATCAGTGACACCTCCCTCCCATGAGAACGCTTTCCAGTATCAGGGGGACCGTGCAGCCCAAAAGTGCTGCTACACAGAGCATGGGGAAATTCATTCCTGAAACTGCGTTTCAAGTTGCACATCCAAGTGGGAGGTTTTGTGCATGTCCAGTATCCCTGAGACTCCCCTGATTACATTCTCTGCATTAAATGAAACACTGCCCATGTTCTCCTTCCCACCTACAACGTGACCCAGAGTAACTATGCCTAAGAGGGCACTACGGTGAACAGCCAAGGACTATGGACAAAGCAAACACAGGAAAGATGCACACTCACTGGGTTGGACGGTCAGCCTGGTCCCGGAGCCAAAAGTCAGCTCGTAGGTGTTGCCAATATTCACACAGCATTTCCTTCCATAACCAAAACCCCGCAAGCCACTTTTAGAAGCAGCACATCTCCCTAAGCCTTTACCCAGCTATGCCTATGCTGGACTGTCAGCATCCTGGAGCACCATGTCCAAAGCACGTTCCCCTAAATAGCTGAACTCCACCACACGGAAACAATTTAAAGCATGACAGTACCTTGAAAGAGCACCTCTGCTCTCCTGCCCCTGTTAAAGGTGGCATGGATCTACCAGGTGCACCTACAGGCTGCTCTAGAGGACACTCAAGGGCTTTTGAAATATCAGACACGAGAAGCTGCACACTCACCAGGTTGGACGGACAGCCTGGTCCCTGAGCCAAAAGTCAGCGTGTCGGAGCCACTGCCATAATCACACAGCGTTTCCTTCCGTTACAAAAAGCCCCGCAAGGCACTTGAGAAGCAGCACATCTCCCCTGTACCCCCTGTACTGGCAGCCTCTGTTCCTTTGTTCACCCCAGCGAAACTGAGAGCAAGGAGGATTATTTCAGACCAAGCTAGCATGTTCCCTCAGCAAAGTCCATCACTAGATATAGCCAAACATACATGATCAAACACCCAGCCATGTCGCTGCTCTCAACCACCCCAAGAAAGGCCTCAAAGAAAGCAGAAAGCACAGGAGCAGTGTTGGACTTACATGGTCTAACAGAGAGTCTTGTTCCAGAGCCGAAGATGGGTGCATAAGCACCAGTTCCCGTGTTCACACAGCATTTCCTCTCTTTACAAAAAACCTTCCCAAGCCCTTGGCAAAGCTGGGCACCCACATCCTGAGTACACATCGCTGATTGTCACCGACAGTCACCTACATCCCCAAGTGAAGACCCCCTGGGATCAAGAGCACTGTTGGACCTATGGATACAAACTCCATTTGGAGGTCTTTTGCTTCTGCCCTGAGCCAAAGACTGTCCTGGAGGAGAGAAGGTGGCAAGTAACCCCATGGCTGAAGAACCATAAGCCCAGGAAGACTGATGCTGGGAATCTTGCTGGGCAGTGGGTAGCTTTACCCACCATGGAAGGAGACTACAATAAAGAGGTGGCACTTACTAGGGAAAACATGAAGTCGTGTCCCTTTGCCAAAGGTGAGCTTTCTGTCATTCACACAGTGGTTTTCAGCTCAACAGGAACACCAGCTCATCCACATTACAGAGACAGTCAGCTTGTGTTCGCATGGCCATGGCACAAAGTACCTGCCCCTGAGCAAAAGGGCTCAGGACCCTACACTGTTCACCCATTGGGATGGATACTCTTTTTCTCTATTCCTCTCATGAGGACAACTGACATCAATAGAGGCTGCCCACAAAATGATTATAGCCATTGCTCCAGAACCTTCATTGAACTCTGAACATTCACTAAAGTTATTGCTCTCCATGACACGTTCAGGAGAGTACAGGCCTCCAAATAGGTATTTAGATTTATAATGCTCTTTTTTCCCCTGAGGTAAGGTCAAACGTGACCTTCAATTGCCATAGAAGGAAAGAACAATGGAATTTTAATGTCTCTTTCACAGAAAAGGGGATTAGGCTTTCCTCCCCTTACTTCTTCTGGGTTTCTACCTACCTGGTTTCACTGTCAGTTGAGTGCCACTTCCAAATGTGACTTTCCAGTCGGATGCTGAATTCACACAGTGAAACAACGACTAACAAAAACCACACACAACTTTTGGTCCAGACAAGTATATGATGCATTCTTCAAGAGATCAAGGGGGAAAACAGATGTCACCCGTCACACACTTCCGACTCCAAATTAGGATGTTGTTGCAGTTGCATTCCTCTGATCTTACCATAGAAATGCAGATAGAAAAGATTCTGGAAAGTATGAAGTAGAAAATCAAGCTCATTATGCTGTGAGCATAACGTAGCTGAAGGTCTTTGGGCAGCTTTGAAGTAGAACAACTTTTGCCCTAGTTAGAACAGGAGAAACTCAGCCTTGCTTTTATGATATGAAACAGCTATTTGTTTCAAGATGTACCTGTGCCTCTCCCAAGGGTGATTTTCCAGAAGACCCAGTTGTCCCACAGTGATGGGCAATCAGAAATTGTAACAGAAAAGAAGCAAACAGATCTAAAATAAGCAAAAGAAGCAAAGAAAACAAGCAAACAAAACTGGAAAAGGAGAAGTTTCAGCCTTTAACCTTTTCTTTTAAACAACTAACAATAGTTTCTAAAACTTCTCCTGGTCTAAAGGAGTTCAGGCCAATCAGCCTGAGCCTATATACCAGACCCATAGCAGAAAGAAGCCAAGAAAAAATAAGCAGAAGGAAACCCCAAGAAAAACAGTTGAAGGTCCTATTTTCCCTTGTTTATCCCACTGGAACAAACCCAGTAAAAGTTCCAAATCTAAGCCCCAGAAGCCAGTTTCACCTAATCTTTGACATGTTATTCATGAACACTAATCTCAGATACATTCCCCCATAGGTTTCATTCTGACTAATATGATGCTTGCGCCACACAAAGGTCATTCACTAATCTTGCAGAACAATAGCAATTCCTGACCTGTTCCACACACGACAAAATGATAGAGAGGTTCAAAGGGAATTGTTTAGAATGTGCTCTTATTCCCCATGCCTTTTCCTTCGTATTTGAAAGAAGCTCTTCTGTCTGTGTTTCAAGGAGGGTCTGACAGAAGACCTGAAGTTCTCTGTCTTTCCTAACCGTATTGCTAAGAGATACCTACTGGGCTTTATCAGCAGCCTGGTTCCTCCTCCAAAGGTAGGTCTTGCTGTGTTTCCTGAATACACACTGCCAGAAGCTCCTTTACAAAATCTCCCAAGCTCTCCTGCCCATTTCAGGTTCCATGGCAGGAGACTCTGGTTACCAAAATGAAATGATGTGTGGGTGTTAAATATCTCCATAAAATAAAGGCTGGGTTGTCTCTTCTCCATCTCCTCGCAGGTTGATAGAGAGCAGTTACCAGAAGCACCTCACTCCCCAGTCCTGAACACAGCATTTCAGGGGAAATGTAACTGAGCAGTCAGAATGCCTGGCTAGTACACCTGAGCCAGGATTTCACAGCAACATAACTTCTACAGGCTCTTCTAGCTCTGTTAATGCATCTTAGATAGCATCTTTAAGCACGACAGAGAATTCCTGATCCTCTGAAGAGCCATTTTCTTCTTTTCTCTCTGTTTCTTGCTCATGTATAAGTAGCCCTTGAGATACTCTTCAGAAAGGATAACTATGAGCAGAAGAAAAGTCCATTCTTACACTGTGTGCAATGGCTCTCTCTACCAAAGAATACCATGAAGCTCCAGCTGCATGAGCAATGAGACAGTTCTTTAGCTTGGGAAAGATTTGTCACAGCTCTCTGACGCTGCATGCTGACTTACACTGGTTTCATTTGGATGGAATCTCATCCTTGCTTCTTTTGGGTGAGTAGAAGCTTTCCACTGTAGCTACTGTAAGAAGGACTCTCCATAAGCTGTTACTACCAGAGCTTACAGAAACTCCACTATTTTTTCTTGCTGCTTGTCTTTACACCGTATGTTCCAGCCACACTGTCATTTCAGCCTTAGGAGCAGTAGATACGGAAGAAGATCATTATGGACTACCAATTCCAAGCACTGAGTTCTCCAGTACTTCTCAAGGTACTTTTGTTCAGATCATGCACTTACCCGATGTGACGCTGAGCCTTGTTCCTTTGCCAAACTTCAACTGGTCCTGAGCTCACACATCATTTAATTCCTTTGCAAAAGCCTTTCCTCCTCTGCAATTCTACATAAACCAAGGAAACGGCAGATCTGTGATGATTTCTGGGCAGGAATGAACCAAGGTGATCCCATCCCAGGCTTACTCAACCCAGCAATGAAAATCTAGGCATATATTTGAAATCTCATTATAACATTCCCATTCTGCGAGCTACCTGGACAGGAAAATGCTTGCACCCTGACCACAAGCCTTCGTTCTTTGCTCTTCATGAAGATTTCAGATCTTATATGCAGACTAAAATATATGAGAGAAAGAGAACTTGCCTTTGCAGTCAAATAATTAACCATACTCCTAATGAATTGCTGTGATAGATATGAACATTTCACACTGTTGCATACAGTGCGGTCCCACATATATTTAAGTGGATTATTCGTTTAAATCAGATTTTTAGCAATGCAGTGATGAAGATGTCATGAATGCAGACCTACATAGTCCTTTTTGCACCTCATTAGGGCATAAATCACTCACTGCCTTTCAAATAGGATGCAGACCAATTCAAGTCTGTACCTGAATTAACCCACTCATTGTTACCTGAAATGTGACACATCCACTAACTGTGCAAACACAGACAGCTGGGGAATTTCTCACTGAGGGAACAAATGACCTTTAAATCCCCAAAAGCCGAAGTTCATCACAGCATCATCAAGCTCAGGTTTTGGGATGTTCATTTCTGGCACTTACTTGGATGAACAGCCAGCCTTGTTCCCATTCCAAAAGTCACCTTTGTGTAGGCACCTACGAAGTTTCACTGTGATATAGAGCTTTACCAAAATGCTGGCAGGAGGTTTCCACTCAAAGGCGGTTTCTAGCTTTGATGTGTACAAAGAGATCGCTCCGGGTGGTTCTTCTCAAGCTTCCTAGGGCAAACATTCTCATGACAGTTTGCTCCTGTGAATCCCACTGCTGTGGGATCCTACCTCACCAGCCTAGCTCAGATATATCGCAGAGGATAATGTAGTTGCATCTACCTATGATAACAGCAACTGTAGAAGTCAGAAAAATTAACTGTAGCCATGAAGATGAATAAGAAATTCAAGATGTTTTCTTTGCACGTTATGAATTGTAACTATTCCTTATCCCATAGAGGCATTGGTAATTTTCATTTTAAAACAAGTCGACAATTACACACAGCAATTAAGTATTCCAAGCCGAGACAAAGCCATTGAAATGAACAGCATCTCAAAAAACAGCCATGCATTTGTCTGCTGAGAAAAGGTAACTGGCAGAAAAGTGGTAAAATAAATAATTCTGCAGTAACTCTCTTAAAATACCTGAATATGTGCAGATGTTCTTCAGAGGAGGAAGAACATCTATTCAAACACTTTTGCTTTTCTCATCAATGCAATCTTTCTTCCTGTGTCACATCCCATAGAGAGGAATGGGTAATCAGGGTCAGCTATAAAAAAATCTGGGCATCACTTCCAGAATACCTTAGCTAATCAGATGCACTCCAGCCAAGCAGCCTCAAGGACATTTACTTGCAGCATTTGCATACATGAGAGGTTTTCAGGCGTTTCATTTCTCTTCTATTGCACACACACAGTGGACTCAAAAGGATGTCATTTTGCCAGAGACTTATAGCAAGTGACCGTCTCTATGGCCAGACCTATAACATCCACCCTCCCCATGACTGATTGCACCACTAAACCTGAGTATGTCTTGTTCAAGAGTATACCCCTTGGTATAGTCATTACTGTGACTTCAGTGGATCTAATATAGAGAAGGATTCCAATGTATGGCACCCTGAACTACCAGTCTGATGAACTATTACATACATAGGTTTGTGGCAAAATTCCTGGCTAAAAGCAAAAAGGCTTACCTGTTTCCAGAAGCAGCCAGGTCCATAGCCAGAACTTGATGGCACTGGTGTGGCTTGGTCCTTCTCCAGTGAGAAACCCTTCCACAGAAGATCTCAGAGTTCAAGGGAGTAGAGAGCTTCATCAGAGGAACGCAGCTTCTGACTGCCTCTCACCTGTAGCATTCCTGGATGCACCAACTTGCCCAGCAGTTCCGTTATCACAGGACACCAGACTCTTTGGCACTTGTGTTCATCCATCTTCCCATCAGCCTCTTTATTGCCTGAATTCAGAAAGTTTGTGCTGCTGTTTCAGACTTTCTCCTTGTTTAGCAAGATGTCTATACCTTGGGAGGACCCTAGTCTGCTTTAGACATAACAGCTTCTCAGAGCACAAACACATACCTTAATCCCAGCAAGACATCTTTTGTTCAACCTAGGACCACCAAGTTTCCTGAATAATTTAGAGTTTAAGCTCCCTTAGAACCACTAATGAATTTCAAATGCAGTGCTGTCAATGTTCCCTGTATTCTACTCCATTTTTTCCCGTTTCAAATCACCTACAACTGCCCAACTGTTTCAGCTTCCATCTTCGACTAAAGCTTCTTTGAATCTCAGTTCAACTACTCATCTTCTTTCACCTGTGCATTTCTGGCGCTGGACTTTCTAAAGCCTTTATATCACATAGCAGGGGCTTTCATCTACACCTGCTGGCAAGGCAAGAAGCCAAACGAAGAGCAAAGACTTTTGATTTGTGGCATGTGCAGAGACAACGCCCAGTGCTGGGGGTAGGGGTTTGGTTGTGGTTTGGGTTGGGGTTTTGTTCGTTTGACCTCTTTACTGGATGGCGTCAAACCTAAAACGTTGTAAGCACAATAAACACTTGGACCAGCAGGGAGCAGGAGAGATCAAGGGAAGGCAGGAAGTTCACCGCAATGAGCCGGGTTTCACCAGGCACTTCTTAGACTTTTGGGGGAACAGAACATAGAGGTCAAAAGATAGCGAGCAGAATGCAGGGATCGCTTTCTTATATTGTGTTTTTAATGCTATATGAGACAACAGAAAGATTCAGTTGTACAAGCAGACGTTTAGCATTTACCAGTCTCGTGTAGCTTGGTATTGTTTAGAGTAATAATAAGAAAATAATCAGTTTATCGTATTTGAAGTATCTGTAAAAGGTTGTATGATGAGAAGGTGAAATAGCGCCTGGTTTGCCATCTCAGTTGGCTTTCCAGTGGTCTTAAAAAACTGGCCATGGGAGTATCACTCAGGTCATGAATCCTCTAGTGATGGAGATGAAGGCTCTGGTGTCCTACACCAATGTGAATGAGTGTTTGAAACAGTAGAGACCGATGTCTTTACCTGCCTGATAAATTTCTGTAGGAGTCAACATTATTCCTCCATAGCCACACATTTGGAGATCCCATTCTTTGCTTGTGATGTGTTGCAGGATTTTAGTTCTGCCAAAGCTGCAAGGCACAACCAAGGACTACTGAGGAAAATGGCATTCCTTGATTTGCAGAGACACAGAAATGGTACTGCCAGTGTGAGTCTTGCCTGGGAGACTGGGAAAGGTGTGGGGAATAAGATAAAAAGGTTCAGAGTGTCATCAGAAAATGAGGATAAAAATACTAGTGAAACCTTCCCCCCGATATACATTATGTGGTAGAATGCACTAAATAAGCATTTTACTAGTTTGGGATTTCCATGCAAATTTCACCTATCTTCTGCATAGGTGAAGGTCTTCCTGTAGGTACCTGAAGGGTCTGAGAGACTAACTTTACAAAACTTAACTAAACAGACCTTACTATGCACTCTGTAGAGGCTGTCTTGAAGCTAGGAGCAACTCAGTGTGTGAAAAACCTTCTTCCCCCTTCAGGATGTGGTTAACTTGTTTTTCAAAACAAGAAGGAGTTAATCTTGCAGGGTGTAACTTAAATGTTGGCAACAGCATCCTGCCTGCTGCCTGTGAGAGGAAGACGAGTTGAGGAGTGTGTGTGGTGGGGTCTTTTTGACTGCTAACCAGGCTGCTATGGAAACTATCGCTCCATCAAACTACCATACGTTATTTCCTGTTGGCCTCTTCCTAGTATCAGTGAGTGGAAAAAAACACCGTGTTTTAGACATGCATCCCTTCTTGCTGTGATGCAAAATATCTTGCTGGGATCTCTTCAAAGTGATCTGAAAGACCAGACCTCATTTGAATCCCGAAGTCTACAATTCATGGCCCTGCTGATGCTTTTTAATGTGCCAATCTCCACTTCCTTGTACAAAGTCTACAAAATTCAATCAACAAGAAATCCAAGTTATCAAAACTGTATTTCTAATCTTAGTGGTCATCAGGACAGTTGGATTTCAGTAATCATCATCCCAAATTCAGAAGAAAAAGCACAAAACAAACCGCAACGTTTTGGCATAGTAAAGCTTTATTTTGGTCACTACCGCAGGAACCTAAAATGCACGTGCCATACACTTTGCAGAAGAAATACAGGTTTAATAAAGAAATGCTTCTATGGTTGAACATTATCTGGTTGAAGTGAATCACTTCAGATCCAAGCCAGGTCTTCTCTTCTACACTAGAAAATTATTGTTATTAAAGCTATCTAAGAAACATTAAAGCTGCAAATAGCATCTATTGTGCCTGAACTCTCTCAACAGCAATACACCAGCTCACAGACAGTAACACAATATGCCTGTAAAAGGTGTTTTACAAGTCTATATATGTCTACAATGAGGACTGGATTTTTCAAAGCTATTGAAGTAGGTGAGATGCTTTGAATCAAAAGCTATTCAAAGGGGAGATCAAATTCTACTTAGCAAAAGAATGAGGAAAAATACGCTCTCCTCAGGCACAGAGAGAAAAGAAACAGCAAAGGTGGTTACAACTCTTAAAACTAATTCAGCTAGGCAGGATTCACCTGTATAAAATGTCTTAAGGGGAAGGTGCTGCATTGTGTTCTGGATGGTTATAGTCAGCAGATTTGGCAGTGGCTGTTCATCCCATTGTGTTGCTGATACACTCTCCCTCCTGCTTGTTTTCAGGTTGCTGTTGCCTTGCTTCTTCACTGTCTGCAAGAGCAAAGTGTGGTTTAAACTACATTTAAGGCAATTGGACCTACATGCCACTGTTTCATAGCTGTCCGGATAAGACAGGTAGACTCACAAAACTTAAACTGCGGCTATCTTTTGCGCCTCTTTGGATGCCTTAATTTAAAACTCCTGCCCCCTTCACTCTTTCCTCCACTTCTTCACACCTTAGTGCTTTGGAAGCCTTGCTTTTGTCTCCTTTTTGGGGTTTCCTCCAGGCTTTGTGCTCTGCCACTTGAAACAGTCACTGAGATAACTCTGAGGAGCTTCTGGTAATACCCAACCTGCTCTCGCAAAGCAAGTTGGCTGCAGAGAAAATCTGGGGACCAGCCACCAAGACCTGAGCTTTGGCTACAGAAAGGGGGTGTCTTCTTTGTGATTTGTGAGGGAGCTCTTTAGTTGTCGGGGGTGGTTGTTGGTCTGGGGAGGAGTTTTTTGTCATGGTTTAGGGGGGTTCCAGAAATCTACAGGAGTAATTTAAAGGAAACAGGACCAGATGGAAAGCTATCGTTGCTTGTGGGGTTAGAGAGGTACACAAAGGCAAGTGGGCTTTCCTGGCATGTGCTTCCAGTATTTCTACTGGTCAAGCTGTGTGCTTCCTTACCTCAGAAAAGAAACAGCTTGATACTCATGAGTGTATTGAAGGCGATGCTTTTTGCCAGCAGGACTCTTATACCCAATACAGCCATAGAGAGCGTGTTCGCTTTTTCCACTTTGGTACCTGCTTAGTGATAGAGAAAAGATGGGAGAGATCATGGTCTAGATTTGGATAGTGTGATATTGGCAGAAAGTGGGGGGGAAAAAAAACAAACAACAGGTAATAGTTTAAGGGAAAGAAACAGCTACAAAGGAAAAGATAGTAGAGAAACATGGCAACACCAAGGGAGGAGGATGTCTGTCTAGGCTGGATTTTGCTTCCTGTTTCTTGTCTGTTACTAAACTAGCTACCTTGAAAAAGCAGGCTGTCTTTGATGAGTACGTTGTAGTCTGATTCCTCTACCCCTGAGGAAATACATTTCCATGCATTTATTCCCCAACATAGTAATGGAACTTCACAATCTATTTGGATAACTAACCTCGTGCAGAGGTGCCTGTGGTGTTGCAAACCTTCCCCATTTCTGGCTCTTCAGCGTTCTCTTCTGTAGCACAATAAAGAAAAGGAGTTATAAACATTATCTACATTTTTAAAATGATTAAACAAGGCATTCATATGACCCAATACAGCAAAAGCTGCACAAATGCACAGAATTGTACCTGCCAAGCTTGCGCTGGCTGTGATGGAGCTGCTGTTGAAATTGGCCGTGCAGTTCACCTCTGTGCCTTTTGTCACGCTCACCACCTTAAGAGTATCATACAACCCCTCTGATGTCAAAATGGGTGCACTCGGTTCATATGCGACTTCGTTAGAGGTCATGTCCAAGATGATGTTCTTCGTATAGACATTCCTTGCCAAACAAGCTGCTTTCCCAGTGCTGTCATCTTTCAGTTTCTTTGATTTCATCAAAATGACTTGTGGGACAGAACTTTTTTGGATGTCTGTGAAAATAGACATTGTTTGGGCATGATTTGATGAAGATCTTTTAGAAATTTGGGTAATGGACTGTGAACATTTCTTTAAACCAAGAACATTTTGTTGCAGTCAATGGGCTATGTGCTAACCTTCGGCTGAGGAGAAGAAAACCTTTTCTTGTCAGCAGAGGAACCAGTGTCCTAAACTCTTTTGAAAAGGCATAAAACCTTTTACGTGAGAGACCAGAGTATCACATCAGCATTTCTGTAAGTGTCTGAAATGGCAAGTTTGCTCAGTCCTCAAATATTACCTTCAAATCAATGTAGACTGATGGCAAAATAACAGAATTTGGCAGTTTCCTCTGGTCTTACATTTACAACTGAAGATTCAGTGGCTGGAAAAACAGATCTTTCTTCAGAATGGTAACTTTGTATTCCATTGTCCCTTTGGAATTGGAAGTGGCCTTAAATTGTTCCAAAACAGACATTTATTCCCATGCAAGATATCCTACAGACCTGTACTAGTATTAGGCAGCACCTAAGCAAACCCCGTACCCTTCTGGAATGAGAGCAAGATGGTTCAGGCATGCAAAATTACATGGGACATTTTTGCACCCCTTTTAAGACCCCTGAAATCATTGTCACAAGTCTTAAGGTGTGCACCTGGCTATTTAGGAAAACAAAGATCAACCCAACAAACTTCCCTGCTGCCCCAGCATTCTTGCTCCCACAGGAAAGCAGGGGGTGACAGCCACCTTTTTTGTACATGATGAAATTCCAGATAAAGACAGGAGGAGCTGAGGCTTTTTAGAACCTCTACGTACCTCATCCATGTTTTCAAAGCACAGCAATTTTGGTAGCCAGTTTTCATTTATCCTAAGTGGCCTTGGGTATGCAGCAGTTGTGAAAACTGAAGCCCAAGGATATTTAACCTCCTTCCTCCTCTGTCTCCATACCAGTGGAATTATTTCCCTGGTGTGGTGCCAGGGTCAAAAATTCACTTCTCATATCAGAGAGTTAAAGATCTGTCTCAAAACCTCTCTCCACTGCCACTGAACTCTGCATTCCTGCCCAAAATGAGGCAGTGAAAACCCACTGGAGGACAGGACACTTCACACCGGGCTCTCAGAGTGCTATCCAGCCTGGGATATGAGGTTCATGGAGTAATAGTGATGTACACAAGCAGCCCAGTTGTCCCTGTGAAGTCTTCCTAAGCAGATACAAGCTGAGGATTTAGCTTGAAGCCCCGGCCGGAGCGACTGCACTCTAGAGATTATTGCAGCAGAAAATTCTTACAGTGAACCCAAACCATCAGATTCTTTCCCCACCTTAATTTTAACATAGGTTTTAGAAATAAAATCCTGTTACTTACTTGGTTCAACCGTGAGCGTGGTACCACTTCCAAACACGAGCTTATGTAAGCCCACACTGGTGATACGTCCGTCAATAACTACCTCTTCCCCATGGCATTTGAAAGTGGTGTAAAAACAGAAGATAAAAAGCCAGCTATTTGTCCTACTTACCCACGTGTGCAACCCCAAAAGGGTATCCAGAGCCACATTTTCTTCCAAACACGGAAAGGGAAAAACAATCATTGAATAGTTCAGTGATTTCAAAAAGCTTGACTGAGCAAAACGTTCCCAAGTTCTTCCTTCTCTTTTCGAAACCCCGTGAGCTCTGTATTCCCAGGAGAAATAGAAATATTGAAATAATGTTATGTATGTCTCCTGAACGATTTCAGTCACCCGTGTCCTTTCTTCTCCTAGATATATTGCCTTTTTTCCTTCTCTGGGTATTTGTACAGAGCCCTGTGTTGTTCATACCACCGTGCTACTCCACGTCCCAGACACAGTGATACGTATCATAACAAAAACTACCTCTTCCTTCTTTTTCACTACGCAGATTACAGAGGCAGTCATATGACTTCTCAAGTGGTTTCTGAGCCATATGAAGGAACATGAGATGGCTTTCAAAGAAAGGTTGAAAATAATACCCAAAAGGTTGAATTATAAGTGAAAACATGGGGATTATGTGAGGCATCTGGAAAGCCTCATGGAGTTAAGCTGGACAGAAAGCAGGAAAGAAAAATCAGTACTTTTAGTGCTATCCCAAAGCATCTATGAAGCTGCTTCTGGGCTGCAGGAAGCTGTCCACTTTTTCACCTTGCGTTTGGTTTCAGTGCTCAGGAGCATGAGAAATGTACCTTATCTGGTCTCTTTGAGATGGTGTGTGCTGGTGATTTGGTGCCTTAAAAAGTCTTTGTGCTGTTTTAACCACGATGAGAACGTAGGCAAAATGATTGCTCTTTGTTAAGTAAAAGCACTGCACTCCTGGAAGTGGCTATTAAAGAGTAAAGGAATTGTTGCAGGTTGATCAAATCCTCCCTTGTTCGACACTGTACGGCACCGTGTTTCCACCTTCAGGAGAAGTGAGTGAGACAGTTTTGTGTGGTGGCTCAGGCTTTTTCAATCACTGTGGTACGTAGTACACACCATGGTAGGCAGTTTTACAAAAACATTTGGTTTTTCTCAGTGGCAGGTGGTGTCTTCTCTTTCCTGTCCTTTGAAGAGCTGGATTTTACTTTCCACCTACGCTGCTCTACTTCTGAACTCTCCAGCACTGATGCAGAGAGGTTGCTATACACTAAAAATAACGTTATCAGCATCGCTTTTTCTGGCAGATAGGGAGGGTAGTGTTAATCTCTCACTAAAATATTGCCCATACTGGTCAAAAAGAAAGAGTGTTCCCATTGAGTTGTTAGAGCTGCTCTCACTTAAAGGTTTGTCTTCTAAGAAACATCAAGAGAGTTAGGGTGAACTACTTTTCTGGCAGTCATTAACTTTCAGTTTAGTTTCATTCTACACTTTCTAACTCTTCCTGGACATTCAACTATTTATCCTCTCAAGGCCGATTTCATGCTGAATAAAAGTCAGTACATGTTTATGAATGGCTCAGAAGCGATCCTGGTTTAGCTGATGGTGGTTTAAGGGAATCTGTTTGTCTTGCTGTGTTACAGTTCCTTATTTACTCAAGAATTTGATTTTCAATATTTCTTGAGTGCCCTTTTTATAAGGGTCTTGGGAGGTTTTTCATGGTTATGTGCACCACTTTTTCTCAGTTTCTTTGATCCTGTGAACTAGATGATTTGAGTTGGCTTGGGACTTCTGATTCATTTGTATGTGCCTTTAACTGACTTTGAAGGTGGGGAACATTTAGTTGTGATTAACTAAAGTTGTTTTTTTAACTGGTTTTTATCTTACTTTAATGACTTTGATTAATGGCTACCTGGAATTGTGGAGGAGTTTCTGAACCCTCAAATCCAGTTCCAAGACACAAAAGGAAATAGCATTAACTCATCCTGCACACAAATCTGTGTGCCTCCCTGTCGCATTACTCAGTATTTTTATTTGCGTTACTGTTGTTACCAAAGGTATAGTTCTCATTTTTAATCACTGTTTTTATTCCTGCTGCTGTATTTTCCAGTGTTAACACAGGCATGTTCATCTGCTGTTCCCTTTATTGTATCAAATTATTTTCTCCTCCTTATTGACTCACTCTTCCAGGAAACTTGCAGCTGACTGATGTGATACTTCCAGTCTCTTGAGCTATTGGCAGGACAAAAAGAAGCTCTAAATACCTCCTGCAAATGACCTGGGTACTTCTCCCACACCCTTTCCAGTGAGACTGCATCCTCCTTGTCACTGAGATCTCAGATGCAGTTAAACAGCCTTTTTTCATTCCGGTGGCCACAGAAACACACCTGCCTTCACAGCCTCACACAAACCACACACTTGGATTTGGTTGGTTTAAAAGTTGAGCTCTGCCTTTGGTTTTTCTTTCTCTGTCCTCGTCCACCCCCCAAAAAAAAAGAATTGCAGAAGGTGCCCCAATACTGCCAGTGACGAATTAGAACATTTGGGCTATCGGTGTTCCACAAGATGATACTGAACATAGAATCATAGAATAGTTAGGGCTGGAAAGGACCTTAAGATCATTCAGTTCCAAACCCCTGCCATGGGCAGGGACACCTCACACTAAACCATCTCACCCAAGGCTTCATCCAAACTGGCCTTGAACACCGCCAGGGATGGAGCATTCACAACCTCCCTGGGCAACCCATTCCAGTGCCTCAGCACCCTCACAGGAAATTGTGTCCTTCAGTTCTGCTTCAGAGGAAAAAGTCTCCCTTTCCTCTAGAGAAGTGTCCTGTCATAGTGGGAACTGGTGGAAACAGCAAAACTTGTTTCCAAAGGTGAAGAGGTTTCAGACTGTGAGAGGCCTGAGGTTTGGCTTGAAGCATGGGAAGAAAGGTAGCAGAAGCTTAACCCCTATCCTATACAGCTCCAAGGCCCAATCTGGGACCCTGACAGCAGGTATGTGTTAAAGCCCAGGTGGATTTCGTGTCTCTGTGTGAACGGCACAGAAGTAGCGGGCAGAGTCCTGAGGCTGCAAGGCACGCAGGAACAGAGATGACTTGGATTGCGAATTGTCCCAGGATGTTGTGGCTCGACCTTCCACCGCTGCTGCGTACTCTGCAGCACCCAATGACCACGAAAGGGACACCCACTCGAGCCTGCCTCCGGGCGCCTGACGGTACCACCGAAAGGGGTAATCCTCGAAGTTGAGGCCGTATCCGCGGCAGGAGAGGAGCACGGAGTCCCCGGGCGCTCGCAGCCCTCCGCCGGTCTCCTCCAGCCTGAAGCGCGCCCGCACCCCTGTGGATGGAGAGCGCAGGCAGCAGAGCAGGGGGCAACCCCGATCCGAAGCCGTTCGCCCGCTCCCCCCGGCGCCCCACTCCCCGGCACAGAGACCGCCGCCACCCCACTGTCCCCCGGCAAAGCCCCGCCACCACAGCAGTGCCCGCCTGCCCTTCTCGGAGCTGAGCCGCGCCTGATGCCGACACCGGGGCCACGGCACGAAACCTTCCCTCTGCCTTCGGTCTTCCTTCCCCTTCTCTTCCCACCTCTTCTCTTCCCTCTGCTTTCCCTCCGCCAGTCCTGTCCCTCTCCTCTTCCCCAGCCCCGGGCTCGCTGCCCTCCCCGTCGGCCCTCACCTGCCGACCCCAAGGCCAACGCCAAGGCCAGCAGCCACGGGCCCAGCACGGGGACCATCACGGGAGAGCCGGAGAGGAGCCGAGGGGAGTCGGGCTCTGGACCTCTCCTGCCCGCTCCGCCTCCTCGGCCCCTCACCGGGCAGCGCCGCCGCCTCTGCCCGCCCCCAACAGACCCGCCCCGGCCCGGGTGACAGCACAGGGTGTGAGACATGGCCAGAGCAGGTCCTGCTCACCTCTCCCCAGCTCCTCTCTGCCCACACATCCGCTCTGCCCAGGTTTCACACATCTCTGGGCCGCTGACAGCACCCAGACACAATGAGACTCCCCCCGGCTCTGATCCCAGGCACAGCCTGCTCACTGACTTGCCACGGAGACGGGCCGTGACCCCTGCGAACATGCAGGAGGGGACAGCTGAAGAGGAGGAAGCTGATGTTGTTCAGACGCGCCCCAAGTATCTCCCACTGTGGTCCCTGCAGGGAGCAGTAATAGAGCGCGCTGTCCTCCAGCTCCAGCCCAGAGATGAAGAGTGTCCCAGAGCTGTCATCAGCTTGGCAGGAAAACCTCTTGCGAAAAAAAGGGGCTGTGTGGCTATAGGAGCCTCCCCGGCCTTTACTCTGCAGCAAGTACTGCAGGGGTCCACCCGGACGTTGCCGATACCAGGCCACGTAAACATAAGAGGCATTGGAGCTGTAAGTACATCTTAAGGTCCCGGTACTCCCTGCCTGCCACCACACTGCAGACACTGTCGCTTGGATCTCATCACTCTGAAATGCAACTGAAAAAAAACAAAGCAAGGGTATTCAGTTAGTGCTTTGCTCTCACTGACACAAGGCCCACGAAAGGGTCAATTGAAGGGGGCAATCGTTGCCAGACAACGAAGTTGCCGAAGTCCAAGAGCTTTGAGTACCCCAGAGAAGAAGGGGGCCAAGGGAAGAAGGAAAGGCACAGAGACTGGCTGGGTGACAAGGAATATTCTGAAACCCTCCACAGAATTCACTGCATCTGGGACTCAGGAGATGGGAAATGGCAGTGCTGGAAAAGGAGCTCTTGCTGGAAAGCCACGACCACCATGATGTGCACAGATGGCTCTCCCCTGCACCTCTCTCCCTGGAGCAGGCCTGTGATGCCACAGAACACTACTCCACTCAGCTTGTGCACCCTGGAGGGGCCCCAGTAGCTTTCTGTTAAAGCTCAGCTTGATTTATTGTCTCCGTGTAAACGGCACAGAAGTAGCGAGCAGAGTCCTGAGGCTGCAGGGCATGCAGGGACAGAGATGATTCAAGCTCTGAACTGTCCCGGGAGACGTTAGCTCGACTCTCCATGGACTGCGCAAATTTAGTGACTGAAGAATCAAAGCTGATGATGGACACCCACTCGATTCTGCCTCCGGGCGCCCGACGGTACCACTGAATTTCGTAATCCTCGAAGGTGAAGCCAATTGCCCGACAGGAGAGGAGCACGGAGTCCCCGGGCGCTCGCAGCCCTCCGCCGGTCTCTTCCAGCCTGAGCTGCGCCCACACCCCTGCGGATGCAGAGCGCAGGCAGCCGGGCAGGGCGCAACCACGACCCGGGGCGTTCACCCGCCGGGCCGGCGCCCCCACCCCGACACAGCGACCGCCGCCACCCTCCTCTGTCCCGGCAAAGCCCCGAGCCCAGGGCAATGCCCCGCCTGCCCTCCTCGGGGCTGAGCCGCGCCTGATGCCGACACAGGGGCCGCGACTGCGGGACGAAACCTTCCCTCTGCCTTCCCTTCCCTGCTCTTCCCTCAGTTACTTTCCCTTCTCTCTGCCTTCCCTTCTCCAATCTTGCCCGTCCCCGTTCTTTCCCTGTCCCTCTCCCTTCCCCAGCCCCGCGCCCGCTGCCCTCCCCGACCGGCGCTCACCTGCCGACCCCAAGGCCAAGGCCAGGGCCAGCAGCCACAGCCCCAGCCCGGGCACCAGCATGCGGGAGCCGGAGAGGAGCCGAGCGGAGACGCGCTAGAGCCCGCTCCTGCCGGCCAAGCAGCCTCGGCCCCTCACCGGGGCAGCGCCCACGCCTCTACCCGCCTCCAACAGACCCGCCCCGGACCGGCCCCCCGGTGCCGCGGCCGGAGAAGTGAGGGGGATATTGCGGGAAGGGTGGCGGTGCCCAGGAGGAGCGCTGCGCCCCGACGGAGGCTCCCGGCCCTCGACGTCTGGAGTTACGGTTTTTCTCTTCGCCTGTAGGCCCGAGGAAGGCCGGCTTTCCTGGAAATGGCCAAACAGCTGCCTGCGAATGGGAAGTAGGGAATGAATTCTTGGCTTGTGCGTGCTTTTTCTTAACCTGTTAAACTGTCTTGATCTAAACCTACGAGTTTTCTCTCTTTTACCCTTCCAGTTCTCTCCCCCATTCCTGCTCAGGGGACATTTAGCGAGCACCTCTATAGTGCTTAGCTGTCGCGGATCACCCACAATGGAAGGGGAAAACTCCTACCTGGGAACGATGCAAAGTACCAGACATGCTGGAGGCTGCTCAGCTGGAAAGGCTCTAAGGCTCCTAGTGGACACCAAGTTGAACATGTCAGCAATGTGACCTTATGGCTTTATTGGGTTTACATGGCAAGGGTTGTGAAGCCGAGCAGGCTGTGCATGTCTCTGCGCAAGAACAGGGCTGCCCCTGTGTCAGACATGGGTGATCAGCCAGCTCAGATTGGTCCATTGCTGGCCAAAGTTAAGCCAACCAGCTAAGCTGGCAGTGCCTTTGTGGAAGCATATTTGCAACAGGTAAAAAGTACTGCACAGCAGGGAAAAAACAATCCTGCAGACACCAAGGTCAGTAAACGAGGTTGAGAAGATGCTCCAGGTGACAGAGCACATTCTCCTGCAGCCTGTGAATGGTGAAACATTGTCCCGCCACAGCCCATGGAGGACCCTGTGCTGCGTAAGCTGGATATACCCTGAAAGAACCCGGTGCACTTAAAGAGCCCAGGGAAGAGCAGGCTTTCAGGAAGGATCTGTGGCCTTTGAGCGGTCCACACTGGAGCAGTCTGTTTCTGAACGACTGTATCCCATGGGGAGGTACCACAATGAAGTTCATAAAGGACTGTATACTGTGGGAGGGAAGTGACAGCACCTCAATCCAAGAGAATTGCTCTAAGCCTCACACCCCCTCCTCGACTATGGCAACTCTCTAAAAATCGGGCTGGGCGCAGCAGGTTTCTGTTAAAGCTCAGCTGCTTTTCCTGATTCCGTGTGTACAGCGCAAAAGTAGCGGGCAGAGTCCTGAGGCTGCAGGGCACGCAGGGACAGATATGCCTCAGACCGGGAATTGTCCCGGGAGACAGTGGCTCGACCTTCCACCGCTGCTGCGTATTCCGCGCTATCCGAGTAGCCTCTCGAGAAGGACACCCACTCGAGTCTGCCTCCGGGCGCCCGACGGTACCACAGAAGCTCATAACTTCCAAAGCGGAAGCCGTATCCGCGGCACGAGAGGAGCACGGAGTCCCCGGGCGCTCGCAGCCCTCCGCCGGCCTCCTCCAGCCTGAGCTGCGCCCACACCCCTGTGGAGGGAGAGCGCAGGCAGCCGGGCAGAGCGCAGCCCCGACCCGAGGCCCTCACCCCGACACAGCGACCGCCGCCACCCTCCTCTCCCCGCAAAGCCCAGCGCCCGGGGCAGTGCCCGGGACTGAGTCGCCCCTGATGCCGACACAGGGGCCAACATCGCCGGACGCAACCTACCCTCTGCGTTCCCACTCCTCCTCGTCTTTCTCTCGTTCTCCTCTCCCTCTGCCTTCCCTTCCCACCTCTATTTTCCCTCTGCCTTCCCTTCGCCAAACCTCTTTCCCCATCCCTTCCCTGTCCCTATTCCCCAGTCCTGGGCTCGCTGCCTTCCCCGCCCGGCGCTCACCTGCCAGCCCCAAGGCCAAGGCCAGCAGCCACGGCCCTAGTTCGGGCACCATCACGCGGAGCCGAATTGGATCCGAGAGAAGCGGAGAGGGGCACGGGCCCGATCCTGCCCGCCCCGCTGCCTCGGCTTTCTCTAGGCAGCGCTGATGACTCTGCCCGCCCCCAACAGACCCGCCCCACGGTACCGCGGCCCCTTCGCGGCAGTTGAGGGCAGAGGAGAGAAGGGAGCTCCGGGAGGGTCGCAGGTACAGGAGGAGCGCGGCGCCCCTGCAGACGGAGGCTCCCGGCCCTCGAGGTTTGGAGTTACCGCTTTTGTCCTCCCCGTAGGCGCGAGGAAGGCCGGTTTTCCTGGCAACGGCCAAACACCTGCCTGCGAATGGCAAGTAGGGAATCAATTCCTTTTCCTTCACCTATTAAACCCTCTTGATCTAAACCTACAGCTTTTCTTTCGCCCTTCCAGTTCTCTCCCCCGTCCTGTTGAGTGGGCATTGAGCGAGTGCCTCTATGGTGCTTAGCTGCCTGTCGGGGCTCACCCACAATGAGAGGGAAGGAACTGTGTCACGTGAAAGAGGGGGAGATTTTCTCAACCTCTGCTGCTCGATCTATCAGTGCCCCAGGAGAGCAGAGACCCTTGTGCCCAACCAGTCTCAAAGCATCCTTAATAAAGTGTTCTGTTAACTCAGTCCTTCATGGGTGCCAGCAGTCTCCTGCAGCGGGTAACATCAGGCGGGCAGACCCACTGAGGTGTCCCCCCGATGCTGCCTGTGCGTTTCCCTGAACCAGCCAGTCGAATCGGCCTCCGATCTAGCAGGACATCCTTGAAGAGTCTCTGTAATGGGACACAGACTGGCTGGGGATATCTTGGCTTTCTTTGGGTGTTAATGGACATAAACACCAGCGGCTGAGAAAATCACTCACGTGACAGCCCTGAAGCAGGTGGAAGAGACTAGAGATCCAGAGCCCCAGAGCCCCATGACAGGAGCTTGGAACTATGGAGAGCCCATTTTGTAACAGGTTTATCCCGAAGGACTGCAGCCCTTGGGAAGAAACCACCCGGGAGCATTTTCTGAAGGCCTGCTGACCACGGGAGGGAGGACGTAAGAATACCCCCAACCAATCGTCCCTGTGCCACCTGGAGAGAGGACGTAAGAAGCGAGGATGCATGAGGACAAGGTGGATTTAGTTTTCGCTCTGCTTTGTTCTGCTTCTCACATTTCTGCTTTTATTTTGACATCGATTATGTTTCCTTCACTATGCAAGAAAGGACAGGAATCCCTGTGATGAACAGTGATGGTCCCTCACTCCCTGCCAACAGCCTTGAGCTCTCATCGACGTTGCAGCACTCACACGTCCCACAGCTTTTGCACCTTGGGCAGGCTCAGCAGCTTTCTGTTAAAGCTCAGCTGCTTTTCCTGTCTCTGTGCGAGGAAGTACGGTGCAGAAGTAGCGAGCAGAGTCCTGAGGCTGCAGGGCACGCAGGAACAGATATGCTTCAGACCGGGAATTGTCCCGGGAGACATTAGCTCGACTCTCCACGGACTCCACAAATTTAGTGACTGAAGAATCAAACTTGATGTAGGACACCCACTCGGGTCTGCCTCCGGGTGCCTGGCGGTACCACCGAATGCCATATTCCTCGAACCTAAAGCCGTATCCGCGGCAGGAGAGGAGCACGGAGTCCCCGGACGCTCGCAGCCCTCCGCCGGTCTCCTCCAGCCTGGCCTGCGCCCACACCCCTGTGGATGGAGAGTGCAGGCAGCCGGGCAGGGCACATCCTCGGCACGAAGCCGTTCACCCGCCTCCCGGCGTCCCCGCAACGGCACAGCGACCGCTGCCACCTTCCTCTCTCTCGGCAAAGCCCCGAGCCGGGATCAGAGCCCCGCCTGTCCTCCTTTAGCTGAGCCGCTCCAGAGGCGGATAATAGGGCCACGACGGTGGGAGGAAACCTTTCCTCTGCCTTCCCTCTCCTTCTCTTCGTTCTTTCCCTCCTTTTCCTCTCCCTCTGCTTTCCATCTTTCTGCTTCCATTCCCTTCTCTGTTCCTTCCCTTTGCCAATCCTCTGTCCCCGTCCCTTCCCAGTCACTCTCCCCTTCTCCAGCCCTGAGCTTGCTGCCATCCCCACCAGGTGCTCACCTGACATCCTTAAGGCCAAGGCCAGCAGCCAAGGACGCAGCACGGGCACCATCATTCGGGAGCCGGAGAGGATCCGAGCGGAGCCGGGCACGGACCGAATCCTGTCCCCAACCCCGCCGCCTCGAACCGCCGCAACAGACCCACCCGGGACCGGCCCCCAGGTGCCACAGCCTCTTTGCAGCACGAGAAGGAGAGGGACGGGGTGGGTAGCAGGGCACAGGAGGAGTGCGGTGGCTCGGCAGACAGAGACTCCCGGCCCTCAACGTTTGGAGTTATGGCTTTTGTCTTCACCCGTAGGGGCGAGGAAGGCCGGCTTTCCTGGAAATGGCCAAACACCTGCCTGCGAATGGGAAGTAGGGAATCAATTCCACATTTTTCCTTCACCTATTAAACCCTCCTGATCCTCTAGGACTTTCTTTTACCCTTCCAGTTCTCTCCCCCGACCTGCTGAGGGGACATTGAGCGAGTGCCTCTGTGGTGCTTAGCTGCCTGTCAGGGCTCACCCACAATGGGAGGGAAGGAACTGTGTCACGTGAAAGGGGGAGATTTTCTCAACCTCTACTGCTCGATCTATCAGTGCCCCAGGAAAGCAGAGACCCTTGTGCCCAACCAGGCTCGAAGCATCCTTAACAAAGTGTTCTGTTGAGTCAGTCCTTCATGGGCGCCAGCAATCACTGGCAGCGGGTAACAAATGGGTAGATCCAACGAGGGGACCCCCTGATGCTGCCTGTGCGTTGCCTTGAAACAGTCGAATCTCCCTCGAATCCATTGGGACTGTTGGGTGAAGGGTCTCTATAACGGGACACTGACTGGTTGATCACACAGGTCTCGGCTTTGGGTGCTGATGGACAAAAACACCAGAGATTGAGAAAATCTCTCCCCCTTTCACGTGACAGCCCTGAAGATGAAGAAAACAGAGCCCCATGATAGCATCTTGGGACTGTGGACAGCCCATGTTGGAGCATGTTTATCCCGAAGGACTGCAGCCCTTGGGAAGAAACCACCCGGGAGCAATTTGTGTAGGCCTGATGACCAGGGGGAGGAGGACGTAAGGGTAGAAATGAAGTCACTGACGTACCCCACAACCCATCACCCGTGTGCCACCTGGAGAGAGGAGATGGATCAGTCAGGAGTGAAGCTAAATGTGGGGAGGATGAGGACAACGTGGATTTAGTTTTCACTTTCTGCTTCTCACATTCTTTTTAGTATAGGATCAAATATATTTCCTTCAGTGCGCAAGAGAGGACAGGAATCCCTGTGATGAACAATGGTCCCTCCCTGCCAACAGCCCTGAGCTGACCCGCACCGATGTTGCAGCACTCACTCGTCCCACAGCTTTTGCACCCTGGGCAGGCTCAGCATGTTTCTGTTAAAGCTCAGCTGCTTTTCCTGTCTCCGTGTGAATATACTGTGCAGAAGTAGCGAGCAGAGTCCTGAGGCTGCAGGGCACGCAGGAACAGGGATGACACAGACCGGGAATTGTCCCGGGAGACGTTAGCTCGACTCTGCACGGACTGCGCAAATTTAGTGACTGAAGAATCAAAGCTGATGTAGGACACCCACTCGAGTGTGCCTCCGGGTGCCTGACGGTACCACCAAACTCCGGTACTGTCGAATCTAACGCCGTATCCGCGGCAGGAGAGGAGCACGGAGTCCCCGGGCGCTCGCAGCCCTCCGCCGGTCTCCTCCAGCCTGGGTTGCGCCCACACCCCTGTGGATGGAGAGCGCAGGCAGCCGGGCAGGGCGCAACCACGACCCGATGCCCTTCACCCGCCGCCCCGGCACTCCCACCCCGACGCAGAGACCGCCGCCACCCTCCTCTGTCCCGGCAATGCCCAGCACCCGGGGACAGGACCCTGCCTGTCCGCTTCGGGGCTGAGTCGCGCCACCTGCCGATAACGGGACCGCGGGTCGAAACCTTCCCTCTGCCTTCCCTTCCCTTGTATTCCTTCTTCCTCTCCACTTTCCTTCTGCCTTCCCTTTTCATCTCTTCCATTCTCCCTTCACTCTGCCTTTTTGCCAATCCTTGTCTCCATCCTTTCCCTGTCCGTCTATTCTTCTCCCTCTGTCCCCTCCTCTCCAGCTCCGCGCTTGCTGCCCTGCCCGACCGGCGCTCACCTGTCGAAGCCAAGGCCAAGGCTAAGGCCAACAGCCACGGACCCAGCGCGGCCACCATCATGCGGGAGCCAGAGCAGAGACGAGCCCGTCTCCTGCCCACCCCGCCGCCTTGACCCCCCTCCAACAGACCCTCCCCGGACCGGGCCACCGGTGCCGCGGCCCCTTTGCAGCATGACAAGGGGAGGGACGTGGTGGGTAGTACGGCACAGGAAGAGCACGGCCCCCTGGCAAAAGGAGGCTCCCGGGCCTTGACGTTTGGAGTTACGGGTTTTGTCCTCTCCCGTAGGCGCGAGGAAGGCCGGCTTTCCTGGAAATGGGTGATCACCTGCCTGCGAATGGGAGTAGGGAATGAATTCCTTACTTCATCTATTAAACCGTCTTGATGGGAGGGCTCAGCACGTTTCTGTTAAAGCTCAGCTGCTTTTCCTGTCTCCGTGTGAGGAAGCACGGTGCAAAAGTAGAGAGCAGAGTCCTGAGGCTGCAGGGCCCGCAGGAACAGATATGCCTCAGACCGGGAATTGTCCCGGGAGACAGTGGCTCGACCTTCCACCGCTGCTGCGTATTCCGTGGAAGTCGAGGAGGGATTGATGAAGGACACCCACTGGGGTCTGCCTCCGGGTGCCTGACGGTACCACTGAATTTCGAAATTCTCGAAGGTGAAGCCACTTGCCCGACAGGAGAGGAGCACGGAGTCCCCTGGCGCTCGCAGCCCTCCGCCGGTCTCCTCCAGCCTGAACTGCGCCCACACCCCTGCGGATGGAGAGTGCAGGCAGCCGGGCAGGGCGCAACCCCGACCCGAGGCCGTTCCCCGCCCCGCCGGGGTTCCCCCTCTGAGGCACAACGACCGCCGCCACCCTCCTCTGTCCCGGCAAAGCCCAGCACCCGGGGCAGAGCCCCCACTGACCTCCCCGGGCCTAAGTCGCCCCTGATGCGGACACCAGGGCATCGGGGTGAAACCATTGTGTTCTTCCCTCCTATGCTTTCTCTGCATTCCCTTTCCATCTTTTCCCTTCCCTTCTATCTGCATTCTGATCTCTTCCCTTCTCCCTTCATTCTGCCCTCCCTTTGCCAATCTTCTTTGTTCTCGCCCCTACCCTGTCAACTCCTTTCGCAGCACCGCCCTTGCTGCCCTCCCCTCCCGGCGCTCACCTGCCGGCCCCAAGGCCAAGGCTATGGCCAGCAGCCACGGCCCTAGCGCGGCCACCATCATGAGGGAGCCGGAGAGGAGCTGAGCCGAAGCGGGCACGGGCCCGATCCTCCCCGCCCCGCCGCCGCGCGGACGCCTCTGCCCGCCCCCAACAGACCCGCCCCGGCGGTACCGCGGCCCCTTCGCAGCAGGAAAAGGAGCGCAGATATCGTGGGGTGGGCGGCGGGCACAGCGGGAGAGCGGTGCCGCGGCAAGAGGAGGCTCCCGGCCCTCGACGTTTGGAGTTACGGCTTTTGTGCTCGCCCGTAGGCGCGAGGAAGGCCGGCTTTCCTGGCAACGGCCAAACACCTGCCTGAGAATGGCAAGTAGGGAATCAATTCCTTTTTCAGCTATTAAACCCTCTTGATCTAAACCTACAGCTTTTCTCTCTTTTACCCTTCTGTTCTCTCCCCCGTCCTGCTGAGGGGGCATTGAGTGAGTGCCTCTGTGGTGCTTAGCTGCCTGTCAGGGCTCACCCACAATGGGAGGGAAGGAAATGCGTCACGTGAAAGAGGGGGAGATTTTCGATCTATCAGTGCTCCAGGAGAGCAGAGACCCTTGTGCCCAACCAGGCTCAAAGCATCCTTAATAAAGTGTTATTCTGTTAACTGAGTGTCAGTCCTTCATGGGTGCCAGCAGTCTCCTGCAGCGGGTAACATCAAGTGGTCATATCCAGCGAGGGGACCCCCTTATGCTGCCTGCGCGTTTTCCTGAATCAGTCAGTCGAATCTCCCTCCAATCCATTGGGACTGTTGGGTGAAGGGTCTCTATGATGGGACACTGACTGGTTGATCACACAGGTCTCGGCTTTGGGTGCTGATGGACACATTGAGAAAATCACGACAGCCCCGAACCTGGTGGAAGAGACCAGAGACCCAGAGCCCCATGATAGCATCTTGGGACTGTGGACAGCCCATATTGGAAGAGGTTTATTCCGAAGGATTGCAGCCCTTGGGAAGAAACCACCCAGGAGCTCTATGTGAAGGCCTGCTGACCACGGGAAGGAGCATGTAAGAGTAGAGATGTTTATTCCACAACCAATCGCCCATGTGCCACCTGGAGAGAAGACGTCAGAAGTGAAGCTAAAGGGAAGGAGGATGCGTGAGGACAAGGTGGATATAGTTTTTGCTCTGCTTTATTCTGCTTCTCACATTCCTGCTCTATTTTAGTTTGGGATCGATTATATTGTGTGCAAGAAAGGACAGGAATCCCTGTAAACACTGATGGTCCCTCATTCCCTGCCAACAGCCCTGAGCTCTCCCTCATCGATGTTGCAGCACTCACCCGTCTCACAGTTTTTGCACCCTGGGCGGGCTCCACGTTTCTGTTAAAGCTCAGCTGCTTTTCCTGTCTCTGTGGGCCGTACTGTGCAGAAGTAGCGAGCAAAGTCCTGCGGCTGCAGGGCACGCAGGAACAGATATGCTTCAGACCGGGAATTGTCCCGGGAGACATTAGCTCGACTCTCCAAGGACTCCACAAATTTAGTGACTGAAGAATCAAACTTGATGTAGGACACCCACTCGGGTCTGCCTCCGGGTGCCTGGCGGTACCACCGAATGCCATATTCCTCGAACCTAAAGCCGTATCCGCGGCAGGAGAGGAGCACGGAGTCCCCGGGCGCTCGCAGCCCTCCGCCGGTCTCCTCCAGCCTGGCCTGTGCCCACACCCCTGTGGATGGAGAGTGCAGGCAGCCGGGCACGGCGCAATCCCGATCCGAGGCCGTTCGCCCGCAGCCCGGCGTCCATACCCCGGCAGAGCGACCGCCGCCACCTTCCTCTATCCCGTCAAATCCCAGCGCCTGGCACAGGGCCCCGCCTGTCCTCCTTTAGCTGAGCCGCTCCAGAGGCCGGCAATAGTGCCACGACGGTGGGAGGAAACCTTTCCTCTGCCTTCCCTCTCCTTCTCTTCGTTCTTTCCCTCCTTTTCCTCTCCCTCTGCTTTCCATCTTTCCGCTTCTCTTCCGTTCACTTCCCTCTTCCCTTCGCCAATCCTCTCTGTCCCCGTCCCTTCCCTGTCCCTCTCCCCTTCTCGCTGCCCTCCCCTCCAGGCGCTCACCTGCCAGCCCCAAGGCCAAGGCCAGCAGCCACGGACCCAGCGCGGGCACCATCATGCGGGAGCCGGAGAGGATCCGAGCGGAGCCGGGCACGGAAGGAATCCTGCCTGCCCCGCTGCCTCTGCCCGCCCCCAACAGACCCGCCCCGGCGGTACCGCGGCCCCTTCGCAGAACAAGGAGAGGAGATATCGCGGGGTGGGTGCGGAAATAGGAAGACCGCTGCGTCGCGGGAAAAGGATGCTCCTGGCGCTCGACGTTGCAGCACTCACCCGTCCCACAGCTTTTGCACCCTGGGCAGGCTCAGCATGCTTCTGTTAAAGCTCAGCTGCTTTTCCTGTCTCCGTGTGAATATACTGTGCAGAAGTAGCGAGCAGAGTCCTGAGGCTGCAGGGCACGCAGGAACAGGGATGACACAGACCGGGAATTGTCCCGGGAGACGTTAGCTCGACTCTGCACGGACTGCGCAAATTTAGTGACTGAAGAATCAAAGCTGATGTAGGACACCCACTCGAGTGTGCCTCCGGGTGCCTGACGGTACCACCAAACTCCGGTGCTGTCGAATCTAACGCCGTATCCGCGGCAGGAGAGGAGCACGGAGTCCCCGGGCGCTCGCAGCCCTCCGCCGGTCTCCTCCAGCCTGGGTTGCGCCCACACCCCTGTGGATGGAGAGCGCAGGCAGCCGGGCAGGGCGCAACCACGACCCGATGCCCTTCACCCGCCGCCCCGGCACTCCCACCCCGACGCAGAGACCGCCGCCACCCTCCTCTGTCCCGGCAATGCCCAGCACCCGGGGACAGGACCCTGCCTGTCCGCTTCGGGGCTGAGTCGCGCCACCTGCCGATAACGGGACCGCGGGTCGAAACCTTCCCTCTGCCTTCCCTTCCCTTGTATTCCTTCTTCCTCTCCACTTTCCTTCTGCCTTCCCTTTTCATCTCTTCCATTCTCCCTTCACTCTGCCTTTTTGCCAATCCTTGTCTCCATCCTTTCCCTGTCCGTCTATTCTTCTCCCTCTGTCCCCTCCTCTCCAGCTCCGCGCTTGCTGCCCTGCCCGACCGGCGCTCACCTGTCGAAGCCAAGGCCAAGGCTAAGGCCAACAGCCACGGACCCAGCGCGGCCACCATCATGCGGGAGCCAGAGCAGAGACGAGCCCGTCCCGCTCCTTGCCCACCCCGCCGCCTTGACCCCCCCCTCCAACAGACCCTCCCCGGACCGGGCCACCGGTGCCGCGGCCCCTTTGCAGCAAGACAAGGGGAGGGACGGGGTGGGTAGTACGGCACAGGAAGAGCACGGCCCCCTGGTAAAAGGAGGCTCCCTACCCTCGACGTTTGGCGTTACCGCTTTTCTCCTCCCCCGTAGGCGCGGGGAAGGCCGGCTTTCCTGGAAATGGCCAAACACCTGCCTGCGAATGGGAAGTAGGGAATCAATTCCACAGTTTTCCTTCACCTATTAAACCCTCTTGATCTAAATCTAGAACTTTCTTTTACCCTTCCAGTTCTCTCCCCCGTCCTGCTGAGGGGACATTGAGTGCCTCTATGGTGCTTAGCTGCCTGTCAGGGCTCACCCATAATGGGAGGGGAAGGAACTGTGTCACGTGAAAGGGGGAGATTTTCTCAACCTCTACTGCTCGATCTATCAGTGCCCCAGGAGAGCAGAGACCCTTGTGCCCAACCAGGCTCAAAGCATCCTTAACAAAGTTAACTGTCCTTCATGGGCACCAGCAGTGTGCAACTGTGCAAGACAGGACAGGAATCCCTGTGATGAACAATGAACTCCCTGCCAACAGCCCTGAGCTTTCCCTCATCGATGTTGCGGCACTCACTCGCCCCACAGCTTTTGCACCCTGGACGGGCGCAGCACGTTTCTGTTAAAACTCAGCTGCTTTTCCTGTCTCCGTGTGAGGAAGCACGGTGCAAAAGTAGCGTGCAGAGTCCTGAGGCTGCAGGGCACGCAGGAACAGATATGCTTCAGACCGGGAATTGTCCCGGGAGACAGTGGCTCGACCTTCCACCGCTGCTGCATATGTCGTGGAAGTCGAGGAGGGATTGATGAAAGACACCCACTCGAGTCTACCTCCGGGTGCCTGAAGGTACCACAGAACGAAGTAAGTCCCGAAGTTGAAGCCGTATCCGAGGCAGGAGAGGCGCACGGAGTCCCCGGGCGCTCGCAGCCCTCCGCCGGTCTCCTCCAGCCTGAGCTGCGCCCACACCCCTCTGGATGGAGAGCGCAGGCAGCCGGGCAGGGCGCAACCCCGACCCGAGGCGGTTCCCCGATCCCCGGCGCTCCCGCCCTAGCACAGCGACCGCCATCACCCTCCTCACTCCCAGCAAAGCCCAGCGCTAGGGCCCAGGGATCTGCCTGCCCTCCTCGGGGTTAGCCTCCCCTGACGCCGATACCGGCACCACGACCACGGACGCAACCTTCCCTCTGCCTTCCCCCTTCCTCTCCTTCACTTTGCCTTCCCCTTTCCTGTCTTCCCTTCGGTAGTCCTGTCCCTGTCTCTTTCTCTTCCCTCTCCCCTTTCCCACCCCCTGGATCGCTGCCCTCCCCGTCTGGCTCTCACCTGCCGGCCCCAATGCCAAGGCCAGGAGCCACGGGCCCAGCGCGGGCGCCATCATGCGGGATCCGAAGAGCAGCTGAGCGAGGACGCGCTCTTGCCCGGTCCTGCCCGCCCCGCCTCCTTGCCCCCCCGTCATGGCAGCACCGACGCCTCTGCCCGCCTCCAACAGATTCGCCCCGGACCGGCCCCCGGTGCCGCGGCCCCTTCGCGCCCGGACAAGGGGTTTGGGGATATCGCAGGGAGGGCCGCGGGGCACAGGAGGAGCGCTTCCCCCGGGCAGACGGCGGCTCCCGGTCCTGATCTCCCACCACCGCTGCAGCTCTGTCCCGGCCCTGCCAAGCCCTGCCGAAGGGGGTCGGGCTCCATCCACCCCAACCCGCCCTGGCCCCGCTCCCATTCGCTGCTCGCGGGGACAAATGAGTGCGGAAACAACCTTCCGCAGCCTTGTCGCCTTGCCCCACACTCCTTTCTGCCGCTGTGAGGTCCCCCTTCCTTCTGCCATTGCAGCCCCTTCGAGCTGCAGTTCATCCAAGGTCTTGCAACTTACTATTCTTTGTTTCGTGCTTGGCCATAAAGCTGTCCTGTGTGTGACCAGTAACTTGGCATTCTGTCTTCCATGCTTTCTACGCAGAGGTGGACAGCTGGAGATGCTGCTAGAGATTTGACGGGGCTGCAGGGATCTGCTGGGGCTCTCAGGAGCTGAATCTCCTTGTCAGCCTTCTCAGGATGGTTACTAATCCCATGGACATCAGGGTCCACGAAGCTAGAACTGCTTCATCTTCAGCTTTCTGCACATTTGCCCTGCCTGTACCCTTGTCACCCCTGCCTCTCATCACACTATTCTTCAGTTAGAGCCCTGTTACCCCCTTGTTACAACTCTAAACCCAAGAGCCGAGTTGAAGGTAGTTGGAATTGCCAGGTCATTTTCACTATGCTTGCTTTAGCTTTTCCAAAGTAGACTTTGTGCTGACTGGGATGTATGTGGGAGGATATCTAACCATATGCAACACAGAGAAGGATATCCTGCATAGTGCTGAAGGCATTAAGGTAAAAGCTGCTTTCCTGTACCTTGGCTACTCTACAAGAGGAGCAAGAGGAGGGCCTGTGGTCCATCAGGTAGCTGTGCCAAGGGCTAGGGCTGGGTTGAGACCTCAGAACACTGTCACCCCAGCAGACTGGGGTGTGCAGTATCAGGTACTGGACAAACCAAGAGCAGGTAAGGACTGATGCTGCAGGTTAAGTCCAGGGAATATCGATCATTTCCTTTAGAAGTGTTGGTTTCTGTGTGAGGAAAGTTGTGTCCCCGCTGATCTGCACAGTCCCATGATCCTGTGTTTCTAAGTCCCTGGTCTGAATACCTCTGCTTAGATGGGGGCCTTTGAGAAAAGTAGGGAGTAATTGGGCTGGGAGATGTTGGAAAGGTTAATGTAAGGAGAGGATCATTTCAGGGACAAAAGCACTGCCAAGGCTGGAAGATGCAGAGGTTCACCCCTCCTATGCTGTTCTGCGCAATGCAGATTTTGCACGAGTGGAAATGTGGCTTAGTTTAATGTGGTACTTCAGAGCGCAGTAATAAATCGCAGTGTCCTCAAAAGAAACATTTGCTATTTCTAAGGGGGCTGTTTTATTTTTGTAGACCACCACAGAGAACTGGCCACTGCGGAACTTGTCATTCCCTGAATCTTTAAATGCTTGTAGGAGAAATTTCAAGGCTTCCCCCGGGAGCTGGCGGTACCAGAAGAAGTTCAGACCGCTGCCGCTGTCCTCGATGATGGACTGGCAGGGCAGAACCACTCGCTGCCCAACTGTGGCTGACACATTGGAGAGGAATTGCTTCGGGGGGTTACCTCCAACAAGACCTGCAAAACAGAAATGTGTCTGCAGAGCAGCTTGCTTCCTTCTCGCTTTGTGTTTAAGGCTGTTTGCTCTCCTTTTTCCGAGGGAAATTTCAGATATCTACTTCCACCACCCCTCTGCATTACAGCCTGACCTCATCTTGTCAGCACATAGCTGTGCACAGCCTACTAAAAACTGTGGGAGACGATAGGAAGCGCATGAATATACTCACCTGTCTGGATTAGCAGGACACATGCTGGCAAAGCCATGGTGAAGATCATTTTTCCCAGCTCCGGAATCCCTGTCCCTCGGAAGATGCTTAACACACTAGAGAGCAAGGCACAATGAAATCGCTGCTTCCTGAAGTGTGCCAGAGTGTGTGTGACAGTCACACCTCTGCTGTGAGGAGGGCAAGAATGAGGCCCATTCGCCTTTGTTTTCGCGGCTAGAGTGGACAGTCTCGGTGCCTTCCTGGGTTTCTGCCCGGAGCTTGGCTCCGGAGCCGCGTCCGGGGAATGCAGCGGGGCACGAAAGGGGGGTCCGATGCCGGTACCGGGCGGAGCAACAGCGCCACCTCGCGGGCCCGGGCGCCGCTGTCCGCGCCCCCGACACACGCGCCCGGCCCCGCCCGCGGCGGTTTTTGCTCGGCCGCAGCCCCGGCTCCTCTCTCCGTGCTTCCTGGGCGCAGTAGTACACCGCCGCGTCCCGGAGCCGGGGCCCAGAGAGCCACAGCACGTTGGACCGGCGATCTGCCGCCACCGAGAGCCGCCCCGGCGGGTCCAGCAGCACTTTGGAGCCTTGAAGAGCGCTCACGAGGAATGCGGGGCCACGGCCCGGGAGCTGACGGTACCAATGGATGAACTCGTTTAACCGTCTATTGGGGTGTGAGCAGTTGATTTTGATGCCGGTGCCCTCGGTGGTCTCTGCCCACGGGTCCTGCTGCACCTGGGCTCTGCCCACAGCTGCTGCCGACACAGGAGAAGGACAAACGTTGTCAAAGATCACCGAGATCCGATTTTCCCACAGAAAGGGTTAGCAAGAGTGGCAGTGAGAGTCAGACCAGATCGGGACACGTGCCCATCAACAGGGATGGAGTGATCCCGGCGTGGGTGGGAAAAATACACATGGAGAGAGAGAGGATGAAAGGTGCATGGGTGGGTGGAGGGAGGGAGAGAAAGGGGACGGGGGAGTTGAGGGTGCCTACAGTGAAGGACGGAGGGCTGAAATCCGAAGGAGAATAAATGCTGAATGCAGAAAGGGGTGAGAAGATGGAATAAATGCGGCGTGCAGGAAATAAAACTTGTGTCCAAGGCTGTGAAGGGGAGAAATGGGGGACGTGGTGGAGTAGGAAGAGGGTAGGAAGAGGAGACTCGGAGGGTTTGCAAAGGGGGACGAGGGGTGTCAGAGAGGCAGGGAAGGGGAAGGAGGCGTGGAACGAGCGGGAGAGGTTGGCGCTGGGCTCCCCGCGGAAGAGCCCGGGCACAAACCGGCCCCGCCACCGCCGCCAGCTCCGCGCACCCAGGAGCACCGCGGCCAGCCCCGCCAGCGCCGCCGCCCGGCACCGCCGCATCCCGCCGCTCCGCCGCCCGCGTCCTCCCTGCCCGCTGCAGCCCCGGCTCCGGGCTCCCGGCTCCTCCTCTCCGCCACCTCCGCCCCTTCTCTCGTCCCCTCCCCGCCGCCAGCTCCGCCCCGGGGCTGGGTCCTGCGTCGGCTTTGCTGGGGGTCTGAGCCGGCCTGAGGGTGCTCAGCGGCTGTGCGCGGGCAGAAGGGGGTCTTCGGGGAAAGGGACTGCCCCCCTCCTCCAGCAAGGACGCCCCATCAGGAACCAGCCTCCACCGCTGCAGGAGATGGAGCAGCTTCTCGGAGCTGTTTCCCAGCGTGGGGGCTGCAAACACCAGCCACGGATTTCCTGCGCAGGGCAGAGAGAAGGCTGAGCTCCTGCCTTCCCTTGCCCCTCTGCAGTCCCAGCACAGTGCCTAGAAGTTCTCTTGTGGCAGAGGGAGTGTGAGGAGTCCTGTGCCCATCGGCATGCAGGGCTCAGGAAGGCCAGGGCCGCTGTGGAATCACAGAAAGCAGGTCAGGAGGGACTTCCAGAGGCTGCTCGGAACAGATATCGTTAGATCGGGTTGCCCAAGGTCACATTCACTCCAGCCTTGAGCAACTCCCAGGACTGACATTCCACAACCTCCCTGGGAAACGTTTTCTCATCATGTGGAATGACCAAAAACACGCTCTGACCCTGGAAACCTGCTGCTCTGTGCTGCTAATGGACAGAACAGTGGAGAGTGTCCTCACTATGAGCAGGACATTTCCTCCTGATGAGGGGCACACAAGGACACAGACACACAGCTCATGCACATCAGTGTAGAATTATGTACCAATTCTTTTCCAGTGTGTACTCAGACATGCATGTGGCACATCCTCATAGACAGGAACCCTTGGGCTTCTTTCCTGCCGAGAATGGCTGGAGCTTCTTCCTGAGAAACTCGAGTGACCCAGACTAATGTCCTGGCCTTCTAAGGATGCATCCAGCACTTGAGCTAAGTCTTCTGCCAGGACTGCTGCATTCCTGACTCAGAAATCCCAAGGCCTTTCATGCCTGTGCTCAGAAGAAGCCTTCATTGGGAAATAGGCATGGCCCAAACCTGGAAATGAAAAGGCAGCAGTGTTGGAAACCAAAGCACAGCCCATATCATTAGCTGCAATGGTTTGCATCAAGATGAGCTTGTCAGATAATTGTTACCTCTGCAAAGGCACCTCTGGTCCTGCGGCAGTGATGGGCAGATATAAAAGGCAGGCCAGGTCCCTGCTCTCTCATCCACTTCTCTGGCCTCCTTCTCCTTGAGAACCAGGTGAGTCTGAAGCCCCTTGTCCTCCTCTTAGAAGCGCGGTCTATCCTCAGTGAAACTCTCAGCTGATGTTAGCCTTATCCTGTGCTGGGGCTTGCAGCGTTGTGCATAGGTGAGAGAAGTGGGGAGAATGTCTGCCTAGAGAAAGGCTGGGAAGTGGCTGAAGGGGCTTTTGGTTTACAAATTCCAAGAGACCCTCCCTGTCCCAGGCTGCTCTATATCGGCAATGGAGACCCTGTGGCACCTGGCGCAGCTTCCAGCTGTCCGCTCCTTAGCGGCCTTGGCTCTTTGCCACAGGAAAGCCAGGCTGCTCCTCATCCACCCTTGTGCTCATCCTCTGCTTGCCCCTGCCCTGTGTCCAGGTGAAGCTCCAGCATCCAGACATGTCCTGCTACAACCCGTGCGTGCCCTGCCAGCCCTGCGGCCCGACCCCGCTGGCCAACAGCTGCAATGAGCGCTGTGTCAGGCAGTGCCAGAGCTCCACTGTTGTCATCGAGCCTCCTGCTGTGGTGGTGACCCTGCCCGGCCCCATCCTCAGCTCCTTCCCTCAGAACACCGTTGTGGGCTCCTCCACCTCCGCTGCCATTGGCAGCATCCTCAGCTGCGGTGGAGTGCCCATCAACTCCGGGTGCTGTGACCTCTCTGGCATTTCCCGACGCTATGGTGGCAGGAGGTACCTCCTCTGATAAACGTGCTGGGAGAGCCCCGGGAGACACCTGCAGGAACTCAGGGCATGGTGCTGGATAGAGGATCGATCTTCTGGATGTTGTTTTCAACCCAGCTGAATGAGCTTTCCTTTCTCTCCCTTCTCCACAGCCAAGAACCGCAGACTCTTGGCTTTCCCCAGGGATCCCTGCACTGGGGCCCTCTACTCGCAGTCTTTGTTTCCCTCTTTTAACTTATTAAAGTTCTGCTTCACTGGCAAGCCTGGCCTCCTTGTGGTGCTTCCCCTGTGAGAGCTGCTGTTTCACCCTTCCTTCAATATGCTGTCACAGAGGCACTGTGTTGCTCAGCTTTTGGCAGCAGGCTGTCTTGGAGCCGGCTATTACTGGCTGTTACCTTCTCACAGAAGCCAACCCAGCAGACCCTTCAGTACCTGTACCTTGCCAGGTAAACCAACACACTATCGTGTGCAGAAACTGGCACAGAGGAACCTTGGCTGCAAGGCAAACTCAGCCACCTGAGTAACAGAAGAGGCAGCCGAAAGCTCCCTCTTGCTGCAGGCTGTTCCAGCACTGATATGCAAAGCACCAGGACGAAAAATGCCAGCACAAAGACGCAGGAATACTCACAGTGTACCCACATCATTTTCAGCTGCTTCCTAAAGTGTTGGTCCTGTGTTTTTTCAAGAGGGTATGTCTAGAGACAGGTTCACGACTACGTCACTTCTCATGTCCTAGTCTCAATGATTGTAAAATAAAAATTCCCTACTGTACGCTGCTGCAAATCTGGCATGTCCAGGACACAGAGTCCCTTGCTGCCATAGGAGCTCATCTCTGTGCCACCACCCCCTGTTTAGGACCTGGGGATAATCAAAGATCCCCCCAAGTCAAACCCTGCATCCCTGCGTTATTGCACAGCTGGGGCAGCTGCCTGCACCACGGTGTCTTGCCCAGCACAGAGGTACAAGGCACTGTCAGAGAGCTCGACCTCCTGCAGCTTCAGGAGGCTGTATTTCCCTGTGCTGTTCAGCAGCGTGCTGAAACGGCCGCTCTGCCTGGGGCCAGCAACTGCCTGATACAAGATGAGCTCTGGGGCTTGGTCTTTCTTTTGCTGGTACCAAGCCAGACCTTGAAAGTAGGATGTCTGGTATGTGCAAGTTGTTTGAAAGGTCTCTCTCTCCTTTACTGTGACTTGTCCTTCTTGCTGGGTGAGTGTGATCTGCCCCATGGTGCCTGCAAGAAAGGAAAGGTCAGCAGCTCTGCAGGGAAAGGCTTCAGGAAGCAAAGAAGGAATGGATACAAACCCAGCTGGTGAACGCTCCCTGCCCCTTGCCCGGCAGGAAAACACTGACGCCTGGGGATGCAAAGAGGAACAGCAATTTTGGGCAAAATGGGACACCCTATTAATGTAAGATAACTGTAAAGTGCCTGGGGCATCTTGGACAAGATCTGCTACCTTGTGTTGGAAAGGGAGAAATGTGGGACTGCAGAGCTGGATTTGATCTGCTATGGTGAAGTTGGATAGGAAGAGATAGGAAGAGAGATGGATTGAAGGGGAGAGAAAAGCAGGAGCAGTAGCATATCTCTCTGTACTAATTTCCAATAGGAATGGCATCTGGAGACAAGTGGTGCAAAGCCAAAAATGAGAGGTGATGCTTCCCAGATTTTTTCTGTTATTCAAGAGTAGTTCTTGGCATGACGCTGATAAAGCAGGCAAGGGTTCCCTGGGGAGAGGAAGAGGCATGTGCTTACAGAAGGGCAGGACTTACCTTGCAGTTGCCCCAAGAAAACAGTGAGGATGAGATATCCGAGTTGCATGCTGAGATCAACCCGCCTGTTTGCTGTCACAAAACCAGCTGCCAGCCCCGAGACGAGAGAGCTGCCGGGAACGGCTCTGTTGGGGCAGCAAAGAGAAGCGGGGAAGCGTTGTTGCTCAGCTGCCTGGGAGCAACGCCTCTCCCGCAGATGCCCCAGGACAGATGAACGCTGCCGTGCAGCAGTGCAGGCTCTCTGGCTCCGGAGCCGCGTGCGGGGGATGCAGCGGGGCACGTAAGGGGGGGCCTCGACGGGTCCGATGCCGGTACCGGGCGGAGCAGCAGCGCCCCCTCGCGGGCCCGGGCGCCGCTGTCCGCGCCCCCGACACACGCGCCCGGCCCCGCCCGCGGCGGTTTTTGCTCGGCCGCAGCCCCGGCTCCTCTCTCCGTGCTTCCTGGGCGCAGTAGTACACCGCCGCGTCCCGGAGCCGGGGCCCAGAGAGCCACAGCACGTTGGACCGGCGATCTGCCGCCACCGAGAGCCGCCCCGGCGGGTCCAGCAGCACTTTGGAGCCTTGAACAACGTTCACGAGGAATGCGGGGCCACGGCCCGGGAGCTGACGGTACCAATAGATGAAGTCGTAACGCCCTAGGTTGGGGTGTGAGCAGTTGATTTTGATGCCGGTGCCCTCGGTGGTCTCTGCCCACGGGTCCTGCTGCACCTGGGCTCTGCCCACAGCTGCTGCCGACACAGGAGAAGGAAAGGACAAACGTTGTCAAAGATCACCGAGATCCGATTTTCTCAAAGGGTTGGCAAGAGTGGCAGTGAGACAGAGCCGGACCAGAACAGATGGGGACACGTGAACGTCAACAGAGATGAAGAATAAATGCTTAATGAACAGGGGTTGCGTGGCTGCAGGGTGCAACTGGAATGCAGGAAACCAAAATTGTGCCTCCAGAAGGAAAGGAAGCAACGAGGGGTTTCAGAGCAGGAAGAGGAGCTTAGAATGGCAGATACAGGGAGAGATGTGTCATAAACTGACGGGATGAATGGATAAAGGGCAGATCAGGAGGGTGTATTACAGGTCAGGACAGAGGGCTGTATTCAGGGCAATAAGCTCTGAATGCACCGATGAAGGAGATGGTGCATGGCAAAGCAGGCGTACATGCAAGCAGGCTCGTAGCGACAGAGGCGGCGGAGAAATAGGGCGAGTAGGAAAAGGGGACTCGGAGGGTTTGCAAAGGGGACGAGGGGTGTCAGAGAGGCAGGGAGGGGGAAGGAGGCGTGGAACGAGCGGGAGAGGTTGGCGCTGGGCTCCCCGCGGAAGAGCCCGGGCACAAACCGGCCCCGCCACCGCCGCCAGCCCCGCGCACCCAGGAGCACCGCGGCCAGCCCCGCCAGCGCCGCCGCCCGGCACCGCCGCATCCCGCCGCTCCGCCGCCCGCGTCCTCCCTGCCCGCTGCAGCCCCGGCTCCGGGCTCCCGGCTCCTCCTCTCCGCCACCTCCGCCCCTTCTCTCGTCCCCTCCCCGCCGCCAGCTCCGCCCCGGGGCTGGGTCCTGCGTCGGCTTTGCTGGGGGTCTGAGCCGGCCTGAGGGTGCTCAGCGGCTGTGCGCGGGCAGAAGGGGGTCTCCTGCCAAAGGGGTTCCCCTAATCAGGCAGCACTGTCCTCGCAGCCTGGTACCTCTTGGGAGCACGTGCACAATCTTGTGTTTTGTATAATTAAAAGCTTCAGCTGAAATCTGATTTGTGTAAGACTCTGGAGACGTGAATATTTGCACTGAGGGATTTGACTCTGTGACGCTGTCGGTGGAGGTCCCTGAATATGTCAGATGAATCACCCTGCAAGCTGGTGACTGTCCAGGACATGGACAGGCTCGATGGGCACAAGGGTCTCGTTATTCCTGGGACCATGTTAGGCTGGTGAAATATGAAGGGTTCGAGGACCCCTCTGTCGTGGTTTAAACCCAGTCAGGCAACTTGTTCACTCACTTCCCCCCCTTCTTTCTCTCCCCCTCTCCCCTGGAGGGGTCGGAGAGGAGAATCAATGCAACTCCCACGGGCTAAGAACAGTTTAGTAACTAAGGTATAACACAAATCACAACTGCTACTACCAATAATGATAAATAACAAGGGAAGAGAATACACCGCAGCATCAGCTGACCAATAACTTGCCCCTCCAGCCCAACCAAGCTCTGACCGATGCCTCCTCCAACCCTGCCGTCGCCCAGCCCTTCCGGGTAACTCCGTTACATCCTGGCCATGACGTGCTGTGCTATGGAGTACCTCCTTGGTCAGCTTGGGTCAGGTGTCCTGTCTCTGCTTCCTCCCGGCTTCCTCTCCTCCCTGGCAGAACATGAGGCTCACAAAGTCCTTGGCCAAACCAAACCATCATTGTTGTCAGCTTTGTTCCCAGGCCGAAAGTCAAACCACAGTGCTGCACCAGCTACCAAGAAGGAGAAAAATTCTACTGCTGAACCCAGGGCACCCCCACCCCTTTAATTTGAAAGTGTTGGAATGCAGGACGAATATGGACAAGAAGGACAAGCACTCCACAATCCTTTAGATATAAACCTTTGACCAAGTCTAAGACCAAGGTTGGCTCCAGGTGCACCCAGCCCCTCTAACATCTGAGGATCAGCTGGAAAGCAAAGGGGTCTTTTCTGAAGCTTGTGACTCAACAGAAGGGTCTCTCTAACACATCTTGTCCACCAGCTTAAGGCGATCACGCGATCCATGACACTGAGGTGCCCCATGCAAACGCTCCCAGGATTGGTGCTAGTGGCAGTGTCCAGAAGGAAGTGGTGCCAAATGCATCTTTGCAGACTCCTTGTAGAACAGCTCACGATGGTGGAGCCCTGTCCAAGATATTTTTTAATTAAAGCACCAGCATGTGTTTAATCTGCCTGAAGGGGTAACAGACATTTCCCTTTCCGTACTGTAAGCTGCTGCAAGTCTTACATGTCCAGGACACACAGACCCTTGCTGCCAGAGGAGCTCACCTGTACGACACCGCTCCCTGTTTAAGAGCTGAGGATGATCATAGATCCCCCCCTCCAGCTCCCCTTAGTAGAGCATCAGGAGCCCAGGGGCTTGGTCGTAAAGTTCATTTTTATGTTGGTGTCTTGGCTTACTCATTTCGGACACAGAGGTCTGGGGTCTGGCTTCATCTACCTCATGAGTTCAGGTCTCCCTGGAATTTTCTTCCTTTGGTTGAGCAGGGCTGAGTGCAAGCCCCTAGCACCCTGGTTCCCAGCAGGCTCTGCCCTGTGGTCAGGCTCAGCCATGTCCAGAGCCACTGGGCATGGCCCCCGTCAGAAAGAGCATCTCGCTGTGCAGAGTTCTGGGGGCAGGGGAAACATCGCTGGCAGTGGAGAGTCGAGGCACCTTCCCTTCCTGCGTTATTGCACAGCTGGGGCAGCTGCCTGCACCACGGTGTCTTGCCCAGCACAGAGGTACAAGGCACTGTCAGAGAGCTCGACCTCCTGCAGCTTCAGGAGGCTGTATTTCCCTGTGGTGTTCAGCAGCGTGCTGAAACGGCCGCTCTGTCTGGGGCCAGCAACTGCCTGATACAAGATGAGCTCTGGGGCTTGGTCTTTCTTTTGCTGGTACCAAGCCAAGCCTCCGAAGTTGGATGTCTGGTATGTGCAAGTTGTTTGAAAGGTCTCTCTCTCCTTTACTGTGACTTGTCCTTCTTGCTGGGTGAGTGTGATCTGCCCCATGGTGCCTGCAAGAAAGGAAAGGTCAGCAGCTCTGCAGGGAAAGGCTTCAGGAAGCAAAGAAGGAATGGATACAAACCCAGCTGATGAACGCTCCCTGCCCCTTGCCCGGCAGGAAAACACTGATGCCTGGGGATGTAAAGAGGAACAGCAATTTTGGGCAAAATGGGACACCCTATTGTGAGATGAAAAAGTGCCTGGGGCATCTTGGACAAGATCTGCTAGCTTGTGTTGGAAAGGAAGAAATGTGGGACTGTAGGGCCGGATGTGATCTCCTATGGTGACAGCAAGTGAATAGGAAGAGAGACACAGCGATGAAGGGGAGAGAAAAGTAGTAGCAGAGGCATGAGATATCCCTCCTCTCTGTCCTCACTTCCAATAGGAATGGCATCTGGAGAGAACGTGCAAAACCACAAATGGGAGGTGATGCTTCCCAGCTTTTTTCCCGTTATTCAGTAGTAGTTCTTGGCATGACGCTGATAAAGCAGGCAAGGGTTCCCTGGGGAGAGGAAGAGGCATGTGCTTACAGAAGGGCAGGACTTACCTTGCAGTTGCCCCAAGAAAACAGTGAGGATGAGATATCCGAGTTGCATGCTGAGATCAACCCGCCTGTTTGCTGTCACAAAACCAGCTGCCAGCCCCGAGACGAGAGAGCTGCCGGGAACGGCTCTGTTGGGGCAGCAAAGAGAAGCGGGGAAGCGTTGTTGCTCAGCTGCCTGGGAGCAACGCCTCTCCCGCAGATGCCCCAGGACAGATGAACGCTGCCGTGCAGCAGTGCAGGCTCTCTGGCTCCGGAGCCGCGTGCGGGGGATGCAGCGGGGCACGAAAGGGGGGGCCTCGACGGGTCCGATGCCGGTACCGGGCGGAGCAGCAGCGCCCCCTCGCGGGCCCGGGCGCCGCTGTCCGCGCCCCCGACACACGCGCCCGGCCCCGCCCGCGGCGGTTTTTGCTCGGCCGCAGCCCCGGCTCCTCTCTCCGTGCTTCCTGGGCGCAGTAGTACACCGCCGCGTCCCGGAGCCGGGGCCCAGAGAGCCACAGCACGTTGGACCGGCGATCTGCCGCCACCGAGAGCCGCCCCGGCGGGTCCAGCAGCACTTTGGAGCCTTGAAGAGCGCTCACGAGGAACGCGGGGCCACGGCCCGGGAGCTGACGGTACCAATGGATGAAGTCGGTACGTGGTAAGTTGGGGTGTGAGCAGTTGATGCTGATGCCGGTGCCCTCGGTGGTCTCTGCCCACGGGTCCTGCTGCACCTGGGCTCTGCCCACAGCTGCTGCAGACAGGAGAAAGGACAAACGTTGTCAAAGATGACCGAGATTCGGTTTTCTCAGAGAAAGGGTTAGCAAGAGTGGCAGAGCCGAACCAGAACAGATGGGAACACGTGAACGTCAACAGAGATGGAGAATAAAGAATGAACAGGGGTTGCGTCGATGCAGGGTGTAACTCTGGAATGCAGGAAACCAAAATTGTGCCTCCAGAAGCAAAGGAAGCAACGAGGGGTTTCAGAGCAGGAAGAGGAGCTTAGAATGGCAGATACAGGGAGAGATGTGTCATAAACTGACGGGATGAATGGATAAAGGGCAGATCAGGAGGGTGTATTACAGGTCAGGACAGAGGGCTGTATTCAGGGCAATAAGCTCTGAATGCAGCCGTGAAGGAGATGGTGCATGGCAAAGCAGGCGTACATGCAAGCAGGCTCGTAGCGACAGAGGCGGCGGAGAAATAGGGCGAGTAGGAAAAGGGGACTCGGAGGGTTTGCAAAGGGGACGAGGGGTGTCAGAGAGGCAGGGAGGGGGAAGGAGGCGTGGAACGAGCGGGAGAGGTTGGCGCTGGGCTCCCCGCGGAAGAGCCCGGGCACAAACCGGCCCCGCCACCGCCGCCAGCCCCGCGCACCCAGGAGCACCGCGGCCAGCCCCGCCAGCGCCGCCGCCCGGCACCGCCGCATCCCGCCGCTCCGCCGCCCGCGTCCTCCCTGCCCGCTGCAGCCCCGGCTCCGGGCTCCCGGCTCCTCCTCTCCGCCACCTCCGCCCCTTCTCTCGTCCCCTCCCCGCCGCCAGCTCCGCCCCGGGGCTGGGTCCTGCGTCGGCTTTGCTGGGGGTCTGAGCCGGCCTGAGGGTGCTCAGCGGCTGTGCGCGGGCAGAAGGGGGTCTCCTGCCAAAGGGGTTCCCCTAATCAGGCAGCACTGTCCTCGCAGCCTGGTACCTCTTGGGAGCACGTGGACATCGCCGCCGTCCGGCTTCATGCCTCAGCAAACCATGGCTAGGGTGTGCTTTCGATGGAAATGGTGTAACCCCATAGAAATTAACTGACCACTCTGTGCGTGGTGGGAGGGTTACAGGGAGTTACTAACCTGAATCAAATCGTATAAATATCTGACATTAGGAATGGGAAAGTGGGGAAGACTCCATAGTAGCTCCGGGATCTGCTGAAAATGTCTTTTCCCACATAGGGATACCCGTTGGGTTATAACTCTATCTTCTGCCCTCTACCTACCTCACTCCTGGCTGTGTAGTCAAGCTTGGTTTCGCAGACAGTCCCTATCACTGGCAATCTCTGAACTTTCTCCAGTCACAAACTTTTGTATAATTAAAAGCTTCAGCTGAAATCTGATTTGTGTAAGACTCTGGAGACGTGAATATTTGCACTGAGGGATTTCACTCTGACGCTGTCGGTGGAGGCCCCTGAATATGTCAGATGAATCACCCTGCAAGCTGGTGACTGTCCAGGACATGGACAGGCTCGATGGGCACAAGGGTCTCGTTATTCCTGGGACACTGATAGGCTGGTGGAATATAAAGTGTTCAAGGATCCCCCCCTTGTAATTTGTTGGAATGCAGGACCAATATGGACAAGAAGGACAAGCACTCCACAATCCTTTAGATATAAACCTTTGACCAAGTCTAAGACCAAGGCTGGCTCCAGGTGCACCCAGCCCCTCTAACATCTGAGGATCAGCTGGAAAGCAAAGGGGTCTTTTCTGAACCTTGTGACTCAACAGAAGGGTCTCTCTAACACATCTTGTCCACCAGCTTAAGGTGACCACGCGATCCATGACACTGAGGTGCCCCATGCAAACGCTCCCAGGATTGGTGCTAGTGGCAGTGTCCAGAAGGAAGTGGTGCCAAATGCATCTTTGCAGACTCCTTGTAGAACAGCTCACGATGATGGACCCCTTTCCAATATATTATTTTCTATATTTTTATTTAATAAAGCACCAGCATGTGTTTAATCTGCCTGAATGGGTCACAAAAATTTCCTTACTGTGTCCTGCTGCAAGTCTGGCGTGTCCCAGATGTGGAGTCCCTTGCTGCCAGAGGAGCTCATCACTACACCACCACTCTCTTTAGCAGCTGAAGATGATCGTAGATCCTCCCCTCAACCCCTCCCTCCCTGTGTTATTGCACAGCTGAGGCATCTCCCTGCACCACGGTGTCTTGCCCAGCACAGAGGTACAAGGCACTGTCAGAGAGCTCGACCTCCTGCAGCTTCAGGAGGCTGTATTTGCTTGTGGTGTTCAGCAGAGTGGTGAAACGGCCGCTCTGCCTGGGGCCAGCAACTGCCTGATATGAGATGAGCTGCGGGGCTTGGTCTTTCCTTTGCTGGTACCAAATCAAGGCATCAAAGCTGGCACTCTGGTAAGTGCAGGTGGTCTGGAAAGTGTCTCTCTCCTTTACTGTGACTTGTCCTTCTTGCTGAGTCTGTCCCATTGTTCCTGGAAGAAAAGAGGAGGCAGTGACTGTGCAGGGAAGTCCTCCAAGGTGCAAAAAAGAGTGGCTGAAAAGTGTTGGAGGAGAAGGGTCCCTGTGTAACACAATGTCTTGGGACAGGAGATTAAGACTTCAGCTCAGTGTGGATCTCACAGCACAATAACATCAATTATTCCCCAAAGGGATACAGCTCAGAGGAGAATCTCTCATAGGAGAGCTGTGCTTCCATGCACGTCTTTGGTCTCCACTCTCATGCTGCCTGCAGTCTCCAGGGAACAGCTGCCTGCAGTGCCTGGCCCTCCTGTGCTGGCTTCAGGACACCTCCAGCAGTGTGAGGGGCAGATCAGCAGCGAGAGGCAGAGGGAGATGGAGAGTTGACAAGAAGGGCTCTAAGCTGATCAGGAGAGGAGATGATGCTTCTCTGTCTCTTTTCTCTGTCAGCTGTATCAGCATCTTGAGCAAGAATATGCAAAACCACCTGTGTGAGCTGATGTTTCCAACATGTGCCCATCGAGAGCTCCTCCCTGCAAGGAACTGTTGGGGTGAGGGTCTTTGGGAAGAAGAAGAATCATCCCATCAGTCAAAGCCAATGCTTACCCAGCGGTTTCCTCAGGAAGGCAGCAAGGATGAGGTACCCAAGGAGCATGCTAAGCCAAGCTTCCTGCATGTGTGAGAGAGACTCAGGAACCCACACGTCCCCGCCAAGATAGCGGAGCTGTCGGAAATGACTCTACAAAGGGAACAACGAATGATATGGGGAGGGGTAAATGCTGCTGCTGAGCACAGCTGAAATGCCTGTGCTGTGGTCTTGTCTCCTCCAGTAATGACACATCTTGCTTCTGCAGATGCCACCTTCTGCCATTCCTCTGCGAGTCCGTCCTTAGCTGATGCCTGTGTCCTCTCCCACCACCCCCACGCCCTTATCTGACTTGGTCTCTCCTGGATCCTACACTGTGTAAAGCCCCAAGCTCTTGGCAGCTCACACCAAGGCTCTCCAGCTCTCTCAGACCTTATGTTCAACAACCCCAAACCCTGCAGACACCGAGTGACCCCCTGCAGTACTGAGTTTTGGTCACAGGAAAGCAGCAGCGAGCCCTCCCAGTCCTGCAAGGCTTCCCATCCAGGGCTTGACTATGCTTTTGTGACTTGAACCCTTGGCTGCGTTGCCATAAAGGCTGCAAAAAGACCTTTTAATTCATCCCTCCCCTCAAAAAAGAAAAACCAAAACCAGGCACAAAATGAGAAAAACTTCCCCAAGCGGCATCTCATTACTTCGGTAACAGCCGTTTACATCGCGGCTAAACCCCTAAAAAATAAAGGGAGCACAGAACAAGTGCAAAACCCGAACAGTCTCAGCCCCCGCAGCCCCTGTTCCGCAGGCTGCGGAGGATGGTGCCACGTCTCTTGCTTGCCCTCTGCTCTTCTTTGACCCTCTTCTATTGCCGTGCTGAGACGGCCGCCCCAGGGCACTCCCTGTCCTCGGTCCCTGCCCACACGCTCTCTCCCCACCCGAGACCCCCCCCGTCCGTGCGTGCTCCAATGCCCCCCTCTTGGGATGCATCCCTCTATAAACAGATGCAGAAAGCCGCCGCCGTGTTCTTCCAAGGCTTCCAATGGCACAGCACACCCAGATGGGTGAAGCAGGTGCCTGTGCTGACCCGCTCCCCACTGGGCATTCAGCAAAGGAAGCTGTGGATGCCGGGGGCCAGGATCAGCCAAGCGGGCTCCCGGCGCGGACCCGGCCGGGCTGGAGGGAGAGATGGAAGGAGGGAGGGATGGAAAGAAGGAGGGATGGAAGGAGGCAGGGATGGAGGGAGGGATGGAAGGAAGGAGGGATGGAAGGATGGAAAGAGGGAGGGATGGAAGGAAGGAGGGATGGAAGGAGGCAGGGATGGAAGGAGGGAGGGATGGAAGGAGGCAGGGATGGAAGGATGGAAAGAGGGAGGGATGGAAGGAAGGAGGGATGGAAGGAGGCAGGGATGGAGGGAGGGATGGAAGGAGGCAGGGATGGAAGGAGGGAGGGATGGAAGGATGGAAAGAGGGAGGGAAGGAAGGAGGGAAGAAGGGGGGGATGAAAGGAGGGGGGGATGAAAGGAGGGAGGGATGGAAGGAGGGGGGGATGAAAGGAGGGAGGGATGGAAGAAGGGAGGGATGGAAGAAGGGAGGGATGGAAGAAGGGAGGGATGGAAGAAGGGAGGGATGGAAGGAGGGACGGATGGAAGGAGGCAAGGATGGAGGGAGGGATGGAAGAAGGGAGGGATGGAAGGAGGGATGGAAGGGAGGGAGGATGGGGAGGGATGGAAGGAGGAGGGAGGGGAAGGAGGGAGGGATGGAAAGGATGGAAGGAGGGGGATGAAAGAAAGAGGGAGGGGAGGGAAGGAAGGAGGGGGATGGAAGAAGGGAGGGATGGAAGGAAGGAGGGATGGAAGGAGGGAGGGATGGAAGGAGGGAGGGATGGAAGGAGGGAGGGATGGAAGGAGGGAGGGATGCAAGGATGGAAAGAGGGAGGGGTGGAAGGAGGGAAGGAGGGGGGATGAAAGGAGGGAGGGATGGAAGAAGGGAGGGATGGAAGGAGAGGGGGATTAAGGAGGGAGGGCTGGAAGGAGGGAGGCGGTGCGTAGAGCAGCTCCCAGGGCGCATGGGCGAGGGATGCTGCAGGCTGCCGGGACGCGGGCGCCGAGGAGCTGCTCTGCGACCCGCAGCCCCCACGGGTCCGCACTCGGGCTCGGAGCCGCAGGTAACGGTTCCCGGGCGGCAGCGCTGCTCCCGACGCGCGGAGCGGCTCCGTGCCTGCAGAGGACCGGCCCGGCGCCATTACGCAGCCGGGCGGGGCTGGGCCGGGCGCTGATGCTGCCTTCGAGGCGCGGGCCCCGATGGGGTGGGAGCCCGCGGGGCCGCTGGGGTTCACCGGGGGTTTCCGACCCAGGCCTCGGGCTGTGCTTGGCAGAAGCCCTCCGAGAGGCGGCGATGGGGCCGGAAAGGTGCCCGCAGAGCCCGGCCGCGCCTGGGGAAGCAGCGCTGGAAGCGGACGGGGGTGCGGGAGGTGCGGGCCGGGCCGGGCCGTAACCTCGCTCCGTGCCCGTCGCGCCTGCGGCTGGGTAGTGAGGAGGATCGGCCGCGCTTGCCTTGCCGCCGGTGGCCGAGCTCGGTGGAGAGCACGGAAAGGTCTCTGCGGAGCTGGGGAGCGCTGCCTGGCAAGGAGCATCCTTCACTGCCTGTATCGCAGTGACAAGAGAAAACAGCGATAAAAGCATCTAAAGGAATTCCTGGGTGTCGGAAGTAGCCTTATGTTGTAGCATCCTTAGTACCTGTGACCGAGGTTAACACTCCTATTAGCTCTAATGATTTGCATGTAATTGTAGCGTGGTCTGCATCAGAATGCCAGAGGGGTGTAAATGCCTTCGAGGCGTGCTTTTAGGAAGCCCCAGAACAACCTGTCATGGCAGCATCTTTCTGCTCTGTTTCTGTGCTTGTGGTGGTTTATTGGTGCTTTTAGATGTCCATTCTGTTTTCTGGCTTTTGAGACAGTTACTTGGGCCTTCTAAAACTGGCTGTCGTGAGAACAGAATAGGCAAGCTTGTGCTCTCTGCAGCATTGGCTTCACCCAAGATACCATCTGGTTATTAGATAACAGCATTTTTGTGTGCTTATTTGCATAGCAGAGCAGCTGCAGGGCTCTTCCTGATTCAGGGTAAACTGAACACTTGAGAGAAAGATGTACTAGGAATTTTCTAGTTTCACATGCTTGCCATTTTTGTTTTGAGTTTTGTGCTTGAGTTCAGGTATTACCTTTGCTCATTTCAGGGCTGCCTCTGAATCACAGTCCAGAAAGAAGAAACAATCAAGTTGACTGAAGTTGAGCGGTTGTCTCGGGGGATTAAGAACGAGGCCATGCCAGTGCTTTCGGAGGACTCAGGTAACTGATCTGCATGACTGAAACCTTGTGTATGTGTTTAGCACAGGAAATTAATTGGAGTTAATTAAAATAGCATTAAGATAGTTCAAGGAGACTTCTTAGTAACTGCCTGAAAGAACACAAGGAAGGTGCAGTATAAAAGGTGGAAATGAGTAAAGCTAGTTCAGGAAGTGCCTAGTTTTATGACAACTCTGTGGAGCCCCTGGATATATGCAAGTAGGCAGGCTCCTATGGGTAACCTTGGACCTCTCGGTATAACACTGGCTTCTGCGCCTGCTTATTAAAGATCAGCCCTTATGTCTCTGCTGCTTGCTGTGCCTCTTCTTCATGTTTTCTGAATAGGTGTTGTTAAGCTTCGTTAATATTCTTCCTTTCAGCTTCAAAAACCAGGGATTCGGTTTAAGGCTTGCTAGCCAGCTTCTCCAGTGTGCCACCCAGGGTGGGGTCATAGCTGCTGCTGATACTGAGTTTTAAAGCAGGAGTGACTTTGAGTCTCCCGCATCCAAATGCACTCTAAAATTCATGGAGAGAATAGCTAAAAAAGCAGAATTTAGCTGCTTCTTCCTTCCCCCCCTCGCAAACCTAATGATCACTAAGCTGGTTGTGTTATGTCATGTCTGTAATAGGAGATCCTGTGAGCCATGCTGTCTACAAAGCTTCTGTTCTGTGCTCAATTTACATTTAGGATTGCATGAAACTTTGGCCCTTTTGACGTCTCAGCTTAGACCAGATTCAAATCATAAAGAGGAAATGGGATTCCTTAGGGATGTCTTCAGTGAAAAGAGTCTCAACTACCTGATGAAGGTAAAGGTTCACGTATGAGCACGTGTTCCTTAGGTTACTTATTCTCTGTTCCCTTGATTGATCAACTGTTTACGATGCTAAAGCTCTCTGGTTTTTATTTTAGGAACCCTGTGCTGACCAAAGCATGCAAAAGCACAAACATTAAGAACATTCACTAACATTTAACATATCTTATTTGGAAAAAAACCCACCACATTTCTGCCTGGATTGCCACAATGCAGATCCAGTGCCCTGTATCTAAAAAGCAGTGTGAAATGGCTTCGTTTTTAACTTTACACTGCTGAGGTCTGAACAGATTCTCTGGCTGTCTGTGAAACTTAACGTGAGCAAAAAGAAAACTAAAGGACTTCTAAACAAACCAAAATAACCCCAGGAGAGGGGGTTCTGACACTTACCTCAGAAAAATTCTATTCCTTAAGTATCAAACTGTTCCAGTGGAGGTATATTCAGGAAGTTTTGTATCTCTCTGTAGTAATACACTTGAATAATCTTTTCCAGATTCATGAAAAACTCCGTCATTATGAAAGGCAGAGTCCAACTCCTGTTTTACACAGTGCAGCAGGATTAGTTGAAGATGTGAGTAAAAGTTTTTGTCTCCTTATTTTCCTATTATCTAAGCCAGCTTTTCTAACGAATCAAAGCTTTGGATTGTGCTACGTGGGGATGTATTTCTCATCTTCCCCAGATCCTTGGAATCTGTTGGCTAGTTTCACTCATGATTGATCAAGGAAATGAGAGCTGAAAAGTATGTCATTAAACGTCCAGTGAAGACAGACCCACAACAGAAGAGTGTTATTAATGGCCTTCATAAAGGAGAGGCTGAAGAAAGCATTCCGTCCTTTCCTGACAATAGACTATCCCAGCTAAGCATTCAGTCTTAAACCCATTCAGACTTAAACCCTTTACCCAAGCAGCATTGCTGTTCACCTAGAATGGTTTGGGTTGGAAGGGACCTTGCAGCCTAACCATGGGCAGGGCCACCATTCACTAACTCACATTGCTCACAGCCCTGTGGAACCTGACTTCAAACGTGTCCAGTGGTGGGCCATCCACACCTCTGGATCCAGCATCTCCCCCCCTCAAAGCTGTGATCGGTGCATGCTGCTTTGAAGGATGACAGAAGTTAGCAACACCAGAAACGCTTGCAAATATCTGATCTCCTTTGGTGGGCTCCTTTAATTTTGTGGTTAATTTTTATTTTAAAGGTAATAGAAGAATTGCAGACTGCACCAGTGAATCACGAAGAAAAAGAGCTGCTTCAGTTGCTGTCAACACCGCATCTCAGGGTAAAAACCCACCAGAGACCTCCATCTGATCAAATGTTTTCTATTTGGAGAAATGACATTGCAGAGTCCCCAAGAGAAAGGAAAAAACCTCCTGCAGGCTGTAGTTCTATTCCACTGTGACTTGTTGCAGAGGCTTTAGGATGCAAAGGGGATTGAGAAGACACAGGGTAGGCCCTTCATGCGTAATGCACGTAACTGTCTTCCCTCCTCCCCTTAATATTTCTGAGGGAGCAGAAAAGCAGAGGATACCGCTTCTCAACCTCCATTCTGTGAGCTTAGTTATGAGTTGTTATTGCCCAGATTTGCTTCCAATATCAACATACACCAAAATCTAGTTCACATGATGGGTAAGATAATTGCTACATCTTTTTTTGTGTTTGTGTTTATGGTGGGAGTGGGAAGGGGGAAGGCTAACTTTGCTGTAATGTTGGGAACAGGAGAACTGGAAACTGCAATATGACCCCTTTACATTACTGTTTCTTATTTCCTTTATGCAGGCAATGCTTTTAGTACACGACACCGTAGCACAGAAGAACTTTGACCCTGTCCTTCCACCTCTGCCTGATAACTTTGATGACGATTTTGATGAGGAATCGGTGAAAATTGTTCGCCTAGTGAAAAACCAAGAACCCTTGGTATATATAACATAACCTAGCTCTAGTCATAGAGCTCTGTCGTGCAAAAGCGTTGCTGTGAGTATGGAAGAGATCCTTGAAGATGATGCCAAATAGCCTGCTTTATTTCAGGGAGCTACCATCAGAAGAGATGAGCACACAGGAGCTGTGATTGTCGCCAGGATCATGCGAGGAGGTGCAGCTGATCGCAGCGGTAAATTGCTGAACAAAAGGGGACTGAAAATTGCATTTGTAAAGATTTTTAACATTTTCAAGCTTTTGCATGCACACATGTACCATATGCACATACCCAGCACGATAATTTCTTGCTAAATCTGCATGAAAACAAAATGCCATGTGGAATAAGGGCAAGAGACTTCAGAACGTGTTGCAAATGAGGCACTTAGCTCTAATAGGAAATCCATTAAGCTGGGGAAGGGAGGAGAGGAGGTACATGCTGTTGCCTTAGACTGGACATCAGAGGAGTGGTGCTTTCCATTCTGTAGACTTATTTTAATTTACCAACCATCTTTTCAGGTCTTGTCCATGTTGGAGATGAACTAAGAGAAGTCAATGGTATTACTGTGCTTCACAAACGACCGGAAGAAATAAGTCAGATTTTGGTCTGCACTGATTTTCATTTCACGATCTTTTGTGTTGGGGTGCTGTAGTAATTACAATAGGCAATGGAATTTAAGCAAGAGTTTAAAGTATGTATAGAGCTAAAAGATGCAATCCCTGCTTGTCTTTTGTGTTAAGTTTTTCTTTTCCCAGTATATTAGTCTTTTCCTTTTCACTTCAGAAATGTGTCATGCTAAAAGTCACAGAAGTATTTCATGCCCTGTGAACGGTAATCCAGAAATTAATGCAGGTCCGAATGTGTTCTAGCCAAGTAGTTACTGTGGATGTCTCCACGTGAAGGATTTGTGGGACATCGCAGTAGTCTCTGTAGTGAAGTTAAATAGTGGATTATGTTGGCCAGTCTAATTTCTGACAAGAAGAGAAAGATGCTAGCTCTCAACTGGAACTTGAATAGTCTGATTTGTGTCCTCGTGCTACTTTCAGAATAATAAAAGCCATTTCCCTCTTTTTCAGGCTCAGTCTCAGGGATCAATAACACTAAAAATAATTCCAGCCATCAAAGAAGAAGATCGTCTAAAAGACAGCAAGGTACCCAGCTTAGTGAAATACTGAGGCGTGCCTTTCCATATTCACACGCTTCTGGCACCTCTGTAAATGCAGGATTCCTGCTGTTTCAGTGAGGAGTGTCACAGACACGTGGGTGAACTAAAAAGATAGTAGAGCAGTTCCTTGTTGTAAAATGCAGTGCCCTTTTATTCAGTGGAATTACTCAGATGACTTCTCTCCATCACCTGGGCACATGTTCTATCCATTGCATGTCTGAGATCCAGCCCCTTGGTTTTGTTCGTGTGATCAAAATTGGTGTTTTAGGGAGCTGCTCTCTGCCCATTACCTCTGGCCATGGTTGCTGCTTGCTTGAGTCGAAACAGACCTACCTGCAGACCGAGCTGCACGTTCCCCCTCCCGCTGCAAACATCAGCACACACCTGACTGCTTCATTTGCCCTCCTTGATCAGCAATGACTTCTTGCTCAACTGGTCCCTTACAGGATTGCTCTGTCAGTCTCCATTTCTACTTCTCTGCTCTCATTTGCTGATATTTTCCTTGAAGCAATATATGTTCCAGAATACCAGTATAAAATGACTGGGCATGTGCTTGAAAATTAGGTTCTTTTTCTGCACAAGAGAGTAGGTCCAAATGCAGATGCAGCTTGGTAGATTTCGGTGGTTTTGAGTACCATAAAGCATACAGGAGACATGAAGAGTAAATGTAGTTAGTAATGTAAGCACTAGGTAAGCTTTTAAAGGCAGCTTTCTCCAAACCAGGACAATGTGTTGCTTTCTTTTAAAGGTGTTCATGAGGGCGCTTTTCTGCTATAATCCCAATGAAGACAGAGCTATTCCTTGCCAGGAGGCTGGGCTGCCATTTAAGAGAAGACACGTCCTAGAAGTTGTAAGCCAAGATGATCCCACGTGGTGGCAAGCAAAGCGTGTTGGCGATACCAATCTGAGAGCAGGCTTGATCCCCTCAAAACAGTTCCAAGAAAGGTTTGTTCATGAAGATTACAAATGGTGTCACACTGATTTGCTGCTGCTGCTTTTTTTCCACGGGACACAAAAGGCAGGATCATGCCAGGGGGAACAGCAGAGGCTTAGAGAAAAGTGCTAAAAAGCTCCATCTTCTCCACCTGCATAATAAACTTCCTAGCTTTCCTCACGTAGGTTGCCGTTGACTTACGCTTTGTAGGATGAAGACAGAAGCACCTGCTAAACAAACATATATGGAATGAAATGTGGAATAGCAGTCTCTGACTCTCTTGGTTTTTGAAGACACTGTATTTCAGACTCGTACTTTCATAGAATGGTTAAGGTTGGAAAGGACCTTTAGGATCGTCCAGTTCCAATCCTCCTGCCATGGGCAGGGACACCTTCCCCTAAATCAGGTTGTTCAAAGTCCTGTCCAGACAGGAATTTTGCCCATCCTTTGTAAACATGGTAACTAGGGGTTGGATTCTCAACAAGAATGGAATGGAATAGTGGGGGGTTTAATCTGCCAAAAGAGATTGGGTTGGGGAGAAGGGAATAGAAAAAGAGTGCCATTGCTAAAAGTAACATGCTGTTGATTTCTGTGCTCTGAGGCATGAAAGTGTTTTAGAATCTTCTCTCTCAGGCATGGGTTTAAAACCAAAAGTCTTTTAAAATGTTGAATCAGAGACATTTTATATTTTGAAAGGATTTGGTTCGCTGTTTTCACTGGTCTACGTAGAAGATGCTATAAATTCTTCATCATTCTGAGCTTATGTGACTAAAATGGAATTCTCTTCTCTTTAGACGACTGATTTACAGAAGAACAATAGGCACCCTGCCCAATCCGAGGACTGTGAAGAAACCAGTATGTAAGTCTGTCCTTGAGTGATGTCTTAGTCGATACCAACCTCTCAGTATTTCTCTGCTATTTTAGTAATGATATGTTTGAATGCATCTTGTGTAATCTGCCATGGATTCCATGCAGGGATAGAAGCTGCTACTTGAGAGGATTTGGGTTTGAGCTTTATTCAGTGTTGCTAGCGCCTGTTGTTTTCACAAAACACAGCTGTCCATCTCTTCCTCCTTTCAGGACCATGAGGCCTTACACATTGGTTAGATGCTTTAAAATTTGCCAGTGTTCAAGTGTTTTCTATGGTTTGAAACTTGAAGGCTGCAAAAGCAACCCAATGCATGAGCTGACTGTGACCTCATAGGAAAATAAAGTGTAGCTTTAAGGCAGATGAAAACCACTGGAGCATTTCAGCCTTAGTGTAACAGAGCTGGTCTTAAGTAGGCTTTAAAGTGATTCTTGTTTATAGCTCTCAAACATCTGTCAGCGAATAAATAGCACAACAATGCTGCTTGTGATGGAATTACTAGTCAGTGATGGAAGGCAGAAGACATTTGGGATTATCCCAGCATATAATGTTCATGTTGCTCTTGGGTACTTCAGCATGGCTATTATTGATGGGTGGGGAAACCCTGTGACTCCCTGAAGCCAGATATTGTGCTAGGAATACCATGTAGACTAGGAATATGGAAATTGTCCCTCCTCAGTAATAGAAGTGACTTTCTGTTCACTTAGATGTGCCATACATGGCACTTCTTGTGAGAAAATACAGGTATTCTTATGCTACAATGAGGGACGATGCTCAACCAAGCATCAAAATAGCATTACTGATTTAAATGAAGCTTTTCCAAATGATTTTCCATTGCATTCAGTGTTAGGAAGCATGCAGTGAGGACTGCTACTTAGGCTGTTTCTCAGACACTTGCAAGACAATGAAGCTGATAACTGGTTATAATACTGAATTTTAGTACAAAAGTCAATTAAGGGTACATCACTGCATTTCTTTTGAGACAGAAAAGCCCATTAAGCAAATCATTCCTTCTAATTTTATTCAATCATTTGCCAGTCTTTTAACATCATCCCAACTCTGCCTTTCATGCTAACTACAGATGATCAGTCTTCTGATAAAGGTAGGTACTCTCCTAACTCATTTTCTCTATGAATATAAATGACCAGTGCATTTTCTAAGACACTCAGTAAGCAAAGGGAATAGTGGATAGAGCTTGTTCCAACAGCAGTTTCTTCCTGAGTTAATACTTCATTTAGTTTGGATTGATGACTGAGGTAATGGTAACTTCCAAACGTACTTCTGATTGGAGAGAAAAGATTTGTGTCTTCTGATACGCATTTGCACATTCTGGGTTTCCGAGTGAGGCTGAAAGAGTTGCACCTTAAATGCAGCCTTTGTGTTGCTATATTTTTAAAAGAATAAGGAAATATTGGAGTTGAACATTTCTGAGCACCTGTATCAATCCAAATTGGTTTTTCTTCACTGTTCGCTTGGACTGTGTTATTTCATTATAAGCAACTGCTTTCAGAACTGTGTTATTTTCATTGTAAGCATTTCATTTATTGTTTTTTTCTGTGTTGTTTTCATGATGAACCTCTGTGTTGGGCTCAGGCATTTTATCACCTTTCCAAATAGCAAGCATTTTCAATTGAATTCTGCGCGCTGTGATTTCTTTCACGCTCCACCTGCTTCTTGAGAGTAATACTCCCAAGTAACAGCTCTGATCTTAGCTCTGGAGAGCTGTATATTGCTACTAGTGTCTGCTGTTAGCGTTGGCATTGCTTGATCGCACACCTGTGTGCAATGACCTGGCTTGGTGCATTTTGTTACAGGTTTAAACTGCACATATATTTGCCTGTGGCTCCTCCTTACAACGAGTAGAGAGAGCTCTGGGGATATTAGAGCACACAGGTGCCTGTATTTTAACAAGACAGGCAGCCCCCTTTCAGGAAGTAGCAGAACTTGGTATTTGGTTGGTTGCAATACAGTGTTTTGCAGCTAAGGAGCATGTTCTATTTTGCATGTTTTAGGGGCCCTGCGGGTGGTTGTAGCTTGAGGAGGGGTAGGTTGGCTTTTTCCTTAACATCGATTTGCATCTTATTTTACATCCATGCACATGACAAAAGCATCAAAGCTTTACCTTTGAAATAAAGCATTAATGCGCAGTGGTAATTTACCTTCGTCAAGATGGAAGGTGTTCAGAGCTCGTGTTTCAGTCATCTCTGCTTCCCCCTTTTTAAGCTCAAATGATATTAAAATGTCGCTATTCTTGCACAATCATACCCATTTAGAAAGTCATACCTGAAAGAAAAAAGCTTTGTGTGTGGACTCTTCTTTTTCACTCAAGTCTGAATACTCCTGTAGCAGCAGCACTGATCAAATAGAATGAATATTGAAGAGAATACCATAAAAAACAAGATGTAATTTTGTGTAATATTGACATCAAGGATGTTTTTCACATACAAGCCATGAGCCAAGGCAATTTCTTTATTATCATTAATACCGGTGTAGGAAAAGTGTGTGCACATAACGCAGGATAGAAACCTTCTCCTTCCCTCAGCAAGAAGGCAGGCTCATATCGCAGGCACTGGTTAAGGTATCTCACTCTCCTTTTTTACCTCCCCCTCCCCTGCTTTTTCATTGACAGAAGACTGTGACTGCGAAGGATATTTCAATGGCCAGTACATAGGTGAGAAACCAGAATCCCTTTTTCCTCTCCTTCCTTCTTCCCTGCATCGCCCCTGCCCCCGTAAAGGAAAGATAAAAGAGCACATGGTAAAATAACCTCTGGGTTATTTACATGAGAGTCAGTTGCCCAGATGTTCATAAACTAGATTAGCTCTGTGCAGACTGGACTGTGCATAGCCAACAATTGGTATGAAGGGGGTTTTATTATAGATGGAGTGGTTTTCTACCTGCTATGCATATTTTTCGTCTCTATAATTAGCACATAGGCACTGATGTGATTATTTTAAGAAACTCATTCAAAGACAGAGTAACTTCTGGCTGAACAAGCTTGAAAAGTGGAGACATGGTTCTTCAAGGATGCTGGCGAGGGACTCTTCATCAGGCACCACAGCGACAGGACAAGGAATGATGGGTTTAAAGTGAAACGGGAAGTTTAGGTTAGATCTAAGGAAGAAGTTCTTCCCTGTGAGGCTGGTGAGGTGCTGGAAGAGGGTCCCCAAAGAAGTGGTAAATGCTCCATCCCTGGCAGTGTTCAAGGCCAGGTTGGACAGACCCTTGGGTGACATGGTCTAGTGTGAGGCATCCCTGCCCATGGCAGGGGGTTGGAACTGGGTGATCTTAAGGTCCTTTCCAACCCAAACCATTCTATGATTCTATGGTTGAAGATACCTTTTGTTTTTCTCTACAGCTGGCTTACGCAGGAGCTTTAGATTAAGTCGTAAAGAGAAGGAGAACAATGTGAATGAAGGAAAGCAAGCGGAGCAGACAGACACAGCAGAGTTCCTGACTTATGAAGAGGTCACAAAATACCAGCAGCAGCCTGGTGAACAGCAGAGGCTGGTGGTTTTGATTGGTAAGATGCAGAATTGAGTCAAAATCTTTCATATATCTCCCTTTTCCCTTCTAAGAGGAACCCAAAACTAAACACCTAAAGGTTTGTGTTTAGTTTGAGGTTTCTGGTGGGAGGTTTTTTTGAGGCTTTTCTGATTTTGGTCAGAAGTTCTTTTCTTTTAAATGATATTAAAAAAGCCCACAAAAACCACTGAGCAAAAAAGGCAAAACTCAACCACACTCACTAAATCTTCCTAAAATAATGATGCTCATTTTTGTGACTCATTTTCTGTTGGTTCTCACCCAAACGTGTGCATGCTTGCGCTCGAAATCAAGGGTATCTCCTTAAACCGACTGCTAAGATTACAGCTTCCCTGATTTGGTGCCTGCCAAGTGTTTGTCCAACACTTGTTCAAGGGGGTTCAGTTTGTTTCTTGTATTCTTAAAGCAGAACGTGGCCGCTCATGAAGTCTCTCATGCACAGGTTTCTTCAAGCATGCTGCTGCATCAAACTGTTTGTGTGAGATCGATCTTACTTGTTCTCTTTGCAGTATTTCATTCCACACAGGAACGTGTCAGTCACTTCTATTTTATTAGGTTGCCTGGGGGCCAGATTAAGTGAACTCAAGCAGAAGGTCGTGTCAGAGAACCCGCAGGAGTATGGTGTGGCAGTTCCACGTGAGTAACATTGACTGGCTTTTGTGTGTCACTGCTTTATTCCATAGGTTCATTGGAATTCTGTCAGCGCAGTTGTTATTTTGTGGGTGTTTTCCCAAGTGAATAGATTGCATTTTTTTGTAGCGTCCGTTAAAAGAATTAGAAACTGAATACAGGAAGAAAAAAAGATTGTAAATTGCAAAAAGAACTCATTTGGAAGACTGGTAACTTAAGATTCAGCCCAAACATTCCGTGTCTTTAAAAGAGGATGGTTTTTCTTTAGCATATCACACCAGCTAAACTTTACAGAGAGGGGGAAAAGGGAAGGCGGGGAGTAGATAGCAATAACCCATGTCAGAAGTTCTACAAGATTTGCAGTTGTTGGTCAGTATATGTAGGCTAAGAAGCCAATCACAGTGGGAGAGAAAGCAGTGATCCTGCTCTGGAGTTTTGTGGCCAGGGTTACACAAATAATCCATCAATCTTTGTGTCCCACATTGAAAAATTCACCTTGAGGGCACTGTTTCCATGTCACTCCAGACATTTCAATAGCTGTCTGCCAGGCAGGCAGGCAGGCAGCAGTAGAGCTCAGGGATAATGGTTAGCTGTATTTAAATAGGTACACAAAAAAATAGCAGACCTCACTTTTATGGCCAGGCAGAGGTGCGTGGAATGCTCCCCAAAGCTTTTCCTGCTCCAGTTACTGAAAGAAATGATGACATCAAAAGGGAAGGGACACACAGAATTCTGCAAGTTCCACAGTCATGTGGGAAAGAGCCACTCGAAATTCAGAGGCAGGATAATAGAACTTCATGTATTTCCCTTTTTATTGTCAAAGTCTCAAAGGAAATGAGTCCAATATTCCAAAGAGTTAAGAGGTACTGTTCACTATAGGTTACACTCTGCTGCTTCTACCAGGTTAAGATGTGTGCCTCCTAATTTTGTGTTAGTTGTAACATGCTTGGGAGCAAAGCAGCTTCATTTTTGGTCTTAGAATTTGATTTATATTTTATGTTAACTTGCATTTGCCAGCGTGCAGCTGCCTTGTTTGTGGTCATGAAAATACGACTGGAACTAAACCAGAGAAGATACAGCTGCTGGCAAAGGCTGACCTGTCTCCCATGTCTCGCTTCCGTTCTCTTCTAGATACAACCAGGTCAAAGAAAAGTCATGAGAAAGAGGGAGTAGAATACAATTTTGTCTCTAAGCAATCCTTTGAGACAGATGTGCAGCAAAACAAGTGAGTTAACTTTAAAATACTGGCATAATTGACTGTATTTCAAACCCATTGCTAGTGAAATCTTACATCATGTGAATACCTACATCAGGTGTAAAGTTGGACTTCACTGCATTAGAAGGGTTCAGCTTTCCAAGTAAAAAGCTCTTTGTTCAGTCTGGACTTAGCGTTAACTCAGAAATGTAGTAAAAAGCAATTCAGAAATAACAGAGGACAAGTTCAGCTCTGGGCCCCTCACTACAAGAGAGACATTGAGGTGCTGGTGTGGGTCCAAAGAAGGGCAACGGAGCTGGTGCAGGGCCTGGAGCACAAGTGTGATGGGGAACGGCTGAGGGGCCTGGGGGGGTTTAGTATGGGGAAGAGAAGGCTCAGGGGGTCCTTATTGCTCTCTACAACTGCCTGACAGGAGGATGGAGTGGGGTGGGGTCAGTCTGTTCTCCCCAGTAACAGGTGACAGGACAAGAGGAACCGGCCTCAAGCTGCACCAGGGCAGGTTTAGATGGAGCTGAGGAACAATTCCTGCCCCAAAGGGTGCTCAGGCATTGGAACAGGCTGCCCAGGGCAGGGCTGCAGTCACCATCCCTGCAAGTGTTCACACACCCTCAGTGCCATGGGTTAGCCTTGGCAGTGGTGGAGTAAACGTTGGACTTACTTAATGACATTGAGGATCTTTTCCAACCTCGTTCATTCTATGATTCTAAGTAGGAGGATCGTAAGTTAGAATTTAAGCCTGCATATCCTAAGTAGTATTGGTCAGAATTGAATCTAGTGGAGGTAACATGCACTTAGCTGGGCTTACTTGGAACCCATCGTACTGAATGGAGATAAAGTTTTATTCCTAAGTCCACTTTAAAGTGTCTTGTAGGCTGAATCTGTAGTATGAAGGACTTTCTGTAAGATTGAGTGTTTCCTGAAAGTACAGATTCTTTTGGCTTCCATCTTCTGGCTTTCCAGAAGATGGAAAAATTGGAGTCCATTTCCTTGCCAGCTTTGTTCTGTTTTCTATGGGAAACATCCTCTTTCTTCTATTAGGCTTGAACATCAGTGAACTAAAGTAATGCAGGTTCTTCCTGTATCTGTCAGCAGTGCTGATAAGCTCTCAATGACATGGGAAGACTATTGCTACTAAGCAACCAGAGAAAGAAAACACACACTACCCCCCCCATTTGACTACTGTGACTTCAGGAAACAGCTGTATCTAATGTTTAAGTTCAGTATTTGTTCTGGATGCTGTTTAAAAATGTATTGCCTTTTTAGATTTGTGGAACATGGAGAATACAAGGAAAATCTGTATGGTACCAGTCTTGAGGCAATCCGGTCCGTGATGGCCAAAAAGAAGGTTTGTTTGGTGGATGTGGTACCTGAAGTAAGTTCTACAGCTTATTTTAAAGAAAGCAAGCATTTCTTAGTAGGCTGCAAGCTTGAGTAACTGATGCTGGTCACTATCTGTGGCTACTTGCCCTGCAAAGAACAATGATGCTCTTGGGACTTGTGTTTCTAACACATGGCCTGGTTGCTAGCGAAGTGGAATAGGGCTCTTGAGAAAGCAGTGCAGGGTTTCCAGCTCCTACGTGTCCATTGCTATAGCCTTGATGACACTTCTCAATAAAGTAAGTTCTCGCTGTGGGATTTTTCCCTTGCTGTAGGAGAAATGTGCATCACTTCCTAACCTGTTCCAAGTCCTAGAGAAAATACTGAGAGCATGGATAAGTATTTTGTTCTTGTTCATCCCTACCTCCTCGGAAGCATTACTGGGGTTGTAAGCAGTGCCAGTGTACCTACTCTTAATCCTTCCATACTGGGAGTTAATCTTTGACATTTTGATTCAGATTTTGTGCTCCAGGAAGCATATGTACTCCTGTAAGCTAGGCAGGACGCTGACATTAGCCTGTCTTTAGAAGAGGCAAAGATCACTGTGCTCAGCTGTATAGGACACAGGACTTTGCAGTGTGTACCAGTGAAACGGTTGAACCCAGTTTGAGTAGGCCTTGACAGATAACAGAAAACATCTGATAATGAAAGGTATCTGTTCACAGGCAGTAAAGCACTTGAGGACTCCTGAGTTTAAGCCTTATGTTATCTTTGTGAAGCCTCTTGTTCCAGAAAAGAAGAAACATGTCCTAAAGTCTCCCATGTCAGAAGAAATCTCAGTTCCTCTTGTAAGTATTCCAACTTTCATCTCTTCTTTCTAGATATGAAAGAAGTATTTGAGCTAGCATGTGTCTGATGTGGAAGGCCTCCTCTTCTGCGAGAGTGAGAGTGGGGCACTAAGTGGGTCTTAAGATGGACCTTAGAATGAGATATTTGACTCCCTTGTAACTTAACTATAAGCAACATGAAGCAAAGCATCCACGTGGATTTGTGTACCTCAGTCTGGGCTGCAGCAGGAGAAGCTGCTACTGAACTCAGGTAAACTAAGAATCATTTTACATTTCTGATGAGCAGTCCCATCAAATGGTAAGGGCAGCCACCTACTCCCAACACCTCCAGAGTGACCCTGTGTATCAGGTGCACTCAAAGTGCAGTGTATGGATGTCTTACAAGGACCAAACCGAGCCTGACTGCAAACTGGTGCTGTGTAAATGGGAACAAAAATACTGGAAGTGTGTAATGTCATTACTTTGGGTAATTAAAAAGACATGCTCGAAATTTCATACCATCTTCTCATGTTGATTAGCAGGATGAAGAACAGCAGGAAATTATTAATTCAGCAGCATTCATTGAAGAGCAGTATGGCCATTTAATTGACACTGTACTGGTGAAAGAAGATCTCCAGAGCGCTTGTAATCAGCTGAAAACTGTGTTAGAGAAACTAAACAAGGATTCATTTTGGGTGCCAGTCAACTGGGTTAGGTCATAGCTTGTTATCATCTGTTTAAGGCAAAGACACTATAAAAATGTCTTGTAAATACATGGATTAGAAAAGGGGACTATGTCAAATTCACCTCAAAACTGCTGGTCTGTCTAGAAGTTAATACATATAGACTGTATCGGGAAGAACTCAAAGTCAGAAGCAGACACTGCCTTCCTAAATGAGAATCTTGCATAACAGATGCTAACACTCAGCCTGAACAGTGCAGTAAAATATTGGAGTGACTTTTAGACTGTAAATAGTGCATTTTGTACAGTGAAGTTTCACAGAGGGCCCTACACTTCCAAACCATTTAAGCAGTGCTAGGGCACCAACCAGTGGAATCTTTAGCCTTTGGACACAAATTCTGTAGCAAGAGTTAAGATACTTTTCAGGAACCACTACGCCTACAGAACACAGTGCTTCAGGGATGGAGGGATGTCCTTTGGAGAGTGCTTACACAGTTACTGGTCATTCAGAAGTTCAATTGGCTGTCAGGCCAGCAGAAAATGCTTCCCTTCACTCAGGATCATTAATTGCAAATCCTCTCCCATTAGGCATTAAAACTAGGCCAGTTCTACAAGTTGTAGGTATCCTAGTGCCTGGGGGGGGTTATGTCAATCCCACATTGCCTCCAAGTTGTCTTGCACAGGTATGCTCATCCCAGTCTCTTCCTACTGCCACAGGACAAATGTTAAAACAACCTGTGAACACCCCTGTGTGACTGGGCAGCTCATAACCCAGAGACATTTTTTAGTCTACATGAGAATAACTGCATGTGACTTAAAACAGGACTTTTAAGAAGCCTATTTTCTACAAGACATCTTTGCAGATGCCACCTGATGGGATACCACCTTGACACCAACATAGCAGCTCCAAAAAGGGCAATAGAAGGAGGCTGAAGTACAAAGTAAATGAGCAACTGGCCCAAATCATCATACTTCCAGCATTTATGACTGTTCCAAATCAATTAAAGACATCTAGTTGGCTCCATCAAGTCCTGAAGAAGAAATCTTAATCGTGAAGAGGACTTTGTCTATATTTCAGGAGATTTGAATATACAGCATTTTTAGATGGGTGTTAAGAAAAGGCAGAGAGATGATTCTGGAAGCACCTAGGCTTTATTTGAAAACTGGATATTGTACAGGTATGTGTTAGTTGAAACTAGTTCCTGTTTGCCACTGCCTGCTGAGATCTAACCTTTCCCGTGTACCATGCCCCTTAACAAAACCTGTTGGTGCACCAGTCTCTTTCCTTGCATCTTAACAGTATGCTGTTATTCTTGTTCCACTGCATTTAGCAAAACCAACAATGTTGCATATTAAAAGCACTTTTCTTACATACCAGTCTTGCTGAACCTACTTAATCCTAGCCCAAGCGGTTGTGTAGAACAGTCACCGGTATCCATCTTCTCCGGATGCATACCCTGGCCCCTTTGATGCACTGAGGTTGCCATTGCTACAAGAACAAGCACTTCTCACAATCAGATACCTGCTCTGGCTCAACAGCACACAGCTGGTGTCAGACTGATAGCCTCAGCAAATGCACAAGAACTCCTTCACATGGGGGTGACCCATCACTCCTGCTATTCCCTCTCTCCAGCCCTATAATGTGGCTGACAAGAGAGACACTGTCAAGTATAGGACAAATGTACCTTTATCCTGTGAAAAACTGAGGGTAATATTTTATTTAAATAGCAGCACTTCAAACTAAGTGGTTTGATGAAACTATGAAATGGACAGATTGATCTCACTGTACATCTGTATTGCAGATTACAAGCATTTTTTTTATAGTCTGCAAGAAAAACATGTTGTTTAGAGGATACAGATTTAATTTAAAGAACACCAAGTAAGATACTGTCTAGGGGTCAGAATTCACTAATAGCAAGGTTGCTTCTAACATCTTAGAATATTCCAAATGACTAGCAGTAAAGAAGTTAATTTGTATGCTTTATGATCTAACATAGTCAAGTAATAGAAATCTGCATTAAGAGAAGTAAGGCAAATGACATACGGTGCTACACCTGAAGTTACAATACCTGAAAAGATATTAAAATACAGCATTGCTATTAAAAGTGAACTGAAATACTCGTTGTGAGTTAGTTTTTTAAGTGTATGCAGATAAGCTGTGTGGATGTACAAAGGCAGGTACTAACTCAAGATAGTGGCAGAAACATTGGTTTTGTTAATGAGGTTTGAAATAAAGGATGGCAAGAGGCTCTGTATTACATGCAAAAGATTGCAGGTAACTAAGATGAGCTTCAGTTGTAGGGGGAGGAAGAGAACACATTCAATGCTCCTATTTATTCTAAAGTGCTAGGAAGACGGTACATGCAGATGATTGTTCTGAAGACATGATTCCAGTCTTGCCAATGCTGAGTCCCTGCTGCATTAGCCATGCCTGGTAAGGAGAAAAAACCTTGAGAAGAGATTTTTGAAGACAGTCTGAATGCAAATTTACTTTAATCCCAAGACGTTGGCAGTAGTGCCTAAAGGTCTAAGTCAAAGTACTTGAACTCCTCTCCCTGTCTTGCTCACACCTAAAATGTACATAGTCTTTCATAATTCTTTTTTATGGTTTGTAGTATTGAAGGATGAGTCTTGGTTAACATCTACAGGGGTCTTCCTGTATCTGAAACTGATACAGGCTGTATCTGAAACTGCAGTTTTTCTGTTCTAACTTGACATCTTATATTGAACTGGGGACATGTAGCAATTTAAACTGCTTAAAGCCATGTGAAATAGGGAAACAATGCTCAGGGTGGCTCCTGTTAACTGCATTTAAGGGAACTTGGGTGCCTAAAAGACTCCCATACCATTCTGGGAAAGGAAAGCTTTTCAATAATCCTCCAAAATGGAATACTACCTTACTTTATGGCAAGGCAGGAATTTCAGAAAGAGTCCATGTTGAATGCCATCCAGCAAGAGCACGATACTCTTAAGAACTGTGACTTCATAGTGAAAAACCTGATAGTTACCAGAAAAATACCTGGAGATCTCAGTTGTGCAGCAGGGAAAGAGAAAGGGCATTTTGTTAACAAACAAAGAGTATTTTGCTCATCAGTGGGGGTTTGGATCCACTCAGCTGGTGACAGGACAAACAAAGCACAAACTAGTGCTTGGAACCACTGCTCCCACCCTGCTTTAACAAGAAAATCCCTTCCTTGGGGCAGAACAGCCACCTGTGAAGTTAAGCAAGTGGACAGTACGCAGCACAAAAGCTTTTATCCCGCTGTGCTGAGGATCCTGTCAGCTGCATTCGCTGCTTCTCTGCATTCCTACCCCAAACACTTGGGGTCTGCAGGATCTTTATGGCCAGTTCCTCAAAGGCATGTTGCACCCCATCCTGTGTCTTGGCACTGGTCTCTAGTTGAGGGGGAAGAAAACAAAAACGAGGAGAATTCCACTTTGTAAGAAGGTCTTTTGGGACCAGAGAAAAGAGGTTTTTTAATGATTGAACCTTCTCTCCGTTCTCTCTTAAAGGCACACTTAAATTGAAGGTGACAAACAGAAATGCATCCCAGTCTCAAGCACCACATGAAAACAATTCCACAGCTCCACTTTCTCTCCATAATGGAGAAACAGAAATTGTTCTAAGGTTGTGATAGTAAATCTACAAGACAATTACTCCCTAACTAAACCAGGAAACAAAGATTGCAGGAGGAGTTGCATGTTTTCCCCTAGGCATTTCAGTTGCTTCTGGAAATATTTTCAAGCTTCACTTCACACTTAGCAATACCAAACTAAACAGCAGTGTGCAAGGGTTTGGCAGAGAGCTACATACCTATAAAAAGCAGGGAGCGTTTCCTAGCAAACTGGAGTCCTTCTCTTCTCTCTACTTCACGATCAGGCTGCAGAGATGAAGAACATGACTAAAATAAGCCACACCTGCCACTTTTAGGAAGTCCCTGGAAGAGCACCGCTGGAGAAGGGAGGCTTTGTTGAAAGGAAAAGTCTCTAAACCCATGTAATAATCACGATCTTCCTACTCTACAGACAGCTTCCTGCTAGGCAGGCTGTTAGGGGTTCAAACTGAACAGCAGCAACATCACATCAGTTGGAAATTAATGTGTTGCTATCTTCTCAATCAACTAGCAGGAAAATACTTGCCAGAAAGAGGCATATTAGATCTGAGAACTGGCAGATGTGGAAGGGGGAAGAAGGGAACCTAGTTCAGGATACCACACAGGAAGCCTCTTGTGAAACATCTCATTATGTAACAGACACCTAAGTTATGTCAAAACACCCAAGAAACATGCAGCAACCAGTGCACCTCACACCTACAGAGATAAATACAGCCATCTGAAGAGCTGAATTCTCCTTCCCCACCACCTGTCCAAAACAGAGCCTGGTCAAAAAGAAAGCAGCAGTTGGGTTGCTTGTTGTGCTGCAGTTACATTCAGTGCGATACAGCAGTTCTTAGGTAGAACCTCACACTTTCTTAACAGAATCTCTCATCAACTGCATCTCTCCAGGTGATTTTCCATTCAAATCTTTTAAGATTTGCTTCTAAAACGACACAGTAAGTGGAGTCTGCCCAACCTAGCTCCCTCATTTATAGCAGCATCACCTCCTAACACAACAGATTTGTTAGTTTCAGCACTTATCTCACATTTATACTCTATAATGACTGAAAAATCAGTGGAAGAGTGCAAGAGAGCAAGCAAAAGCATTTTTAAACTGACCTTATCAGTTTTATTGCCAACTAACATCTTCACGGTGCTGTTTTTGGACGTATAGACTTCCAGCTCGTTCAGCCAGCCATCTAGTCCTGTGAATGTGTCTTTTCTTGTAACATCATACACTGGTAACAGAGGAGAAGGAGCTTAACTGCTGTAGAATCTTGGTATTATTTTTTTACTTGATTACAGCAGAACTTAGCCCTTCCTAGCTAACTAGTGCCCCCCCAAAGCAGTATTAAGGAATTCCAGAAGATGCATCAATCATACTCTCTTCCCAGAGCTGGAACACATTGGAACAACATCACTAAGGATTTAAGAACACGAGCATTTCTGCAATAGATCTGTGACTGGAAATCACACTTACCAGTCGTCATCTTATACATGTTACTAGTTCTGAATTGGGCCACAAATGCTTTAAAATAGGTATTTTGTCACCTCATTTCCCGTGTCATTACAGGCATTGCACTACTGCTAAAAACATGGATTCGGAGTAAAAAGTAACTTTTGGTCACTGGTAACTGCATTGATTTGATCACTTAAGGTTTAAAAAGCTGTACCCCAGTTGGAAAGAATATTTTGTAGAGCAAGGTCTTCAGCCTTCTCAAAACCAGAGAAAAAGAATCCCTTCTTTTCCTGAATGGTGCTGTTGCTCAGAAGGGACTGACAAGGCATCCATTACTTGTGCTACAAACCTCATGTCTTACAATCACATCAATAGTTTCAGGGGGGGAAAAACCAACACAAACCCCAATGTGCCTGATTAGAAGAAACTCCCTGAAGCAGGAAGTACAAAGCTGATAACTCACCCAGGCTGCAATGTGCCATCTCTGTATTTTAAAGTGTTTCGAAGCAGCATTACTTCCTGCCAGTGGTTTTGCATGCTGTGTTTGTGTTAATGATGTAGTGATGTGGTAAAAGCCACAATCACAAGCGTTCCTCTGACTCTCAGACAACCTCTTTTTGCAAAGATATGCACATATGTAGTAATAAAGACCACGCTTTTTGCAATCATGTTTTATTTCCATATACCTCCTACCTAAAACAACCCCTTGAGCTCCTCGGTAATAACTGGCAGTCAGTGTTCTAAAGCGCTCCTGTCCTGCTGTGTCCTACAGGGGGAAAAAGGAAAATAAAAGAGACAACACCACTCACACAAAATCAAATATATTTACAACAAAAAAGGTATTTTAAACTACTCAAGATATACAAAGTTAATTTTATCCTCAGCAAAAAGGATAACCATAAGACAACAGATAGAGGGAAGCAGACAGTAAACAGCAACAGCAAGCACATGAGGGAGGGTAGAAATGTATAGAAAGGACTTCACTGAAGGTTAAGGTGATGAGCACAGACATGAAAGTCAACGGGACTACAGTGAAATATGTGAAAGGTTATTGCTGCAAGCCAAGCAGCAAGGCTTCATCAGTCAACAATGAGCTGAACAAAGTAAGGTGAAGAATAACTGGTTTTCTAGTGACAAGACACTGCAGGAAAGGAGACATAGTGATTCCAAAGAGCTCCCTTTGCTCCCCCATAGCAGGAAAGGAGAATCCAGTTAGAAAGAACTACTTCAAGTCTGCCAAGAGTCTAAGCAGGTAAGTTTTAAATCAGCAGTCCCATTCGATTGCTGCTGCAGGATGACACATGCACTCGGTCACCATCTTCATATAGCTCCCAAGCGCAACATGAAATTCAAAAACTCAGAACAAGAAGGAGGCAGAAGAATTACACAAGTTTTACCAAAGAAATTTATTTAAGTTTCTGTACAGACTGCAATACAGACTAACAGCTATATTGTAATATACTACTGCTTGGTTAAAAAAGAAACTAAAATTAGCAATATAGGTATTTCATTTGTTTCATCATTACTAAAGAGACTGTATTATCAGGAACCTATGCACACAAGGGCACTAAAGCAGAAGCCTCTTTTTCACTTTGATGTGCTTTATATGTATTAAAAGTTTCGCACTGGTTTCCCCCACTCCCCATGAGCAGCTTCTCCAGATGCTGTTACACTGCTGCAAAAGTGCCCTTCCCAGTTACACAACTTGTGCAAGTTCTGGCCTTGCTTTTGATTTCATAGCAAGCAGATGCACCCTTGTATGATTATCAGGGCAAACATACCTTGGTTATTTTCAGCAAAGCCTCCGATCTGTGTGCAGCATGTTCAGAACACAGCCAATACTTATACTCACTGGCTACAGCAAGTGTGACTTTACCACTCCTGCTCTGCATTCTGCACACAAAGTGTGAATGAATAAAAGAATATAATCCAAGTTCTTGCATTTCTATTACTGTTGTTAACAGCAGGCTAAGGCACATTTCTGCTCACTTTACAGTAGTCACACTTACTTAATCGGTAATAGTGTGCTCTTTCTTAAATACCTACGACCATACACATACAATCTCATCCTTCTAGGGCTCTTTCATCCCATTCAGAACAAATGTGATGCTTTAATATTATAAATAACCCTGATCATACAGCTGCAATTTGATTTCCCATTTCGCAGGCGCTGGAAATACAGCTTCGGGAAGTTCAGGACAAATGCTCAAGTCTCCCACTAAATCTGACCCAGCCTTTAAATAGTTCAGGACTGAGTGTGTTTTCTTTTTCCATAGTTTTAACCAAAATAAAGCATCTGGACTGTTTCTGGTGTAACATACCCAGAGCTGCTGCACAACTCCTGCAGGCAATCATGCACTTCATCGCCCTGAACATCACTTTTCTGCAGTTTACCCGACTTCAGCGCTGTCAATGCAGAGAGCACTTCTGGGTCACACAGGCACGAAGTGCCTGCCTTTCCTGCAAGGCTAACTCTTAACAGAGGGTCTGAGTAACCCACTTGTATAACAGCAGGAACACGCAGTCACGATCTCTACCAGAACTGATGCCACAAACGTGGAGGAAGGCAGCATTTAGAGTTGTTTGGAATGAAGCCTGTCTGTAGCTACACTCGTACGGTCATGGCAAGGCATTCTGCGCGCATTTGCATCATCACAACACAATCTCAACATGCAAAAGAGTTTAGCGGAGGCCAAAAGAAGCTGGAGAAGTTTTTACATCTGCCAAGAGCAGAACCTATCCCTCTCTGGGACAAAACCTACCCATATCGCAAGCTGCACTGCACGGCCGTCTATCACCATTTTCTTCACTCTAAAATCAACACCTAAGACGTAGCAGAACGGAATGAAGGTCTGTAAGAACGAACCGGCTCATGCCGCCCCCCCCCCCCGCCCCTGCCTGCGCCCGGTCCCGGCTCCCCCCCCTTCCCCGCTGCCTCTCGCCAAAGGGACCCAACCCAAACCAAGCGGAAACACTCCCGGTTTGAAGGGGCGGAGGAACGGGAGGGGACCCGGACTCACTGATGGTGGGTTTCAGGCTCGGCTCAAACGCGCCGTCAGCGAACCGCAGCAGGAGGCTGTGGGGAAATGAACCCGAGAGCTCAGCGCGGTGCCGAGAGCGCTCCTCCCGCCCGGCCCGCGCCCGCAGCACCTGGACTTCCCCACGGCGCTGTCCCCGATCAGAAGCAGCTTCAGGGTGAGGCCTGCAGCGTCCATCCCCTGCGCTGCCCGGGTCCGGGTCCGCCCGCAGCCGAGGGGCGCCGGAGCCGCTGGGCCGACGGTACCGAAGCCCTGCAGGCGGATGAGGCGGCTGCGCTGCTCTGGGGTAGGCCCCGGCGGGCACCGCCACCAGAACCACCGGCCGCGGCTCCGCCTATGAGGGCGGAGCTGGGCGGGCACGAGTCGCTGCGCCGGGGCGGGCGGGGGAACCTCCGGCTGGCCGGCGGGGAGCGGCTTGGGCCCGGCCATGTCGGATTACCGGATCTCGGTGGAGGAGCTGAACGATCTCCTGGCCAACGGCAGCGGCTGCTACAGCCTCCCCAGCGCGCACAGCAACGAGGTGGTGCCGCGCATCCACGTGGGGAACGCGTGAGTGCGCCGGGCCGAGGCGGGCGGCTCGCGAGAGGCGAGGCTGGCCCCGGCGGAGGACGGGCCCGGCTCTGGGAGGCCCTGAGCGCGGAGGGCCGGGTTGGGGCCGCGCACGGTCGTGAGGGGCAGGGAGTGCACCGAGGAGCGGCCCGAACGGCAGCCGGGGTCGGAGGAGGAGGAGGCCCTCGGGCTGCTGCGCGGAGCCTGGGCAGCCCGAAGGCCCCGAGTGCTGGGGCGCTGTCAGCAGGACCCCCGCGGCTGCAAGGCCCGAGCTGCCGATGGCTCGGAAATGTCACCTGCTGAAATGTCCCAAATCTAAGCTAAAATCACGGCGAAACAAGGTTAAAACTAGTTAAGTAGCTGCAGAATGAAACGGCTGCGCAGTTGGGTCAGGACCGGGCTTTTTGCTGCTCCTGATGTTTCTTACCCCTGCTAACAAGCTGTGGTGATTCACACAGAAAAGGGAGGGGGCACAGGATGGCATGAGGTGTATGCACCATATCGTCTGCAGAAACCCAGTCACAGCACTGGTGTAGATGAGTGGAGTGAGCTGGAACATGGAGAACAAGCAAAGTAGCAATGCAGGTGTTAGATCTTGGTTTAACCATGGTCAGAATTACCCAAAGGAAGCAAGACTGTAACAGGAGCCTCCCCCCCCGAATCTCCTCTCTTTTAGTTTAAAACCATTACCCCTTGTCCTGATGTTACCATTTGGAGGAGTTAGCATTTCAACATTGAACGTGATGCAGCTGGAATGAAATGTTAAAGAGTGGGAGAGATCCAAGAACTGTTTGGAAAGGGAGAAGAAAAAGGCATACAAATCCTCCCCTTTTCACCTCTAGCTGTGTACGAAAATAATCTATAAAATCTACACAACTCATTCACTGGGAATGAGTTTGCCTCCAGGGGAGCCAGATTTAATCACAATTCCAGGACATGAGTTCCTATTGTTCCTGAGCAGTATATGTACCAATCTATATACTATTACTTAAGCTGTATACTCGCCCTGCTAAGAATAGGAACTCACAGCTGAATTAATACATTTTGTTTTGGCCTTGCACTGTAGGATTTACTTTTGTGTTGCAAGCAGGATCCCCCGGACACTGATACTTGTCCCCTGGCACAGATGATGTCCTGCCAGATGGAAAATCTGTCAACATTTGTTTGGGTAATGAAGTCTTTACAAATATTTGTCTCATTGCCATAGTTGTTTGGCACAGACAGCAGAAAATGCAGAAGCTTCAGTCATGCATAAGGATTCATCTGCTTACACTACAGTTTAAGGGGTGAAGAGTCATTAGGAGAAAAGGAACGCTCCAGATGTTCATTTAGCTTGTGTAGATAACAGTTAACTACTGGGCTTTCTGTAATCTGCAGGATTTTCCTACTTTGGTCAGCATTTTAGGTTCAGAAAGAGTTACATTTTTATGCCATATTAAGGTCTAACAGATTAAGTTTCATGTGTGCTCTGCTCAGTTGTCAGCCAAGAAAGAAGCATTTTCTCATGCACAGCTGATGACCATGGCTCTAAATAGTTCTGTGAATTTATAATCTGTATCTGATCGCTTCTGGGCACAGTATATTTAGCATCTGTTAACAGAAAAAGCTGAGGTTTTGCTTATCAATACCTTATGGGGACATCATAAATACTGAGATGATTCACCAAGTTCTAATTGTTTTCTTGACACTTTTTATCATACAGGTACGTAGCCAAGAACATTATGAAGCTGCAGCATCTGGGGATAACCCATATTCTGAATGCAGCAGAGGGGAAGTCATTCATGCATGTGAACACCAATGCAGAGTTCTATGAAGGCACAGGCATCAGATACCATGGGATTAAAGCTAATGACACGCAAGAGTTTAACCTCAGTCGCTATTTTGAGGAGGCAGCTGATTTTATTGAGAAAGCACTTTCCCAGAAGGATGGTAAGGCAGACTGCAATATCTTGCTGTCCTGTTTTCTGGCTACTGCATATGTTTCCTGGCAACTTCTTTTACTGTTTAAAATGGCTCTTTGCTCAGATTATCAGCTAAACAACCAAGTCAGGAATTCAGATCAAGGCTCTGTATCAAGACACCAGAATACATAATAAGACATCATAATCTTCTGTCTTTACATGTAGATCTCCAGCATATGACAGATGGAAGTCTGTCGCTGTAGAGGTGACTTGGAAGCTGTTGTGTCCTGTGATGGTGCTTTTTTTGGAAGGTGTTACCTTATTTTTCCATAGAAGTGGTGGATCACATGCACAGTCAATTTTTAGGAAAAACATTCAGGACCTGGAAGTTGTTTTAGGATATTGGGAATTACAAATTAAAGGCAAAAGTGATAAAAGTAATGCATTGCTGAAGGGTGGTTACAGCCTGTTTTTCTTCCAAATGTACAGTAAGGGTAGAGATTGGTGATGGTGACCTTTTTATTCCTGCAGGATTGCAGAAAGGCTGGAGATGAGATTTGCAATGTTGATTGCCACATTTCTCTCCTGTGTGTTTCCTCAGAGCAGAAACCTCAGGACATAGTGCAGTGGGCCAGATGGTGTTTGTTCTATTTCAGTATACCAGTTATTTCTACATAAGCTTAATTTCTTTCTTGCTTCATGACTGAACATAAAAAGGGAGGAACAAGAAATCCCACAGTTCTCTTAAGTTCTTTCTCTGAAATGGGCAAAGGGAATACACAAGATGGAGAACCTCCAGTTTGGTGGAGCACTGTAACTCACTGGAACAGGTTGCAGAAGGGAAGAAGAGTTTAACACTGCTATGACTGTCTCTGCTCAGTTTGATCTAAACACTTGTAGAGGCAATCTGAATTTACAGTACCATTTCTGTTTGCTGATTCTTTCAGTCTCAGTAGTTGTCTACCGTGCCTGCCACTGTGTTCTTATGGTGGTACACAAAGAGGATTGTGTAGCTAGGTGATGCTGGAGCCAGTTTTAAGGTTAACTTGCTATTGCACTTGGATAGTTTTGTTTGATGCTGAAATGTAGAGTAAGGATAGTGAAGTGAAGAGGTATGCTGTAGCATTTCCCTTCAGATTCATTTAGCTTTCTAGTTGCTTGAAGTTCTAAGACACTGCCTTCACAGAGCTAGAAACCCTTTTGCTTCTGATCATTTACAGAGGGGAAGTCAATTCTCTTGCACATATATGACCAAGAGTCTCTAAATCTTGCTAGTTTAGCACTAGAGGCTCTCAAGAGCTGTTGAGAATGCATTGTTTTAGCTATTGTAACGTGCTATTGGTGAGAAATTTGCCTTGAGCTGAGAAGCCTCTGCAGCTCAAGGCAAATGTGATAACAGGTTTTCTGTTGCTGTGGTTCAAAGCAAGTTATGGTTATGATTCTAGAGTGTGTGTATAGTTCATCAGTTCTCGTCTCAGATTTACCCTGGAGAGTAGCCCGGGGCCATATCTCCCATTGCATTTGAAAAGGGGAAAATTTTGTGTCTGGAACAGCAGGTCAAAGAGGAAGCAGCTGAGAAGCAGTAAAGTCGAGTTAGATGTCCTAAAGGGAGTACTGCCCTGCTTTATTATTGTTGGTTATGGTGCTGGGTGGAGAATGGATTAAGAGCAGCCCTGAGGAGAAGGACTTGGGGATGTTGTTTGATGAGAAGCTCCTCATGACCGTGCAGTGTGCACTTGCAGCCAAGACCTGTGTGCTGGGCTGCATCAAAAGGAGTGTGGACATCAGGTCAAGGGAAGTGATCCTCTCCCTCTATTCTGCTCTCGTGAGACAAACAGGACAAACATCAGTGAGGTTAAATGATTCGAGAGGAGTATCCATAAATCATAAATATTAATGTGCATTGTATCCTAACTATTTCATGTTGCTTTTCAAACCTGTATTCCAGAATAACCCAAATTATGACCTGTCTTCCCTGCAGGACAAGTGTTTGTGCATTGCCGTGAGGGCTACAGCCGTTCTCCTACCCTGGTTATTGCCTACCTCATGCTTCGCCAGAACATGGATGTCAAGACTGCGCTGTGCACGGTCCGGCAGAAGCGAGAGATTGGCCCCAATGATGGCTTTCTAAGGCAGCTTTGCCAGCTCAATGAGCGCTTGGTGAAGGAGGGCAAACTGAAGCCCTAGAACTGGGCACTGGAGTATTTTTTGAAGTTTCTCAGAGGATGTCTTAGATGCTTTAGATTCTCAACCCCCAAGCACCAAGCTCAATCGTTTCCTGTGAGGGAGACAGAATTCCTGCTCTTGGCTAGTGAAACTCTGGGTCTGTCTTTCAAGGAGGCACAAAACTGTGTCACTGTCCTGAGCTGTTGCAATGAGGAAGTGTTTTTAGAGGGGTAACTGCAGTGATAGCAGCTGTCTTCTCACATATGCCAGAGCCCCCTGCAGACTCTGTTGCATCTGTGGTTTGCATTGGCATTGAGTGTGATTCATTTAAGCCTTGTCTTACATCCCACCAGAGCACCATTTTATGAGAGCCCCAACACATCACTCACTTTTAATTAAAGTACTGTATTTTCTAAAGCTTCTTTTTCATGCACACAGTGCCTAAAGTTTGAGTGTAGGAGCTTCAAGGAATGGAGAAGCATATATATATAAATTCACAGAAGCACTTGCTTGTAAAATGAAGTCTATGCAGTGTTGTGTTTAGTGTGGATTTACGCAATACACAGTGTGTGTTAGTAAAGCCATTCAGAGCCCAATCTTGAGGCACACTATTTCCAAGAGTATTTGTACCTCTTGCTCTGGTGATTGACAAGAAATAGTTGATATTAAATGCTCTTTTATTTTTGTTTTGAAGTCGTACTAGAAAACAAAGTCAAGAGCAAATGTTGAGGAAAAAACTTGAGCAAGGAATTAAAAACGGTTTATATTTGGGAGTGCTTGTACTGAATGTGTGATAAAGTCCTGAGTGGCAGAATATAATGGCTCCCAAGGCTTGTGTGGAATTACAGTTTCTCTCTCCCTTCTTCCCTATCATTGTTCATTAACATAGGATAGAATGACCACATATGCAGATTACTTCCAGTAGGGCAGCACAGCTGTGCCTACAAAGCAGTTTGCAGATGTACACTCAGGAGTTCTTGGATTGCTTGCATGGAGTGATTAAATAGAAATGAGCATTGTTCCGTACCACACTGAATAGGAAACATTTCCTTTGTGTTTAAATAAATGATGTCTTCATGCTGTTTGACATAAAGTTGAAACGAGTCATTGCAATGTTAGGAGAGGGAGCTTTGTTTATGGTATGCCTGATGGTGTGTAGGTGTGTACCTGGGAGTTAGAGCACAGTATTAATGCAAAGGGCCTTCTCTGCAAACTCAGAGTTGTTGGTTAAACTAACAGAACTTGAGATATATCTGTTCCTTTTTTATCTGTGTTTTAACGTGGTTCTAGATTAGAAATCTTACCACTATCTTAAGCAAACACTGTTGTATTGGTAACGTGTAAGATCAGATCTACTTTTGTATATTCAGTTCGCTAATCAAAAAATCACAAAGGACGTACACTGTTTTGCTTCTGGTTGTTGGGGTTGTGTGGTTTGGGGGGGGGCAGGTGGGAATGTTGGGAGGGAATCCTGAATAGCTATATAACTTCTTTGAAGTTAAACTCCAGAAGTGAGTATTCTGGTTGAAGACCAGGCTTATTTCTGTTCCCTTGCACAGGATGGGAACTGGCAAGTCCAGTAGCCTTTTCTTATGTGTCCTTTAAAGGGACAACTGGAGAACACTCTCCATAGTGTTTTCTTTCATCTCCCTACAATCAGTATTTAGTGCTTGCTTTGAATCAAGATGGTTCAGTAGTGAGGAGCTGTAAGTAGTTTCATTGGCTAATTACATACCTGTACATCAGTATTACATAGTCATACACTGTTAGATCCCATTATATCAGTATTAAGTGAATAGCTTCTCTTTCTATGTTGTCTCACACCATGTATTCCTGATACCTCTCTGCACTACAGGGAGAAAAAAGAGCTTCATAAGCATGTACTTTGACCTGTTACTTAAGAAGTCAAAAATTCCAGTCCGTTAAAAAGCCAAGAATGCAGTAGGCATCAGACTTCTGTTGCTCTTCCATAGCTTGTAAGAAGGCTGATAGTTGTCAGATTAAACCAGAACACTTTAGTAAGTGGAGTCTCTTTACCTGTTTTTGTAAGAAATCCTGACAAATCAAGACATACAGGAATTTGTTCTCATATTCAAGATACTCTTTGAATTCATAGGACACTGCTCACTTCTGATGGGAACTTCAGTGCTAATGTGGCCCATTTAGCTTAGCGTGACAGAAATGATTTAACAAATGTTTTGTAGTAGGAGAGCGGAGAGAAATAAGACAGTGCTATAAATTGATCTGACAATTGAGCTGTAAGATGGTATGTCCTATTCTGAGTTACTGATGGGTGACTCAGTAATGAAACCATTCCTAGCTCTGCTTTTAGAGTAGGCTAAAAATAGTTTAGAATGTCAGTCCCCTGCTCCATTAATGGACCATAGGCTGCCTCTTTTATCTTGCTGTTTGAGTACAGTAATGTTTCGAATTCTTCTTGCCTATTTTAGCTTGCCAAGAAGAGACTGTATGCTTCGAATCCATTGTCATATGCTCTATACTTCTAAATCTCTTTTTTTGATTGTAGAATGAAAGCTTGTATAAAATGGGAATGAGAACTTTCTTTCCAGCTAATACAAAACCAGGAAAATACTGGAAGAAATGCACCTTTTTTGACCTTCTGAAGTGTGAGATGTTCCTTACAAACATGCTAATTGGGGAAGGTATTTCTTCAAATCACTATTGATTGCAACACTACATTTCTGGAGTTGAAACCTCTTGGTTATAGCTAAGATAGTGTGATGTGTTTATCCTGAAGAGCGGTGTGGTGCTTCTTGGGTAAATAGCAGTCTGGAGAATGGATGGAGTTTCTGTGAGATATGCATTTATCATAGACAAAATGTGTCTACCATGTAAAATCCAGCACAATGAAGGAAAAAGCAATGGCTTAGGGGTTTTGTACTTGAGAGTTAGTGAAGTTGGAGAGTGGGAAGAGTGGAAGTGAGAAGCTATTCGCATTGCATAACAAGTTACAAAGAGGAACCTCCGGATAGATCAAATGATGATATATGTAAAACTAAATTCACCTTCTACTCAGGCTGAACTAAATCTTTCTTGGCCTTTCCATAAGCACAGGAGAGAAGTTTGTAACTAAAAGTTAAAATTCAAAGCAAAACCCATGTTTTCTGGGTGCTTTCTTTGTCCTTTGGTCTTGCAGCTGAGATTGCAATGTTGACAACAAGAGTAGGAGCTAGCATGAAGCTCTGAACCACAGGTATTGACAGAACACACATAGGAGAATGTTGGAATATGTCCCTGCTGAAAAGTGACTATTCCATGAAGTTTCAAACTTAGAATGAGTAGCATCCGAATGCAGGATGTTTTTAGCACAGAGGAACTGTCTCATGGAATCTCAGTACAGCACAGAGGCTTCTTCTAAAATGACTTTCTGGGCTTTGCCAGTGAGTAAAACCAAAACTAGAATAAGCCTGAGAGGTCTCTTCTAAGGATTTGTCCATGAGAATTAGCGTCCTGTTCATTTTGCAAATAAATCCTGAAAATGAATTAAGCTGTTGTGGGGGTTTGTAATTTCACTATGCCAAGGTTCCTGGCTGGCTGACTCACCAGATGGAGCTGTAGGCTTGTTATTCTTCTCCAGATAGTCATCGTTCCATCCCTGAACAATGCTGCTGTGTAAATCTAATGTAGTCCTGTCCTATTGCTGAAAAAGGCAAGCCAGCAGTATGATTTATCAGTGCATTTGCTGGGCTCTGCTGAGAGAACACCAAGATTCCATTTATTCTTGGCTACTTGGAGGAGATCACACCATAGCGTTCTGCTTCACAAGGTAGTGCATGATTCAGCAATGAGACAAAGCTTGCTTGGGCAAGAGTGGCTTAGCAGCAGCTTAGAACTGTTAGAGAAGCAAATAAGTTACTGTTAAACATGTCAGAAGCTGAATTCAAGTGCAGTGTGTAGATTATAAGCCGCTGGCCACAGATAAGAGCTTAAGTTGCACACATGTATTATAGGGCTTGGATTCCAAACAGCACCTTGGCCATACCCATTGGCCAGGTATGGGCAGAGGGGGTGCATAGTGAGCACCAGATGTTACAAGTGACAGAACTGATTTCAGAAACTGGTTTGTATGTTCATGCCCTTATAGTAAGGAGTACAGTGGTGCAGTGCATGCACAGCAGGACATGAGTCAGAGTCCAGAAAGCAGCAGCAACACATTCAGGCTAAATATACAATGCCAATTTGTTCCTTGTACCTGCTCCCTTGATACGTCTGGTTCCTTCTTAGAATGTCTGTGGGATTTGGATTCATTTCCTGCCTCTATCAGGCTTCCCTCCACACCTGGGGACAAGGAGTTTTAAGCCAGAGGTTAAAGAGCTTCTGATTCTCACTTTCATAGATTTTCAGGTTATTTCTCCCAGTGGGTAATACAGGGAAGTGTTAAGACAGTTACAGAGGGGATTGTTCAAGTACTTAGAGAAGCTATGTCAAGAAAAATGTGATGTTTTATGTAACAACTGATGACTGTAAGTGCAGTTCTCTATAGCAGTTCTCTATAGCAGGCCTATAGTGCCAATGACAGCTTTTAGAAATAGTCACTACACAGACATTAAGTGAAAAGGAATTCACAGAAACTGAGCTGAGGGATACATACAATTCCGAAGGCATTTAACTAGGGGAGTGAGCAGGTAGCAGTGGCTCAGTGGTTATCAGTGCTCCATTTTCTTCTCCTCTCCTGTTGTGCTCTTCAGCTGTACGCTGTGCCACAAGCTGTGATCTCACTTTGGACAGGGTCACTATTGGTGAATACCAATACAATGTGGTATTCCTGTCTGACAAAAACAGTGTGTTGCATTTCTCCATGAAACAGTCATGTCTTAGATAATTTCTTATCGTCAAGGTCACCCCAAGGGAGGATGCACCTCCACTTTAACATCAGTGACACCCATTTTCCCAGGTCAGGGAAGTTGTCCGAATGGAATGCGAGCCTTAGGTAAAGAGTCTTGGAGCATTAGGGCACAGTCAGACAGTGAATCTCTTCTACATGAAGTATTTTTGTGAGGATGTATGTGACAAACATTGTAATAACACACATGGGTGTCTCTCTACTGCTGCAAGCAGTGTTGCTTGCAGTAGCTATGGTGAGCTCAGTGTAGTATCTAACCTTACTAAAACCTGAGACTCTTTCCAATTAGCCTGCTGTCATTTGTAAGTTACTGGAAAGTGTATGTAGTCTGAGACAAAGAAATGATGCAGCTTTTACTGCTATCATCTGATTTTTGCAAGGAAGAAGGATATCAGAGATGAGATTTTAAAACACGACACATGAATACATCTTGGGCGTAGGTGCAATGGACATAAGGGACATCAGTTCTCTCTTTTTGTTCGTTGCATCATGAATGGCAATCAATCTGGTCATGTTCTTGTGTTTGAAATAAGCAGGTGTCCTATATTCAACACTGGTGCAGAACATCAGCAGAAGCAGTAGCGTGCAGTGAGAAAGAGCACATCCGAAAGCACGATGTACGACATCCTGGCTGTTTCCCCGTACTCACATATTCCAAGTAGCTTATTTTTTTTTAAGGAAAACCAAACAAACCCCTTCTCATGTTGAAAAGAAGCCTTTCCTGGTTCCTGCAGGACATTGGTGAAACAAAATGCAGAGCTCCTTGGTTTGTAAAGTGGAAAAAAAAGCTACATTCTCCCACCCCCAGTAGTTTGCCTGCAGAGACTGAAAAGCAGAACAGTGTACACTGAACTACAGCTTGAGATTTGCTTTGTACCAGGGCAGGAGGGGAAGAACAACAGTAAAATTACAAAGTCTGAAGAACCTTTGGAAAAGACAATAGCCAAAGATGCCAATGTGGAGGCTGGTTTTAATTATACCAGCGTTAGAAAGAAACTGCAGAGAGGCTCGTCAGCTCCCGGTTCATCCCGGTCTTGTCAGTCACCATTGTTGCCAGGCACAAAACTGGACACATATGAGAAGTTTTGACATAGAAGTTGTGGAATATTGTTCACTAACCCACCCCCACACACCCATTTTATTCCACACTGACAAAAGCTGAGATGAATGAGTTGTTCTCTGGCCCTTCCCACTTTGCATAGTCATTGGCTGGCTTGGTTCTAAAAGGGATTTAAAAAAGGGGAATAATGTGCCTTTGCCTGGGATCTGAGACTGTCAGGGTGCTGAAAAGCTAATCTGCGAGCTGCCACCATGCAGATCCCTTGGGCTGTGTGCTCTGTCTGTGTCTTAACACAAATGGCATTTCGATCTGTGGAAGGGTGGCAAGTGTTTAAAAATGATGCTACAGAAATCATCCCTGAGATGACTGAAAACACAGAAACACCGATGGAGCAGACTTTCAGCAACAACAACACGATGAACCAGGCAAAGCATGGAGGAAGACACATACAGCAAGCTCCAGACCCTAACGGTAAGAAAAATACCATCGTTATTACAGTATTGGACCCTAATAGACAGTTTGCAAAAGAATACTTGTTCTTATCTATTTCTTATTTATTTAATATATATATTTAATTAAAACTTGCAGTGTGGATCTAATGCTGTAAGTGATAGGGAGTGATATCTACTGTAGAAGAAGTATCAATGTAAATGTTAGAAGGGATGCACTGGGGTTTACTGATGAAGAACGTGGTCTATGTATTGAACAATCCTTAGGTGCTACAATAGGCTTTGCCCATCTGCTCTCTGCAGACACAACTCCAATATAGAAAACCTGCAGAAATGTTACTTCAATTTCTCTGTGTTTTGTGCTTGCAAGGAGGAACTATCACAGATTGACTTTCTGATGTCAGGATGGGGCGATGGGTTGACACTGGAGATAATATACATTCTTGATCTTTAGAAAGAGTGGCACTAGTGATGCCAAAGATCACACGGCAGAAATGGCACATGGAGGCTGTGTTCAGCTAGAGGAGAAGTGCTGCTCACTGCCCTTTGCCCACAGCCAGGTCCCAGCAACCAGAAAAGCTGCTACAGAGAGTTAAAACACTCCCAAGGCGAATTCTTGCCCAAGTGAATTGGAGGAACTTTATTTTGCAGAGGTGTGCAATCTTGGAATCAGTTTGGCTACTTTAACAGCACACATTGGCACTGCATTTCCCCAAATACATAACATTTGCAATGATGCAAAACACAAGCCTTGTGAGGAGAGATGGAAGATGAGGAGTTGGCACCAAACAGGGAAAGGTAGTTTTAAAGAAGTGGCTTACTGGCAAACAGGACAACCCTGGTCCTCCAGATTGACACGTGCCTACCAAACACAGAGAGCAACAAGATCGAGTTTCCACTATTGTGCACTGCAGAGCTAGCCTTCTGCTTCCAAGGACAACTGGAAGGGAATCATGGTTTTCTGCTTTCATAGCATTAACAGTATTTTAAAAGCAGGTTTTGAGAGTGTAACTTTACAAAGATAGTAAATGCCTAAAAGGGGGGAGCAATCTGCTGCTCACAGCAGCCCTGGCAACCACCAGGTCAAGGCAGGTTGGTTGTGTTGTTACAGCTGAATACCTTCATTCTTTAGCCTCTTACCACTCTGACATCAGTGAGGGGGGGAAATCTGTCCCACTGATATGTGCATTTACTTAAGCAAGAGAAGGTGGAGGAGCCTGTGCAGGTATTCAAGATATGAAATGGTTTTACATCTTATTTTAATGTCTTTAATACAAGAAATCAAGAAAATGATGCAAAGTAGCCCAGTCTTCCCAGGACACATGAGTTTGCACCAGACCATGAATACTCTTGCAGTATTGCACTGACAGAGGACAGGACATATATGCTTGTCACTGATAGAGTCAGAATCCTCTCTTGATGTACCAAGGAGGGGACCACCTTGTGAACAGCAAGGAGAATGAGCCTAACAGACACAGCCTTCTATTTGTAACGTGACCTTTGAGGATTTGCACCACAAGTAGCATTCCTGAGTTAAACTATCCTGTTGGCTAAGAGCAGAACGTTAACATGAGCGTATCTGGTGAAGTTCTTTGACAAACACCTTCAGAAATCAAAGTATGTGTCCTCCAGACAAGTCAATTAACCAAGCAGGTCACCTGGCAAAAGAGATGCCTTCAGAATAAGCCTGTTCCTACAATTCCCTACAATTGGAAAGTTCTTCTAAAGCCTTAATGTTAAAAAGCTCTTGTATTTCCCAATGTTTCATTTGCCTGTATCTGTTGAGGAAAAGGAGGAAAAACCACTATAAGATTCCTAATCAGCCTGAAGGTGCCTCTAGCTGTCTGAAGGAAACTATGTGGGATATGTAGAATCATAGAATAGTTCGGGTTGGAAAGGACCTTCAGAGCATGCAGTTCCAACCCCCTGCCAGGGGCAGGGACACCTCACATTAAACCATCTCACCCAAGGCCTCATCCAACCTGGTCTTGAACACTGCCAGGGATGGAGCATTCACAACCTCCCTGGGCAACCCATTCCAGTGCCTCAGCACCCTCGCAGGAAAGAATTTCCTCCTTAGATCCAATCTAAACTTAGATTGGGATTATCACAGAGTGCAGTAAACACAGAAAACCTAATGCCAGAAGAGTGGGAATCCCTCAGCACTGTTGTTGCCTGCTCTTCTCTGGCACGCACTATAGTGGTTGAAAATCACTTAAGGAACACTTAACTTGTTACACAACAGGTTTAAAACTGGAGTCAACCTCTGAAGCCAAGAGAGTTAAAGCAGAGCAATGAGGGGAGGTTTTGCCCCCAGGTAAATGAAGCCAGGAGAATCCCATCCAGATTTGCCATGAAGTAGCCGCGGCTGCAGGGGTTTCACTTCAGAAGCTCTGCTGCCCGCATGCACAAGTCTGAGCTGGAATTTACCCAGTGAGGAGGATTTCAGTCATCAATTCGTACACTGCTAGTCAAGGGCCTCATAACTAAATAGCCGAACCTTCCAATGCTGCCAGGGTGATCTGGAGTTACTCTTCCCCTTCAGGATGCGCAGCTTGTGTCTAGCTCCAAGCCACGTTACCTGTGACACAAACACCAAAGTGCTTTCTCAAGGGTGGGGAGAAAAGGAGTCCGTAATTAAAGTGTTTCTCGTTTGCAGACGCTTCCGACTTCAGCTGCAGGGAGATGCGCACCACCCGCTACGTCACAGAGGGGCCCTGCCGCAGCATCAAGCCCGTCAAGGAACTGGTGTGCTCTGGTCAGTGTGTCCCCTCGCACCTCCTGCCCAACTCCATCGGCAGAGGGAAGTGGTGGCGGCAGAACTCCCTGGATTATCGCTGCATCCCCGCGCACACACGCACGCAGCGCATCCAGATGGCCTGTCCTGACGAAGAGACTCGGACTTACAAATTCCGAGCTGTCACGTCCTGCAAGTGCAAGCGCTACACTCGCTACCACAACCAGTCCGAGCTGAAGGACTTTGGGAAGGAGCCTGCCAGGCCTCAGAAGAACAAGAAGCCCCGTCTCTCCAGGGCAAGGAGCAGCAAATCGAACCAGCATGAGTTAGAAAACGCTTATTAGAAGGCGGCTCCGAGCGGTACAGCCTGGCAGCTCTGGATATCTGACGAGACATCGACTGGCACTCACAGGCCACAGCATCACGTTCTGACTGCAGTAGGTTTTAATTCCTTCTGCTAAGCGGGGTCAAAGGCTCACACAGTGAAAAACCTGTCCGACTGTAGCAGCTACGGTGTGATAAAGGAACGAGAGAAACTGAGCTGGAGGTAGCAACACCTAAATTCAGTCCGAGAGGAGAGGTACACCTTGGAGGTCCTGTGGCTTGTACAAGTAGGAAGGCAGAAGAAAATGAAGCTGTTATGGTGACAATCACACTATATTAGAAGTCATTCTACTCTATGTGAAAAGAATACTGAGATCTCTTTCCCACTTCTGTAAGTGCCATGATGCAGGACAAGCATGAGATTAGGAAGCACCAGGAAAGCTGCCACTCTCTGAATGAGTTGTAGGAAGTTAGTGATAGCAGGGATTTCCACAGTAATGGTGCCTGAAGTCAAGTTGTCGGGATGTCAGATGCCCTCATGACCCAGTTGTCTCCTCCAAAACACAGAAATCAAACGATGATGCTCATGTTCTCAAAAGTGTGACAAATCTGTTTCATACTGTAGGATAGAGAGATTGAAAACTGAGATTTGACAACTAAAACCACAGAATCATGGAATGGTTGGGGTTGGAATGGACCTTAAAGCTCACCCAGTTCCAACCCCCTGCCACGGGCAGGGACCCCTTCCACTGGAGCAGCTTGCTCCAAGCCCCTGTGTCCAACCTGGCCTTGAGCACTGCCAGGGATGGGGCAGCCACAGCTTCTCCGGGCACCCTGTGCCAGGGCCTCACTCTCATAGCAAAGTTTTTTTCCTACTATCTAATGTACATCTGCCCTCTTTCAGCTTGAAGCCATTTCCCCTTGTCCTGTCACTCCATGTCCCTGTAAAAAGTCCCTCTTGTAGCCCCCCCTTAAGATATTGAAAGGCCACGATAAGGTTTGTATTAGGGACAATGGTTTAGTTTAGGAACCATTAAACAAACTCTACTAAGTGGAAGGGGATTTATGAAAGGATGCTCCTCTCAAACCATTTAACCTCACTGTTGTTTGTCCCCTGAACAGCTAACAATGTGTAGGATTGAACATAAAAGGTACTGATTATTCCTTATTTCCTAGAATACAACTGACTTTAGCATCACCTTAGATGTACCAATTTACATTTTCTATTCTATGGAGTTTGGGTTATCTGGCCACACACTTTCTAGTGCTGAGACTGTGTAAGCCAAGTTCTGGGAGTAAGGTGCTGGTTAAAAGTGAGCCTCTGCTAATCTTAAAGTCATTAATTCCTCTAGAAAAGTCTTTGGTATGTGCAACTTTAAGTCCTTAGCTTGACAGCAACTTTCCCTTTGTGTTTTTACAATAAAGAATAGTATTAGAAAGTGAATCATCACATGCTGTATCTATCCTGTAGAAGTGCTAAGCCTAGTATCAGATGAACACAGTTTGGGATGAAGCCAGTTCCTCACTGTTCTTATTTTCTATGTAGAGTTTATGATGAAATCATATAAGCTATGGAAGTTTGCAATGTTGTTAGATTTTATGTGGGACCAGAGCCTAGAGATGGAAGGTGTTGGTTCACAGAGGGAATTACGTATTTATTTTGTCCTCAGAAATTATTTATACAATGTTTTTCCTTGTAGACAATGAGAAGTAAAATCGCTTTAAAAATAATAGGCTGTTCTTTTTTCATTTCAAATACACTGTTAATAAAGTGGAAACAATGATTAATTGCAGGAAGACTCATTGGTTTGAAACTATAGGAGCTAGCTGATTCACAACAAAGCTGGGGAATTACAGCACAGTCAGGGAGTTGCCTCCCTTTTCTGTCATAAAGTGTCAGGGTCCTTAATTCTCCATCAATCAATAACCCACAGAGCTCCAAAGAAATTCCATCCTGGAACTTCTTGCTCCAATGCAGGACGTTTCTCATGGAAAAAGTCTTCCTGGGCAGAACTCTTTCAATATTCTCCTGTCTACTTGCCCTGGGGAATTCAAACTCAGCCCATTTCACTTTCCCTTTACTCCCAGTGCCACCTCCTGATTCATACGTTCCCACCCTGATAAAGCCACCCAAGCAAACAAGAAGTCTGTGAACTGCCCACTGAGATTGCTCCATTGCAATCTGACTGCTTCAGGCTTCTCTCACTGAAAAAGGAAGAAGCCTGGAACCCCCGGCAAGTGCCAAGCAGCAGTTTGTCTGTTTGACAGTTTGATAGCGTGGACTTGTGCCCATTTTCATTTATAAGACCATATCCTGTGAGAAACAAAGACATTTTCCAATGAAGTCAAGGGAAACTGAGCTTGAGCTTGGACTGCCCATAGCATGCAGGTCTTCCGGTACAGCTATGAACAGCTTTGTCAAGACAGCCATAGAGAAGGTGTCCTTGCCCTGCAGTTATTTGATACCTCATATAAAACCATAATGGAAACGGCTGCCAAACCTGTGATAACATTTCCCAGACTTATCTTTGACTTTATGAATTTGGCACCCAGGGCTTCATTCGCAGAACTGAGCGCGGATACCTGCAAGCGCTTCTTAAGCAAGAAAAGCAGTTCAGTTCCTCTGCAAAGCGATTCCACGGTCTCACTGGCATCTGAACTCACTAGAATATGGAGTTTAAAGCGTTGGCTGCGATAAACCAGTGAAAGCACTCACTCCACTATCTGGGACTGCACGCTGGGTGCCAGGCAGGGCTGAAGTACAGAGCCTGCTGCCTTTGGGTGAGCCCCTGACATCTTTCTCCCACATGGTTCACCTTAAAGGCATCCTTTTCAGAAACCAAACCAGTGCAGAAACCTAAACCCAAAGAAACACAGGAGCCCCCAAGCCCCACAGAGTCCCCCCACCCCAGCTCTCTTCCACAAGAAGCGCCTTCTGCCATTCAGAATCCTGCAGGTTTCTGATTTACAATGTAAGGATTGGTTCTTTGCACGTTAGAAAAGCTTTTACAACAATGCCAATGGCCAGGCAGTCTGGAGGCACTGCTGCATTGCCTCTCACTGCCCATCCTGTTTAGGGGTGCTCCTCACTGGTTTCTTACCACAGGTTCCTTGCAAACACAGCATTTGGATTTTCTCTCCCCTCTAATAAAGGTGCACATGGTTTTAGCTCCCCATTAGGACACATTACTCACAGCTCTTAGTAGGGCTCTAGAAAAAGGAGATTTAGAGACTTCCTGGTCCAATAATCTATGCTGGTGTTTGCTGGAAGCATTATTGTGGCTCAAGGGATGTGGTGTGCACAAGAGATGCTCAAACTGGGGCTTGAGAATGAGCGTCTGCAGGTTATTTCAGCTTGTCTTTCACACCAAATCTCTACACTTCCAGTTCTTCCCAAAGAAGAAAGCTTGGTGCTGGACACAGAGGGAATAACTGAAACCAGAGCGACATCATAGATTGTCCTTCCCTCAGTGCAGCATTACTGAGCATAAACCACACATGGCACAGGAGCTTTCAGAGAAACAAATACTGCAAAGGCTTGGCAATGGGATGGGACCTGCTCTGGGCTCCTTTTACAGAAAGGGGCTTGGAACTAGATGATCTTAAGGTCCTTTCCAACCCTAACTATTCTATGACTGTAAGCATTAAACAGTTTTTCTCCAGGGCTATAAATTTCTCAGGCAAAAGTGAGCTTCTTCACTGTAATTTTTGCAAGAAAATAGCACAACAGAATGCAACTGAAGTGCTACTGAGCTATAAGTAGCAACAGGTCACTGAATTTGTCTTCACTTGGCTGGAGAGAGCTGCCTGTCAGCAACGGGGCAACTGCCACGACGGGCAGCCCACAGAAGAGCAATCCCATTGCTCTTTTCCAGACGGGATTCATGATTTCCCCAAATCAGCTTTGAGCATTCATCCCTTTGCCCCCCATTTTTATTCCCACTTGTGCAGAGAACAAACCATGGCAGGTTCTCTGCAATGCACTCACACCAGCAAGTGTGCCAACTCTTTCTTCCACTGTCTTCTGCTATGTAAGACGAACATCCCGGCAGCACAAACAGCCACAGGGTATCCACAGGGTCCCACAGGTTTTGCATGAGGTTCAACGTTTCGATTACAGATTGCACAAGAAAGGACATAACTTTCCCCAGGGAGGCCCTAAGCCCAGCAAACACAGCGTGTGTGTGTTCTGCACCCGTGGTTGACAAAGTCAGCATTGTGAAACACAGAGGGAACAAACACGTATGTTTTTAGCCATATGACATCAACTTATAATTAGCTTCTTTCACCCGAATTAGTGCAGTATATGGGCACACAAAACAACTTTTCTATAGTAAACAAGCTCGGGAGTCTTAAATTAACATAGAACACAGTTGTATGGAAGTTGAGTCGGGATTGAACGTACCGTGAGCTGTAACCTGAAATGTGAATACACTAAAACTGCCCCTGATAGGCAGTTCGAAATAAAGCCAGTCCAGCTTGAGTGAACTGGATGATCTCCAGGTCCTTTCCAACCCGAACCATTCTATGATTCTATTGCCAGCTCATATTGAGTTTTTCATCCACTAATACTCTAATTCAAGCTCTTCTCTGCAGGGTTGCTGGTGATCCCTGCGTGGCTCAGCCTGTACCATGGGTGGGTTTGCCTCAATCCATGTGCAGGAGCTTGCACTTGGCCTTGTTGAACTCCATGGAGTCCACACAGGCTTACCTCTCTAGCTTGGCAAGGTCCCTCTGGATGGCATCCTTTCCCTCTATAGTATCAGCCACACCACTCAGCCTGGTGCACACTTTAGTATCCAAGCTTGTAATCCCAGCCCTGCCTCTCCTTGCTGCTACCAGGGTCTGCCTGGATCATGCTGATGCCATGAACATCCCTTTTAGCCCAGTGAGGTGAGGCGGTGTGTGATGTGAATCCCTTTTTCACCACATATTGGTTACTCAGGTTCTAACTGACACAGATGGGGCACTTCAGATTGGAATTGTCCCTTATGAATTTGTATAGCACCCTCTGGGTGCTGGAGAAACATTGACCTATACTTGACGTCCATAACGGCAATACCATCGCTTTCACCTTTAAGGGAAGCAGCCCCAACTCCTTGACTGTTACAAGGCCAAAGTCATGCATCTCCCTCCTGAAGACTTCCACATCAGGCTGCTCGTACTGTAGTATTAACCTTCAGACTCAGGCTTTCTTGTTCATGGCTTTTTAGGCAGCTCCCAAACCAAGAAATACAAGTGTATTTATTCTATGGTTATCAAGCCCCTAAATTAAACAGGCATCTTGATCAATTCACTAGCAATTTAATGCTCGTGGCATGAGGTTATTTCAATGTCTTAAGAAAATAGCTCAGCTCTGGCTAAATAAATAAGTGATGTCATTCTTCATTCAAGCTACCAGATTCTTTGGTATAAAAATTTCCCTTAGGAGAGGCCTTGGGACACAGTGGCTCCTCCGAGACTATTTACATCTGTCGGATTCTCTAATCTCTTCTTCCTTCCTCCTCTCCATTTCCTTCCCTTTCCCTACAAAATGGCCAGTATTTAACTCTAATGCTCCCAGTCTGCAGGGCATGGGTTAGAACTGGGTGGTGGTTGGTTTCTTTCGTTGTTTTACTGTTGTTTTGGGGCAGGCTTTTTTAGTGGTTGTTTTCTTGTGCTTGTTTTCTGGTTGGTTTTGGTTGGGTTTTTGTAACCAGGAATGAGGCTTAATTTCAGGTAATTGCTCTCCCATCAGGAGGGGTTTGCTATTTGTGGGGCCTGCTTTTTTTTTCCCCCTGTCAAATTAGCAGGAGAAGTTAATTTTAAGGGTGATAGTTTGCTCCTAAAATTGCTCTGCAGATTAAAGGTGTGCTCGGGACCAGAAACCTTCCACTCGTGATGGGTTTCTGCACGTGGAGATACCAAAGAAGCACCATCAGGAACTCAGGGTTGAGGGGGAGAGGGGATAGACAGCTGCAGGCTTGCAGTGAGCTGAGGAAATGCATGGGAAATTTCAGCCTGCTCCTCCAGCAAGATGGGCTTCTGAAGAAGTAAAGCTTCAAATCAGAGGTGCCCACATTCCTCGAGGGCCCCAAAATAGGCTTCATCATTTTAAAAGCTACATTTCGCTAGCATTAGTTTTTATTGACATCTCTAATACGGCCTCAGGAGCTGACAATCTGTCCGAAGGGCTGTTCTTTGGACTTGCCCTTGCAACAAGAACAGAACAACGGTACTTTATGGAGAGAAAAGTGCTGATAAATGCATCGTTCAATCATAGAATTAGGGTTGGAAGTTAAGATCGCCTAGTTCCAACCCCCTGCCATGGGCAGGGAGCATAGCCCAGTGGCAGGAATTCGTGTGTAGGATATCCTTCGTGGGAAAACTGTCAGAACTTTGGAATTCAAGCACTGTATCCTCAAACATGTCCTTCTCCTAGGTGGAATGCTGCCTAAGATGTGAGGGTTTTAGCTAGTTCTCCATTATTTTGGGGTACTTCAAGCTCAAAGTGACCATCAGGTGTGCGCTGCTTGAGCTTACTGAAGCAGAAAGCCTGAAGAGAGTCTCCTGGTCCTTTTGAAACGATGATGATTAATAACTGTTATTTACAGCACTGGGTGTTTGTCTACCTTATTTGTGTGGCAAATGCAGACAGAAGGCATCACACTCTGGATTAGGTGACTGGATTCACAGCAGGCTGTTCTTACACAACAGAACATTCAAAAGGGGCTCTAAATAATACCCTAAGACTTCATTCAGCAACCAAGCTGGTGAGAAATAAATAGGGTATATATTAAGTTCTGAGTAACGGAGCAGTATGTAGACATACTTAGCTCCAAGTAGGACATACATGAAGGATATAGATTGGAAAGAAACAAATGAAAACAGAGCAGGATAAATGCATTGCAATTGTGGGCAATGGATTTTTTTAAGGGAGAAAGGCTGGAATGGGTGTTACACCCCTGCCATGAGTCCATTCTGTTCTGAGCACAGCCTCGAGTTCTGGCTCTGCTTGGTGTTCTGTAGCGAAATAACAATATCTGGTTAGAGAAAAATAAAGGCCAACGAATCTTTTCCTTTGATCCTCAGTTAAAGCAGAGCGAGAAAATCCCTTTATGGTTGGTTAATAGTTCATGGGGCTGAAACTGTTGTTGTAGCACAATCTGTGGGAAAAACACAGGAGAAACATTTCCTGCAGAAGGAATGCTGCAGTTTAATTACCACACATCGCCTGAGAGAGGATTTCAATTTATAGGGCCCTGTGTTCAGGCAGTTACTAGGTAGCCAGCTTGTACTGGAATATTGATGCTTCAGTCTAATCTCTGCTGTGCCAGAGAACAGTGGAGGGGCCTCATTCTCATGATGGGATAGAAGGAATGCTGCACATTTCTTAGGTCTTATCATGGTGCACATTGCTATGGCCTGCAGTTTAATTAATAACTGTCGACGTCTTGTCATTTATCATCGCCAAAAGCGGAGGTGAGGACCCTGCCACATGCATGCTGTACAAATAAATTAAAGCTGTCTCAACCCGTCTCCAGGGTTATCTGCTGTCAGTCACTCGTGTTGTCCTTCCTGCGCTTCAAAGACTTGCAGCTTATCTTGCTCTCGGGCCCAGGCAGCTGTTTATATCGTGTAAACCAAAACCAGATGCACGGGCAAGCCTGGTGGAGAACCAAGCCCAGCTGATGTTGCTGCAGAGGGTTCGCAATAAGACGTTTGCTATGAGGTCTGAAATGCACATCAAGGAAGAACGCTTCGGGAGCAAAGGCATGCGTAGGGATTGGTCATTGAGAGAGTGGGGAAATGCTGCAGTCAGATACTGGTGGTGGTGTAAGCTTTTTCACTGACTTCAAAAGGCATTAGAGCAGTACCTTCATTTCCTGTGACACAGCTAAATGCTCAGTAGTTCACTATAGAATGGTTCTGGGAACTAGGCAGGATTTTGGTTCTAACAGTCAAGCAGGAAAACTTCCTCTTTGTGAATCTGGATTCCTGGAGGTGGTTTATAGGAAAGACCGATTCCAACCGGAACGAGCAGGTGGACGTAGGTGGAGGGGCAGTGCGACCCGCTGCCAGACACAACCCGCTTTGGGACATAGAAATAAGCTGTTCAGTAGAGGTGCAGCTCCATCCTCGGGGGCACAGTTTGCAAGGGGTTCACGTACACAGAGAAACAAGCTCCCCACGGATACTACTGACGCTAAAAACCCCAATTAAAGGAACTCTGGTTACTCTGTACAGTAAACTGAATGGTGAGAAATGTTCATGGTAACGTGTGGGTGCAGACAGAGCTTCCTGTGCCTGCTGAAGCAAATGGGGGAGCATCTCTGCTTTGGTTTCTGGTTTTGGAGATATGTTTGACTGACTTTGAGGGACCTGCATCATTCCTGGCTATTGAAGGCCAGTATTAAGTGCTGGAAACTGCCAGAACCTTCCTTCCAGAAGGCAGGTGAGGCTGCCTTTAAAGAACCATATGAAGCTGTGACTCACTAAAGTACTTGTTAAAGCCTCCAGCCTGAGTCAGGTCACACTTCCACTGACATGAGGAAAACAGTTAAGCAAATTGTGGGATATGGCAGTGTGGCCACACCGAGTATCCCAGCTCTTTCCTTGTACTGCTTTCATGTGGGGGTTGACCCTACAGACAGGAGAGTTCCCATAGCACCGGGTAATACCTGGTTTTCATGCACAAGCTGCGCATCACTGCATGCAGATTTGCAATGAAGAACATGAGGAATGCGGTCGGATGGGCACTGCACACAGGTAAGTGCAAAGAAGAAGATCCTGCCCCAGAGCCTGTGAATGTCACACATTTAAAACGCCAAAAGGACAAAAAGTGACAGGCATAAGGCAGACCAGGAAGACAGAGACCTGTCACCGCCATCCCTAGCAGGGGCCCATGGCAGAACTAATACTCAGGGGTCAAACGGCTGAACCAACCATGAGAGCGTTCTAATAATGCGATCTGGTGGTAATTATGGCTCCTTCTGGCCACAGTAAATTGCCCTGTTTGGCTGAAGGCAAGCTGAAATAGCATGTTGTGCATGCTGCAGGAAATGAGCTCAGGATATACAAAGCCTCAGTCTGGAGGTGATAAGTAAGGGCCCAACAAATTAATCTCATCAGCTGCATTCAGCCCTGGGCGCTGCTCTGTGCCAGGCCACAGTGTGTGGGCTGGAGGCTATATTTTCAGTTGTCTGACTGAAACAGGTAGTTTGAATTACCATGATCCGAATGTTCTATTCTGTGCTGTCTGCACTGGAGATTGTTCTTGCTGAAACGGGAAGCATTATCATGTCATATTTTACAGGCAGGGAGACAAATCATTATGCTGACAGCTTACTTGGGGCAATATGTTTGGAATTATTCACTCTGGAAGTCTAATTAAGTGCATTTCTTGTTTTCCTTAGACTTCTCCTCTTTAATGGCAAGCATCTTTAGGAATAATTGTAATTGAGTTATTTACGATGCCGTTCCGAATGCACCAGGTTCTACAGTCTATCCTTCAATTGCATTCCTCACGATATAGAATAGAATCAGAGAATAGTTCAGGTTGGAAAGGACCTTAAGATCATCACGTTCCAACCCCCCTGCCGTGGGCAGGGACACCTCACACTAAACCATCTCACCCAAGGCCTCGTTTGTTATGAAGTCCTTTCAAGATCAGGAATCACATCGAAGTGGAATGGTGCCTTAGGCACCCTTTAGCAGATAGCTTGCTATTAAATAAGGAAGGGGGAAAAAAAGAACACTAGAACACATTAATTTCTAGAGAACAGCCCCCCCCCCCCCATCTGAAAGCAGCACATCGATCTTTCCAAAACATGCAGGTAAATTTTGCTCTCTTCAAGCCCTAATTACTGTGCTGGCCCCACACTCTGAGTGGGTTTCTAATTGGTTGCATTTATTTGCAAAGCCTCTACTGCACAGTGATAAATATAATCACACTCGTGGCTAATTCGATGGAGTTTTGGGGGGTGAGAGGGGAGAGTAATTTCATGGTAAACCATAATTACCAGTACAAGTAGTACCTTCATTGCCAGCCCAATCTGAGAGGGAAGCTGAGGCTCACATCAGCCTAATTCGAATTCTACTTGTTCATAAGAAATAAGTGGCAATTGCTAATTGCGTGTAGCCAAGTTATTTTCAATTGGAACAATTTAGCAATGTGAATTTAAGGTCAGTTTGGGTTTAATTTTGGCCATTTCCTACTTGAATTAGGCTGAAAGTCAGAGAGCTGAACAGAGCAGACATCTGAGTTTTCCAGGTCTTCTACTGCTATTAGCTTACAGTGGCAAAAGAGAGGACTTAAAGCAGCCTATTGCTCTGTGTTGAGCTCTTTTGACAACCTAGTTCCAGCTATAGGGGCAATGCATAGCAAACGTGGTCCTAAATGTATTGCCTCCAGCTGTAGGGTAACTCAATCACCATATGGAAATCTACTTTTGACTTTCAGGTCCCCTGTTTCTCAACTTTCCTAATGAAAACACACTCCTTCCCAAGTTATTTGGATCACTGATGGCCAGAAACCATGAGTTCCCATTGACTCCAAGTAAACAGAGGGATTACCACTACGATATACTCAGAACTTGACTCCAGCTGTACATTCAATATGTGTTTAATCACAAGGGATAATATGAGCAGATTGTCCACACTTTTCCTCCACAGTTCACTGACCTAAATACCTGAGACATTCTCTCTAGGAACAACACTAGCCAGCAATGGGAATATTGAGTTAGACCTATAAATTCATTCTAACTGCCAATTGAGACACATGGTCAGCTGATTTGGGAATTAGACCACAAAAATTCAGTCAAAGGTTTTTCATTTCAAGTGAACCTTCCCCTTCTATTATCTATTGAGTACGTGCAGGGACTAGGTTTGTTAAGCATGGCAGGTATAGTAGTAGTGGCTTTACGAGTCCCCTAAAAAACTATGGGTAAGAAGCAACTGTGGGAATTAGACCAAAATGCACATTGTGGCATCAACCTGAAGCATTGCAGTCTTTTTAATGAGTAATTTTCACAGCCAGACTGACTGGCCAAAAGACAAGTCCCTTCTCCAAGTCCTCCCCAGCCAGCTGGCCTGAGGATAATCTAGAACCTTTAATGTATTAACATGCTACTCTTGACAAGAGTAAGAGAGTTCTGATTTGTAAGCAGATCCAAATATATGGCAGACACAGGAAGACATAAGCATCAGGGTGTTTAAACCTGCCAGCAGCAGTATATACTCCTAGCTGCAGCTAGTCACAGCATAATGCATGCTCTGGAGTGGATGGATCAGTAGCTCTTTTTGCCCCATTTTTAGCTCTTTTTATTGCCATTTGGAACCCTTCAGAGAGAAATGGAAGAATTCCTTGGGTTTTTTTTTAGATAAGCTTCTGTTCTCATAGCTTCTGGGCAAATACCTCCTTCTTTGCAAGAGGGCTTAGGGCCCTGGGAACCCAGCGAGGGGCATGTGGAAGAGCTGCTCACAGTCTTTCTTACCAAGCTAAAAATCACTTTTTCTATCAATCAAACCCCACATGAGGCCTCCTTCAACTCGCAGGCTCCTCACCTTTGTGTTATGATCCTGCTAGTCACTGTCATGGCAACCGCAGAAGCCATTCCAGCAGGGAAAACTGCCTTGGCGATGGGGAGGGGGGCCTGTGGGCTGGGAGTTATGGTCCAAGGGATCGCAGGGCAGGGGTGAGGAAGGAGCCAGCACAGTGGCAGCTTTGCATGGAAACTGCCATGTCAGTAAAGTAAAAAGTAAGTAAAAAACCCCCCTAAACCAAACCAAACCAAACTAAACCCCAAAACCAACCTGGCCAGGACAGTAGTTTCCTTGACAATGAATCGGGATGCACAGAGAGCCCTTCTGGCTGCTACTAATAGGAAAGACTGCACAACGATGCCATCCTTACCCTTCCAGAAGTGGTACCCTGCTCATTACACAAGCACCTACTGCTGATGGTCCCCACGTACGCTTTGGAGACTCCTCAAAGACATTTGTGCCCTTCACCACATTCCTCCAACTGCCTAAGAAAGAGCAGATCATCATCCCGGAAAGCTCGCATCCCTAACTGGGAGGCTACTCAAAGTCCTGATTTAGGTGAGGCTTTCACCAGGCTCTTCCTGACTCTACAGAACGCAGCTGCACTTGGATTTTTTGCATCTTGTTTTGGTTGCCCAAGCTTCTATTTACTTGTCCTTCTCTTCTGAAGCTCCTAAGAACCAAAGATGGCTTTAAACCATAGAAAATACACGTTCTTCAATGTCTGGGGACTTTCACGTGAAAATGTCTTCAGGAAAAGAGAGGTTTTCTCTCTTAAGTAACCTCTTCACAGCAGTCTCTATAGATAATGCTGCCTCATTTATCTTCATTCTTACAGCCAGGCTTAAATAATTCTGCCCTTTTGCCCACAGAGGACTGACAGCAACAACTGTAAAGTACCTGATTAAGCAGCCCAAGTGCCCTACAGAAAAAGCTCATTTCATCTTTTGGAACACATTAACTGCAGTTTCTTGATTTCTGCTTAGAGAATCACTGCCAACAGGAGGAGAGTGTCCATAATGTCTCATTTTGATGTGTTGCAGCAGTAGGACTGATCAAAGCCTCCCAAGACTTTTATAGCTTCTGCTATAGATAGGTCTATTAGATGGTCCTTTATAGACGATATTAAACTTAGAGCATTTTGGCAACATTTGATGCAGTTTATCTGTGTCAGATTCTGCAGCAATAAGAATCAACTCAGCTCCACTCTAAGCTTTTAAGAGCTTTTGCTTTCCATTGCGAAATGTGAAGCTTTGAACCGCAGAGTGTGGTTGTTTCATCTTTCCATAAGAAGGCTAAAGCTTCCAGCTCTGGAAAACAATCATTTATCTGGAGCTAAACAGGTTTCTTCAGCCTGAGCTGGACCCTCCTCCCTCTATCAAATTCAATATTGATTCATTCCCTTAGTGGCTGATTGCAATGTGCTGTCCCTTGGTCATTTCCTGTTCTGGCTCATCTCCTGCAATTGCTTAGTAGCTCTTCTCTGGTTTAATACGGGTTTTTTGTTCTAAACTGCCATGCATCTTTATCCTATGTATTTCTATACTATAGCATCATTCTGTACTATATCTTCTATACTATGTACAAGAGCATCATTATCCTGTGCACTTCTGCCTCTTCAGCATGTCAGGCACTGCATGCGAATAGTTAGTGTGTGTGTGAACACATTTGACCTCAGTTTCCCTGATCTTATGCACACATAAAAGTTACATGGCTTTTTTTTTGGGGGGGGGGGGCAATTGCTCAACATGTAAAAAACACGCCATCCACTAGAAACATCTTAATTTGCTTTTTCATCCATAGAACTAAGCAGAGCAAGACGTGTAGTGCTCAAGACAATGTGAAAATCGAGTTTCCCCCCCCTAAACCATAACTGGTACCTCCTGATTCATGGTGGGAACCACAGCGCCTCACGGTCTTCGAGCAAAGGACCACAGGAGCGGTTGTCGTGGTCACCTTCTAGCAATGGGCTTTGCTCCTCAGACACGTTTCTCCCACAGTGGCGACAGTCCAATGACAAGACAAAAACCGGCTTCTTCCCTTACTCCCAGGCAACAATCTGGCAAACGCACTCATAATTTGCCTGGAATGTGTAAGCCATAAACGTAAACCCCAGTGAGGAGACAGCCATGAGGCAAAGGTTGTAGCTGGGGAGAGATGAGCATGAATTCAGCAAGCCTTATGGCCACGCAGGACTCAATGAGCCCAGACAGGCACCAGCTCCTGAGCTTGCCCTTGTTGGCCTGTTGCAAAACCAAGCCTTCACTTTGAGTAGCCCAGGAGAATTGTCCTGTCTGAAGCTGTGATTTCCCCTCACCCTTTGCCATTGGTGCCTGAACTGGTTTGACTTTGCTAAACTGAACAGAAAGCATAGACCTTTCCTAAATGATTTGGTCCAGCTGGGAATTTATTAACCACTTCATATGCTTAGGTGTGGACTTCTTCCATGCAAAGGTGATCCTCCCTGGTTTTCCTTAGCACTCAATGCACGCTCCCCAGCTCTCAACCGCAGGCTCAACAAGCAGATCTTGCCAGTGGGTCTACAGAACGGACACTGCAAAACGACGGGGGAATGCTCACGTCCACATCCACCCAACTGTGGAGAGCTGCAACAACGCAGTGATTTTTTTTAATGTGGAAAAGAATAATGGAGCTGCTTGATAAAGCACCTGCAGACTTCCTTTCTATTTTATTTACTTATTTTTCAGTGCAAGGAGGGGAGGGGGAAGGCAGCATTTTATTTAAACCTTAGCTACAACTTGCCAGTTAAGTAGGGCCGATTTAGGAAGACTTGCAAGTAGACATCTCCACCTCGTGGAATGAAATGGGAGTATCTTTAGAAACGTTCTGAAATGGTCTTCTATGCAAAGGCAACACGTCAAATTCACCTTTGTAAGTTATGTTCCAAGGGAAACTGTACTTGTCAGGGCGTGCTCATGTGAAAAGGCAGGAGGGAAGAAGGTTGTATAGAAAAATGGCCATGTATATGTGTGTTACGGTGCATCATATAACATAAATGTGCTGCACTCGCCCTTTCTATATGCGCAGATTCATACTTTGCACATCATGAAGAGATTTCTCATAGGTTTAAAGCGTTCTTGTCTTGTAAGTATTTCTTTTGATTAAAACCAGAATCTTTAAGCATAGAATCGTTTCTATTAGAAGGGAGCTTAAAGCTCCTCCAGCTCCAACCCCTGCCACGGGTAGGGACCCCTTCCATAGAGCAGCTTGCTCCAAGCCCCTGTGTCCAACCTGGCCTTGAACACTGCCAGGGATGGGGCAGCCACAGCTTCTCTGGGCACCCTGTGCCAGCGCCTCAGCACCCTCACAGGGAAGAGCTTCTGCCTAAGAGCTCATCTCAGTCTCCCCTCTAGCAGGTTCAAGCCATTCCCCTTGGCCTGTCCCTAAGGCCTTTGTCCAAAGCCTCTCTCCAGGTTTCTTGTCTGAACACAGCAGAGCAGTGCCCAAATCAAGATGAAAATACAGGTCTTAGGAGTCGATTCACGAACCACATTGTATCTTTAGAAACAAAAATGTCTAGCAGCTGGTATGAGGACTTTGTGGTTTGACACACTTCTAAGTAGGTATCGAGCAAGGGATGTGGGAAGCTTTAGACTACACCCAGTCTCCAAGTCTATAATCACTGCATTTTGTTTTCACTTCCACTGATGGGGTAGCGGCTTGCAAATACTATTGGAAAACAGAGGATTTAAAAGGAGTTATCAACAAAATTATCAAATCCCCATTTTTCTCAGTCAGTCTCTTTCAAACACACCATCCCCATGTGAGAGGAAAGGCTGTAGGAGGAGCCTTCTCCCAGTTTTCTACCTGATAGTCTAAAAATAGGAAAAATCAAACAGTCTTTTCATTCTGCTTAAGGCACTTCCTCTGAATTTCATTTCGAAAGCACTCATTTGGAAAGAACCTCTTGGAGGAGAGGTTGTCAGGCAACGGAACAAAGGCAGTATGGTTCAAGCTTTGCCTACAGACAAAAAACACCAAGAGGAAGGTCAGGACCCAACCTCTACTCTCGCAAGCAGACACGACCCGCATCCATCAGGGGCTTGATTTCCAGCTGCAGCTCTGCTCAGTGGAAATGTCCTTACACGGGCCACAGAACTTCCGAAGATCGGGAATTGGTGCTCGGCCCCATGGAAGCCGCAGGTTCATTGCTTTTTCAAAGGCTGCCACAAGAGGGGAATACTCACCCACTAATAGCGGGGAGAAGAGAGTTTAAATCGAACCGCAACAGATCCTCATCGCTCCAGCTCTAAAGCGTAAGGCGATATAATACAATAGCTGCGATGTGTCCGATGGTTTCAGCAGAATTCCCTAACGCACTGACAAATGGTAATGACTGAACTTTAATTAACATGTAAGATACCATGAGACATTCAAGGCCAGGTTGGACGAGGCTTGGAGCAACCTGGTCTAGTGTCCCTGCTTATGGCAGGGGGTTGGAACTGGATGAGCTTTAAGCTGCCTTCAAACCCAGTTCAGTCTGTGAGTCTGTGATTCTTAATACCAGAATTAGAATCATAGAATCATAGAATAGTTCGGGTTGGAAAGGACCTTAAGATCATCCAGTTCCAACCCCCCTGCCATGAGCAGGGACACCTCACACTAAACCATCTCACCCAAGGCTTCATCCAACCTGGCCTTGAGCACCACCAGGGATGGAGCATTCACAACCTCCCTGGGCAACCCATTCCAGTGCCTCAGCACCCTCACAGGAAAGAATTTCCTCCTTAGATCCAATCTAAACTTCCCCTGTTTCAGTTTTAACCCATTACCCCTTGTCCTGTCCCTGCAGTCCCTCATGAAGAGCCTGATGCTGGCCTCTTCAAAACTAGAAACATCTTGTGACTATATTCAAAATAATAAAAATTTGAATACTTTTTTAATTTAGGCAAATTAAAAAAGTAAGTAAATAATGTCAATGTCCATAACAGTCCTTCAGCATAGAAATGAATCCTGGCTCTCCTGGAAATCTTTTCCAGAGTTCTCATTTAACTGCAGTTAGTTCAGCTGGCCCCAGTGAAAGAGATCACAGTGCCAGGATAAAACCAGCAGCAAAGGATCGTCTCAAGAAAAACAGTGCAGAAGTCTTGGCACTGAAGAAGTTTAAGAGCTTATTACTTGGCAGATAACCCTGTGACTCGATCGATTGGGATCTCCAGAAACAGATGGGATTCTTACTACAACAAGAACTCAACGTGAAAACGTTGCTCTCTGTCCCACCTCAAGACACATGAAGCACACACTCAAGTATGAGGGCAGATCTGTTAATCTGGACCCACAGAAAGGGTTTGGGAAGGTTTAATGTTCCGTTCCTATCTGCTCCTTGGGGATGCCACGGTTCCTGTTTCTTTCGTGTGGTCTGATGAAAACAACAGATGAGTTTCACAGCCTGCCAAAAGCTGAGCTAATTCTGGATCTTTCACAGTGTTTGCCCATCAAGTTCTTTAACCATTCCTTTGCTGATCCCCAAAAGTATTCTGGATTTAATAGAAAGCTTCTGGTGCTTTGGACCTTGTTCAGGACATTCAGCCCTTCACGAACTAGCCACAACAGCATGCACAATGGAAAGACAGGACTCATGATAAAAGGACGATTTATCAAAGCTATTGGCAAATGATCTTTCCTGTCTGAAGGATTAATGTTGTCGTTGAGGCACTGCTTGCTTTTATGACCTGCCAAGGAAAGGATATTCCTCATCTTTACAGGGTGCTGGGCCTCAAATCCAGAAAAAGAACCTGAAAGAGGAGACAGACAAGCAAGGAATACAGAGGTTGGGGTCCAGACTTGCAGGCAAAGATCTCTTCTCCCTTTGCACATCTTAAGACACCGCTGCCGAAACAAGTGAACATATTTTGCGCCTCCTGCAATTGTCAAGCCTCAGGATAAGGATGTATGCTTACCTATTTTTCATTATATTCATTTCTTAACAGTAAATAGAAACCAAAGACAATGTCTTAAGCAAACGGCACAAGAAAATCCCAGTTAAGTGGGAACAGATCCAAGGTACGAGAAGAAGGTGAACACATCTGCCTACCCTAGGTTTTACTGCATTGAGTTCCTCAGTTTCAGTGGCAGCAGCACCACCAATTGAGAGCTACCTGTCAAGTTTTTAGGCAAGAGACATTGTCAGTGTCTCTGCCAGAGGTTCTTTCTCCACATCTCGGATAATATTGCTTGCTTGTCTTCTGCACACTCCAGTTTCTTCTCGTCTACTTACAGGGTTAGAATTAGGTAGGATTAGTGACTACTTCAGTGGGAGGAACAGGGATACTAGTTTTATCCTGGACCAGGGAAAACCAAACTGAGTAAGACAGAGATAGAGCTCATTTATTCCATGGAATTATTGCAGATGGAACTGTGTTTTTCTGCAAGCAAAACCACTCAATCCGCTTAACCCAAGATCGCCATCATACGCTATTAACTCCTATCACAGCTTTCACTTAAAGCCCAAACCCCTCGTTGTAGTGAACACAGTGATGAAACCAGGTTAAAAACCAAAATAGGACACAAAGAAAAAACTCACACAAAAAAAAACCCAACAAAACTAAATGACCTTTCAAACAAGAAGTGTTAAAAATGACAGACTCTGCGTGCACTGTGGGATGGGATTGAGCAGTTGCCAGCTAATGTTTCTTCCTTTTACTATTCCTGCAACCTTAAAGCTAGCTGCCCCTTTCGTCTGCTTCCTCTTCTACTGCTTTCTGTCCTAAGATAAATTACCATGTGTCTCTGCACACATCTTGATGTTTCCTGTACCTGAAGCGGGTTCTTTTCACTCCTGCAAACCCATCAAATTTAATGAATACCGGAAATGTTGACTTAGTGCTAAGAGAAAGGTTAGCATTGCATTACAAGTCCTAGTGGTGGGGATGCCAGGTCCCCATCGGCAGAGCTGGTCACACCCTGGGTCTCACTAAAATACAGATGAGACTGTGGAAGGAAGACAGCTTTTCATAGTTCTGCTCAGTGGTTTGACTGCACAGCTTCTGTCAAGCTAATAAAGGTTATACCAACACCTCCAGTCTTATAGGGAATCTTCCTGCTAAGGTTCAGAGAGAGCTTATTCATGACGCAAGTTTGCAAAACGCCCCTGAAAATGAACTTCAGAGATGCTGAGTATTATGATCCATTCTTTAACATGCAAAAGCTGCCCAGCAGATGAGGCAAACCCAGGGCCAGCTCCAGTCTTTTATTTAGACTCCCCATCCTTCCTCTTTCCTGCCAGTGCCAACACATTGTTTTAGCTACACAGCATCATGAAAGCAGGACAAATATGACATTGCCATATGAGCAGTCCTACATATGAGAACAGTGCAGGAGGAGTAGCTCAGTGAACAGGCAACAACACATTTCCTCACATTGCAATCACTTGTGTGACAGAAGATGACTTCCTAATGGAATATTGAACTGTCTCCAGGAGCATCTGCTGTGCCAATGAGTGTAATCTCATACTGCTATCAGTGCACTTACCAGAGGGGCTTTGCTGATACAGCAGCTTCAGGCAGCAGTATTAATGTTTTCTCATCTCTGTCTCTGAATGTCTTGTTGCAATGGCTTTTAGCCTCACATCACATTCATTCTTTAAGGCCATGCTGCTGTTCAACAGATACACAACATTTGGTATAGGGGAACACATCTCACACAGAATCTGTTGGAAACTGGGTTTCATGATCTGCAGGTCCCTTCAGGAATTATTCTCCCTTCTTCCCTAAAACCACCAACAATCCCAGCTTGGTGCCAGTGAATATTAATTCCTAACACTGCAGCTGAGAGAGAATTCATAGCACCAGAAACATGGTTAAGAGGCTGCAGTGATTGACTTAGAGGAAATATTAAGGGTCTGAAATACATCTGGCTTGTGTTTAAGACGGCTTAGCACAGATAACACAGACTTTTAAAACATGCTGGAATAATCACTCTGCACCTGCACAGTGCCAATGTGTCAGCTCGAATAATGAGATGGAGGCAGTAAAAGCGAGAGCTGAGTCTATACACGAGGAAAGAGCAAAGAACTGGCTTCCCAAAGGGAAAGTGGAAGACTGAAACTGCAGCAAGTACTCAGGGCTGGGCAGTACCCTAGAAAAGGACACTGGCACAAGGTGCCCCATCCCTGGCAGTGTTCAAGGCCAGGTTGGACACAGGGGCTTGGAGCAAGCTGCTCCAGTGGAAGGGGTCCCTGCTGTGGCAGGGGTTGGAACTCGATGGGCTTCAACCCAAATCATTCCCTGATTCTATGGAAATGTCTAATAGAGAAAAATAAAACAGTCCTACCTATAGGGAGAGCAAGTAACCCAATAAACTGACTCTAACCTCTAACTAACTTCTACCTTCTGCAACTAAGCAGCAGCTGCCTGGATTTAGTAGTGGCTGTTTGCTGCTCTCCAGCTTCCCTTCATCAGTGCTAACATGACAGTATGGTCAACAACGAAGGCTCTGCCATGTAGGAGGAATTCCCCAGGCTTGGCCCGGTACCCGCACGGAGGAAAACTCCCCCAGTTGCTTCAGTTGCACACATGGCAGGTCAGAGGGTGGCACTGCTTTGGATTTGTTAAAAACACACGGTTCCTTTATAACGAAGGCTGTTGTTCCTTTGCACTTTAATAGCTCATACAGCTTCAAGGAGACCGTGGTGCCTGGAGCCTCTCCATGATGTGTGCACGCTTTGCTTAAGCAAGGCAAGCATCCAGCCAGCGTGGGGAAGCGAAGGCTTCCTTTGCCTTGCGAACAGGGTAAGATCTGGCGTCTAAGAAATCATTTTGCATTTGAGGTGCAAACGCACCAGACAATTGTAGAGGGGCAGGTGCAGCAGAGTGAGACCAGGGCTCCTGCCCCACAGAGCCCCCGTGTTCCAAGAAACAGCACGAGCAGGAAGGTGATTGAGAAGAGGACCCCGTTCGAGTGGGCTGAGGTTGGTCAGGTCTGTCTTTATTGTGAAATAACATTGCCTTGCCAGAAAAAGGGGGAGGAAGCCATGGCACAAGTTTCGTCCTTTCGCCCTCATGAGGTCCTGCAAATTACACTGCAAGGTCTCAGGGTGGGCCAGACCTCAGATGGCTGAGAAATGCTTTCCAAGGAATGAGCTGATAGGAAAGCTCAGAGATAAAACTCCGCTTTCCAGCCTTCAGCTTGCTCTGGGAGCGTTCATCACCACAACCGATCTCCACCCATGCCATTCTTTCCTACCCAGCACAGGGCTTGACTGAAGAGATGTTGACTTTACAAAGGTTAAAGGTGGCTGCCTCAACCAACAAATGGGATTTAGCAAGAGGGAAGGGTTGTTGTTCTTTCTTCTTTCAGGAATGAAGTGTCAGGAGGATGCAGAGGTCAAACAGGCCCCTGCTGAGCGCTGAGCGACAGCACCAGCTGTGGAGGGTGCTGGAGTGATGCAAGACCCGAGGGTTCTCACATTTGGGAGGGGAATGGCATCTCCTTTTCCCACGTCTGAAGTCAGAGGAATAACAGAGAGAGCTCCATTGGGAAAACAGGGCCCAAGCAGTTTGGAAAGCAAAGTGATGGGCAAGAATCGAGTCATGCCCTACAGCCAGACCTCTGGCTCAGAACTCATGGAGATTCCCAGATGGGAGCCTGAAGCGACCACTAGCCTAAGGGTCAACCCTCCCTTCCCTTCTACCCCCCCCCACCAGGTATATGTGCAAGGACATTAAGGTTTGCATAACTACCTAGGTCATTTTGTAGTCTGAATGTAGGACAGCGCTAGGCTTGGGTTCCTACAAACCCCCAATAACCTGTGTGACTGAAACGAGTGTTACACACATGACAACACCCACACACAGGCTGTGAATGAGATGCTTTGCATTGACAGAAAGTTCTGGACTCTGACTTCAATTCTGGCACATTTGAAGTATTCCTGAATTCATTATAAACTGCTCTTCCAGAAGAAGAGCTGCCTGCCTGGGAGCTTTCCCCCTGCCAGTGAGTAGGAAATAGGTTTGGGTGTCTATCCTCTAATACAACGCAGCAGCAGATTGAAGTGTTTAGGAGACTTTTTCCCTAGAGGATTAATGAGGTGTCAGAGGTTTAGGGTTTTGCAGTAAAGTCAAGGTTCACGCGATAGAACAGAAAGATCTGGACTAAACGCACCTGATTTCTTAGGCTGAGCTCAACGAACCAACAGCCACATCAGGGTAAGCACAAATCCCCCCTAACCCCACCAGTTCCTTGAAATTCGGAATTACACAGAAGCCAAGTAGAGAGGTGTCACTGAAGGCCCTGGGACAAATGAAGGCTCTGGGTCCATCTGCTGCACACCTGTGCCTGTGAGAGACCACAAAGCCCAGCACAAATGGTGGGAGAGGGGAAAGATGAGCACACAACGTACAGCAGGGCCCAGTGGAGACAGTACTGGGAATGGCTGCAAGCAGATCATGGAGAAATGGAAGACCTGCACACGTGAGTTGTCATTAAAACCATGGAGAACAGCCCTGCAGCAGCCCTGGCCTAGCAGGGTTCGGTCACTGCCAGCTGCTTCGTTGCTGTGAGAAAGGGATTGAGAACACGTTCCCTGTTGATGTGTTTTTGGGATAGCTCTGGGGTCGAGGAATCTGCTTTCTGTTAGGAAAACCCATAAAACTTTCAACAAATGATGAAAAACATATCTTCCATTGGCATAAAAGCAGATTTCCTTGCAGGAAGGGGTGGCATATTGAAACCCCCCTGGAAAGCAGAATACAGGAAGAATAACTGCCACTGGCAGCAAACTCCGGCTCCCAGCAAATACATGTGTTACAAAGCTAACAAAACAAATTGACTCAAGACCTCGTGTGTGTGCACAAGCCAGCTTTAATGCTATTTTCAGCTTAAGATTGGGCCTCAAATTGTCTGTAATCAATGAAGTCCTTTCTGACTTCCATTTCCCACTTTAGTTGGTGTCTGTTGAATCCTGTGTTAGGGCTTTTTCCAAAGCCAAGACTTGGGGGATTTTGTTAACAGTGCAATAAAAATGACTTCCCAATGTCAGAGGGGAACTTTAAAGCCTTTTTTTTTTGTGTGCTGCTCTTTTCTTTAAAAAAAAAGAAAAAAAAGCACAGACATTGTTTCTTTAAAAGGCTCCATCTGCAAATCCCATTAGATGTGCATATAAGGTTTCGGATGATTAATAGTTGCTGCTTGGCTTTGGTTGGAGGACCTGGGTGCATGTACATTAACCCCTCCCTCCCCTCTCTCACATTTCACTTCACAAACTTGTCGCTCTCTCCCCAGCACCGTATTTAAAAGTGTTTCCCTCATGTCCAGCGCCTCACAAGGAAGGAAGCTCCAGGCCTCGGGAAGCGGTTCAGAGCAATCACTGCCCACACCTGGTTACTGTTCTCCAGTCAGGACAATGAAGACATTCAGAAGAGTTCCCATTCTGCAGCAGCCTAAAGCCCCCAGCGAACCTGTTGTTTAGGGATGAGATCTGTTCTGTAAGGTTTGGAAGATTTCCCTTTTGCTCCTTTGCTGATTTTGAAGCCTGAGCTATAAGCGGTCACCAGCACCGGTGTGGGAACAGGACTGGAAGCACATGGATCCCACCAGCAGCAGCTGCATGCGCGCTCCCCAGCCTCCTGCCCCGCTCTGGGGGTGCCTGCGGAGCACCCACATGGATGTGACCCCGGCGTCAGGGCTGAACCACTACCCCCCAGCGTCCTTCTCCTTCCATCAAAAGTCAGATTTCGCTGCTTACCCCGATTTCGCAACCTCCTGCCTGGTCACTGCTCCCCACAGCTTCCCGCAGGAGGAGCGGACGTTCGTGGAGCAGCATCCCTCCTTCCAACACTCTGACTGGCATTTTGCAGCAACCGAAGCCAGAAGACGACTGAAGCCAGGACTGGCTTCTGGGGAGTCGGAAGGCAGCAGCCCAAATGTAGTGAGTGCAGCGGTGGGGATGAGTGAAGATGATGAGGTACCAGTAAATACTACAAATGAGACTGAGAACAAGGCATCGAAAAGGAAAAAGGAGAACTCAGGTAGGTGATGCGAAATCAGGGTTGTGGGATAGCACAAGCTGGAGAGGAGAGCATCTGTAGGATCAGGCATTAAGAAATAAAGCTGATGAGGAAAACCCTTGGTAAGTCTTGACTGGGGAAGCTGACACAATAACATTGAGACTAAATGGCTTATTCTGTGATGACCTCTGGTGTTTGTATTCCACTCCTGCAGATCTTGTGTAGTGAACCAGGCATTTCACCCCCCCCAGCACAAGGCACATTTGCTGTAACTAAACAGGAACCGCATGGCATGTGTACACTGAGCTGGAAGTCCTAGGATGGGGAGCTATATATTGCATACCTGCCATTTGTCCAAGCGTAAGGAAGCAGCAGTCAAAGAGCAAAGATCTCTCACCTTGAGCTGCCTGTGCTGGCTGGAAATGTTATAGTAGGGTTTTGACATCTCACTTGATAGTAAGAAATACAAGATGTGAAGGCTCCCTTCAGAGAGAAATTCTGGTTTGGTCTAAATACGCAATGCTTTTCAACTCAAAAGACCTACAAAAGGTTTCCCCATCAGGACGATGCCCAGCGAGACAGAAAATGTAGACCATTTTCATTGTGTCATCCTAACTAGCAAAAGGCACTCTACAGAGTCACAAGCAATCATTTCATAGTTAAAGAAACCCCTGATTTGCTGCTCTCTCAAATGAAGATATGTGAAATATGCACAAAATTGCTTTCTCCTAAGGAAGCTGTTAAAAATTAATAGGCTTATATACATCCATTTGCTACAATATTCATTTACAAGCTACAGCATCCTTTTTCCCACAGCACTGCTATGAAGTGGGGAACATTTTCCAGTATCCCCATTTTACAGGTAGAGAGCACGGTGATAAAAGTATTTATCTATTTATTTCTTTATAGGTTTTATGGGTTGGCTACAGACCAGCAACCTTTCCCCCCCCTTTCATTTCTCCAGGTGTTCTCTTTAGAAACCCAGCTTTGCCAAATTGAAGTTCATTTTTTCCACAACGTAAACGTAAAGAAGTTTAGAAAATAAATAATCAAAGCGAGTGATGCTTTTGTTAAAGCATTTGCAAGTCATAGGGAAACGGTGATTTCAGTGTGCTCAGATTAGAGGGATAGCCTTATTCTTAAAGAGACTGATTTCAAAGCACGTCTCCCTGTTTTAAGTAGAAGACAAATGTTGCTTCTATTCTCTATTACCAGCACCCCCAGAGTTTCTTGTCATACTTGCTGCTGTCCCATATACTTTTCATTATAGGGGAGCTGTAAGCAATGACATCACTGACAGATCCAGTGTTTCCTGCCTCCTAGCAAGTGGTGCTGTCTGTACACGTTATTACTTGAGCGAACGCAGAACAATGAAAACATCCCAAAGGGGATTCCGTGGCTTTTCATTTCACTCCTTTCCTTGCTTACTGAGCAGCAGACAGAATTATTTGATATCCCTCCTGCAAGCTTTTCCTTCCTTCTGTCCCCAGCCGGAATAGAAGGGGAAAGTCTGAGCAATTTCATTGTGGTTTCTTTCACTTTTACAGCTGTTCCAGAACTGCAGCTGGACATAGCACGTACTGACTGGTTGTTCTAAGTAGAAGATAAGTCTTTTCTCTCCTCCTGATAATCTTCCTAGATACCCAGGACCTTCTCCTCGGAGACTAGGCTAGTAAAGAAAAATGCCTCGAAATCACTTCATGACAAACCCCACAATATAAACTATTCCCTTTTAGCTGGTGCCTGATCCACTACAAGTTTCCCTGAGCCGCAATATAGACACAGCATTACCATGATCTGTACCAGTGCATGCAAAACCCAGTGAGGGCTTTGGAACGTGGCTCTGCAGTGTTCTGAGAACAGTCTAAACTGAACCCATTTCTCAGACAAATAAGCAGGTTGTTATAAAAGCAAGGAAAAAGCTTGTCAATCTTTAAAACTTCCTTTGAAGCATGGGTACAGTAAAACCATGCAAAGAACGGCTTTCTCATGGCAATAACAACAGTTGCATCTGCTACAAGTACTTGTGGGTAAACACGCACACAACCTTCCCCTCCTCTACTGTTTAGATGCCATAGTCAGTCTTGACTTCACAGGCTCACCAAGTGACCTGAAGGTAGAAGCTAACCTTGTGCTGGCCCTTACAGCTGCCTCTGCTGTCCATCCCCAGGCATTAACGTTTCCAAACAGAACTTCAGCTAAGTTTGTTGGACTTGTCCTCATTCATACTTGTGTTACCATGTACCTGAAGTCCTCAGCTCTCCAAATAGAGTACTGTAACACATCATAGAATTCTGGCAGCTTTCTTTTATGGGAATGAAACAGTACGGAAACAATACAAAAAGTGCTGGCTTTGCTGTCTGTGGCATGGGAGATCAAGGGAGAGTGATAATATGGATGTAAGGAATGAGAGTTAAAACATGGGGAAGGAAACTATTTTGGTGCAATGATAGCAAGGAATGAGAGCTTCTTTCCCATAGCTGCTCATTTCTGAGCTCACAGACCCAGGCAAGCTCTGAGAGCACCTCATTCTGTGCTGTCCCAAGGCTGACAACAGCGATAAGTCATGCGGAGCTTGGGAGGGCACATACAAGCTTCTTAGAACCTCCACTGAGCATCTCCATTAGTAGTTAAGCTCAGAGCTCAGCAGTACACAAGTCCACACAGATCAGTGCAGCTTTAAATGACACAGTGTATGTGCTTGCCTCTTAGACACCCAGAATTCAAGCAGCAAGGCAGAACCAAGCAGCAAATCCCGGAAGGAAAGGACAGCTTTCACAAAGGAGCAGCTCCGGGAGCTGGAAGCTGAATTTGCCCACCATAACTACTTGACAAGGCTCAGGAGATACGAGATTGCTGTGAACCTGGATCTCACCGAAAGACAAGTAATGGATGAACCCCTGCCTCCCCAGCTTCTTCATTCCCCCCCCCCCCCAGTTTCTCCCTAAAGCTAAAGCAGATCTGTTACTCAACAGTGGACTCTTGCAATGGCACAGAGCAATTCTAATACAAAGCTTCCACATTCTTTTAAAACACATTTGTCACAATTTTCCATAATAACAAATGTAATTCTGCTTTATCTAACTAAAGACGCATTTGGGAATAACCGATATCTACCAAGCTGTTGTTTCCCAACACTCCTTGGTACATATCGAGGCTTACAGATGGAGTATGGATATCACCTTAGACTGCAGTTACAAGGAAGTTATCAGAATGATACATGTCTGATACAGGCACTCTGCCTGGGGCAGAAGTATTTTGAGGGGATAAAGGAAGACAAAATTACAGAGTTCTGGAGAGATATTTCTGTTCTTCTCATTGCGATCTCGGGGTTTCCTCATCCAAGCTTAGGGAACAATTTAGGAGTTGCTCAATACTATCCACATCACAGTCCCTGAAGCATTAGATTGGACAGGCTAGATGTTAAAAGACATGAGATGCACTGTGCCCATTGGATGGACACGTCTAGTTGACATAAGGACAGATTCTAGGCAAAGCACTTATACTACCTCTGTGGGTCTCAGGGAAACATCTGCCTGGAAGGATTGCTCCTGCCTTTGTTAGATGGATTACCTCAACTTGTGAGGTTCCTTGCACCTTTTCTTCCAGAATCCCACAAAAGATCTCTCTATGAATACATACATGTGTGCATAGGTCTGCTTATACAGCTGAGATTGAGGCAATAAGTAATCATTTCCTTTTTATCACTCAGGTCAAAGTATGGTTTCAAAACAGAAGGATGAAGTGGAAACGTGTTAAAGGTGGGCATCAAGTGTCCCCACACGAACATGACACGGAAGATGCGGACTCTGCTGCCTCCCCCAGCTCTGACTAGTCCTTGCAGCGACGAGAGGGAAGCATGGAGAAAGACAGTGATCAGAAAGTGGATGCAACACTGCTCTGGTTCAGCCACACGAGATGATCCCACCTGCAAAACCTGCGGCCGTGAGCCTTTAACAGGTACATGATGCTACAAAGGCAGTTAAAGAACACAATGGAAAAAAGCCAAAGGAAGGACATGATTCTGAGCTTGTCTGAACTGACTCAACTCTGTAGAACTGTCTTGCTACCAATGATGTGTCTTCATAATAAAAGCTAACAAACACTGAATATGAACCAGGCATCGCGTTGTGTAGGCTCTCAAGCACTCAGAAGATACAGGCTATCAGTCAGTGAATGGTCACACCTCTCCATTCTGCAATTGGACTCGATCAGGCACCTTTTCCTCATGCCTTACTTTAAAAGAAATAGACGCTTTGGTATCATGCAAATCGAATTGAACACCTGTAGGTAGGTAGTGAGATTACAACATAAAAATGAACCCAAATCTGTGCAGAATTCTGCTTACCAGTTTCAGAAGAGGTGGCTTTCACATTGATGCTCCAAGAGGAGAAGTGCTAATCTGACTTGCAAATATCTTTTCCAATAAACCAAATCCTGACAGCTGTAACCAGCTGTCCCAGCAGAGATTAAGCCCTGTCACTGTTTTGTTTCCAACATTTCCATCTACTTAACTAAAGGAAAACTCCTTTTCAGTGCTGCATTTCTTTCAGATTCATGGAATCTCTCTGTAAATCCGCGGTTTTCTTTGTGAATTCAGGATTGTCGGGAGAAGCAGAAAAATGTTATCGGTGGTGATTTAAGTGACTTTACTGTCTACAAATTCTTGTTCCATTTTTCATGGGAGACAAAACTTGCCTCCAAATAAACACGTACATGGGTATAGTTAAGTTACGTATTAAACCATCTGTTAATCTGGGTATTATGTGGATTTACACTCATTACTTACTGTCTACTAGATCAGTATCCAGACTGATGAAATGCAGTTATGGGACCAGTGTAGCCCTTGAGAAGTGTGTGTGGGGGGGAAACGGCATCACTGATGTTTCACAGGGCCTCTGCACATCCTACACTGAGAGCACAGCATGGATGCAAACATGGAAATCCTGTGTGTGCATTCACAGAGGGGTATTCCCATTGCTTCTCACACAGATATTCAAGCACTGTTAACCCTGAAAGTTCCACCTGCCTCCCTGCAAAAAACCATGCACGTTGTCACCATAAGCTTAAATGGCTGCTGCACTTACTAATCAGCTAAAATGATGAGAAGTATGCATGGCCTCTCTCTGAGCTACCCACATCTCTTCAGATGAGGGAAACACTACCCTCCATTTCCTCCCGGGTCATCTCTGTGTGACTGGTGCGATACTTCAATGGGAGGTCTTGCAGACAGGGAGTTATGGCCGGATCCCAGTTACTCCAGCAGTAATAAGATGAGGTATACTATGGCAGAGTACTGTTACTTGGGTTACAAAGCTGATGTTAAGAGTAGGTTAATAACCCACTGTTCGGGTTACATAAAATGAGCTGGCTAAAAGTACTGCCTGTGCACAGATAAGAACAAGCTACAGTTTACTGTAATTTTAAGAGCAGAAAATGACTTGGTCTAAATGGCTCTGCTTAAACCTTGGTGCCTTCTGATTAAGCTGCTGCCTAAATTCACTAGTTTAGGTCTTGGCAAACATTGAAGAGAGATGATTTTGTGAAGAACGCTGCTGCAAGCTCAGACATCCTACCCTCATCTCGAAGAGCACAGAACACTGTGGGGCAGGAGTTATTTGTTACTCGTTTCCTTCGTAGCTCTTAAGCCAATTAACTGAAATCTGTTCATCACCCCACTGCCTCCTCCCGACCGTGGTTAGAAAGCCTGCAAGCTGCAGAAGCAGCTTATTTTGTGATGAAAACTTTTGGGCTCCTGGCTACCAATATAAATCAAAATCAGCTCCTCACCCTGAAAGCAGGCGAATAAACCTCCCCTGCCAAGGAAGCTGTCAGTGGTAGCATATGCTGGGTGATGAGAAAATGAACATGAGCTGGCTTCAGTGTGCACTTGCAGCCCAGAAAGCAACCTTATCCTGGGCTGCATCAAAAAGAGCGTGACCAGCAGGTCGATGGAGGTGATCCTGCCCCTCTACTCTGCTCTGGTGAGACCTCACCTGGAGCATTGTGTGCAGTTCTGGTGTCCTCAATATCAAAATGACATGGAGCTGTTGGAACGAGTCCTAGGAAGGGCCATGAGGATGATCAGGGGCTGGAGCACCTCCTGTATGAAGACAGGCTGAGGAAGTTGGGGCTGTTCAGCCTGGAGAAGAGAAGCTGTGTGGAGACCTCAGAGCAGCCTTCCAGTATCTGAAGGGGGCCTATAGGGATGCTGGGGAGGGACTCTTCATTAGGGACTGTAGTGACAGGAGAAGGGGTGATGGGTTAAAACTTAAGGGAAGTTTAGATTGGATATAAGGAAGCAGCTCTTTCCTGTGAGGGTGATGAGGCACTGGAATGGGCTGCCCAGGGAGGTTGCGAATGCTCCATCCCTGGCAGTGTTCAAGGCCAGGTTGGATGAAGCCTTGGGTGCCATGGTTTAGTGTGAGGTGTCCCTGCCCATGGCAGGGGGTTGGAACTGGATGATCTTAATGTCCTTTCCAACCCAAACTATTCTATGATTCTATATCGCATCCTAATTCACTTAAAAGCTGATCAGTGGGATCTCAGTCCATACCTGTAACTACAGCTCCTAAAGAGCTCTTGATCTGGCTTTCGAGGAACAAGGTACGAGTCACCTGCGAGACCACTGCAGGCTTAGGCAGTTTCTGCATGAAACAATCTGCTTAATTCTAGGACTTGTGCTTTGCAATGAAACCTTTCACTCCTGGCATCAAAGCATTTGACCCCTGAACCTGCAGTGCCAAGAATCTTCCAGGCCAAGCCTCTTGTCTAGGGGCAAAATCTCTGACCTGCAGTTATTTGCTACAGAAACACCCAGGAGGCTTAATGCTCCTCAGAGAAGGGAAGTGAGAACCTGGGGATGCTCAGCAACGCTTCCCATGCCTGCTTCTCAGTGCATAATCGGAGCATGCAACCACACAACCATCCACGTAACGTCAGCCAGGGCTGTTGGGTAGCACATACAGGCTACTTAGACACGTTCCCAAGAACTCCACGCTGTGCTATCAGATAGCCACAAAATAAATGCAAGTAAAAGAATGCCAATTATGAAGGGCACCTGTGGGAAGACCTGGCTGCTTCTCTTTCTATATCTGATGAGCTGGAGGAGCACTTTGTCAAAACTGCTGAAATGCAGGATGAATTTCACAAAAAATAACCCCTTCTCACTAAAAACCACTGGGGGTTCTTCAGAGAAAAGCAGTTCAAGTGGTGGTTCAACCCCTTCTGGTGACCCACAACCGCTACAGAACACTGCAGCACCCTGTTTCAACTGCCCTGAGCGTAAAGAGGTTGTTTCAGGAGCAGTTACCCAAATCGAGGGTAGGTACCAGTGGGAACTTTCCCACAGCCTGGCCTCTCCTCATTAGTCAGTGTTACTCTGTGTGCTGGCAGCCTCTATTTATTGCTGTGGTAAGGTGGGTCTTTGGAGGTGCACCAGCAATGCTAGCCCACACTCCTGTGGCAGGAAATGGTCTGGATGAGGCCTGACAAGGCAGCCACGTGATGGAGAGGAGTCCCACAGGATATGGCCGTGCTCTGTCAGACGTTATTTCAGGGTACATCTCGGCCAAGACACAATCTCAACGTTTCAGTGCAGAGTTATTGTTTCAGCTGTTGCATACTTGGTTTCTGCATGCCCTTTGTCATCAAGCTGGTGTTGGGTGAAAGGGTGCCCCAGGTAGCATGGATAGATATCCCATATAGTTTAGAATACCCTAGCTTTTACTGTCAGATCCAACAGCCCCTAGAAGGATGGGTTACAAGGATGCTGGAGAGGGGCTCTTCATCAGGGACTGTAGTGATAGGACAAGGGGTGATGGGTGTAAACTGAAACAGGGGAAGTTCAGGTTAGATATAAGGAAGTTTTCCCCCGTGAGGGTGCTGAGGCACTGGCACAGGTTGCAGAAGAAGTTGTAAATGCTCCATCCTTCAGTGCCAGGTTGGACAGTCTTGGGTGACATGACCCAGCGTGATGCATCCCTGCCCATGGCAGGGGGGTTGGAACTGGATGATCTTAAGGTCCTTTCCAACCCAAACTATTCTATGAGTCTATGATGCTAATTCAAAGCTCTCACTTTCTACCTCCTTAGACCGAATACAGTAATATCCTCCAGGGTCTAGGGAAGCAACACCAAACATTACTCTCTACTGAGAGGCTGCTCTGCTGTAGGAGCAGACTGTCAAGGTAATGCGGAAGCAAAAGCTAGCCTACCATTTTCCTCCTTTCACTGGATACACTTCCCACATGGCCTGAAAAGCCTGATGTTTTGCTAAGGAGCACGAGGGCTAACACACCCCAGAGGGCAGAGAAACAGACTTCCATGGAAGCTGGGGAAGTGCTCAGCTGGAAATCTCGGGAAAAATGAGCAGAGAATTCCCAGCATTTCACAAAGGAAAAACCCCATTGAAAGTCCTGCTGCCTCCTAAAGGTCTGCAGAGCTGCTGCCCTGTGTCACGGAGCATCACGTTTCACCTGACACACCGGTCTGTGGGCAGCTTGAGAGTCTGCACGTGTAGAACACCGGGGAGACACGCGAAGCCCTCACGGAGGGCACTGTGCCTGCTGCTGAGCTCACACGCAGCCGCTGGAGCTTTACAAAGAGAGCAGTGGAAGTTCAGAGCTTGTGGTTAGCAGTGATTAGGTTTTTAGGCAGAGTGAACCCTTATTACCAACACAACAGCCATGGCCTTGAGGGTGGCCAGAGCTCCGCCTGATCACCGTTAGCTCACCCAAAACAGACTTCCTCCCCCTCTTGGAAGAGCTCCCATGCTTCCACCTTCCAATGGCCTTTCATACCCCAGCCACCAGGACACAACCCATCTCTTCCCACTCACGCACGGAAGAGGTCTGGGGGCACAGAGATGCCGTACCGCTCCCTGCTTGGCACACATCCCCACTGACACAGGGTGCTGCAGGGAGCCCAGCCGCACCCCCAGCACAGAGGTGGGGTGCTCGGCAGCTACCGAAGGTGCTCGTTTCTCCTCCGAGCTCCCACTCTGTCACGAGCTAACGAAGAGCATCCTGAACCCCCCCCACTATGCACAGTGCTAACGATGGGGGTGCATGCTGTGACTAAGGGAGCAGAGCCTGCCGTTCACACTGTCTGGAAAACAAAAGAGCCCTTTTAGCAAGCGTCTCACAGGCAGAGATTGTGAACGGGTCGTGTTCTACGCGAGCAAAGCTTACAGATCCCCCTGCCAGGAGAACTTCCTAGGCGCAGAGGCAAGCACACACCGGGCGGATGAGGACAGCTTACAGAACGGACACGCAGTTTGTCAGCTACCAGACTTTCCCCCCCCTCCTCACCTCTTGCAGAGCTCAGATTGAGTTTCACCAGCCACTATCTCATATTTTGGATAATTCCCTTCCCTCGAGGGAAGAGCACAGCCCCTTCAAGAAATGTTATATGTCTGTGTTAGTGACTGGGCTCTGAACGCTGGATCCGGGCAGCGCTTCCAGGCAGATGGACAGGAAATCCATTTTCTCCCAGTGATTACAGTAGAAGGGCTTCTGTCTGACTGGAACTTGCCTGGTGCGGCTGTAAAACAATCCCAGCATCAGGCTATCACCTTTCAGGCTGTACTTGTGAATTACGGGGGGGTGATTTCCACTGCAGCCCTGCGGATGGGCAGCTGCCTGCGGAGCTCTGCGGCTTCTTCCCCCCCTCCCTCCAATGCCACCTTGTTTTAATTTCTACACCAAGCAAGGGTTTTCACACAGGACCAGACTTTTCCACCTCTATTCCCTCCCTCTATACTCTCTCTCTATATATATTTTAAATAACTTCTACACAAGGGTAAGCAGCCGGTTGTCTGGAAGCTCCCCTGGGAACAGTTTGCAAAGAGATAACAGGAGTGAGTAACGGAGAGGATGGTGACTTCACCCCGTGGAGGTTTGAGTCATGTTTCTCTCTTTCCTTTATAAAGAGTAAAACATCTCTCAGAGCTCCCTCAGTCATGCTCATTCTGTATTTCTGGATTTTAACCCTTTTCTATGCATCCACCCTTTCCATTCTATGTTTCTCTCAGGAGAGATGAGCGAGTGATGTAACTGATGAGGATCTGGGCACAGTTTCCCCCATTCAGTAAAAGAAGAGTCTATCAGATCTAATTTCATCGCTCCATCCACTTTCCTCAGCTGGGGGGGGGGCAGACCTCTGGTGCCAGTACCGTGATCACTTACAAATGTGGCCAGGGAATTCTTTTCCAAGGAAAAGTATAATTCTCCATGACAACAATTCACAATTGTTTCTGCCTGAAGCTAATTGAAAAGGAAATTCTGGATACAAACACACCCAATACCCCATGCATTCCACCAAGGAAACGACAAAGTGCAAAGTAAGGCTTCTTATTGAAGAGGACGAGCAGCGTGGGCTTGTGTCCGGGCTGAGGCAGAGCAAAGTTCTTTAAAGTATCACCTTCTAAAATAAATCTGGTAGAGAACGAACGGATGAGAGGAGAAATCCCCTGTCCCAATGAAACATTTCAGGCACATCTCCGCCTTGTTTATTTGCAGAAGAGAGCGCAGACACAACTGGGGTATGTTTTACATTACACAGCATAAGGGTTTGGGGCGTTCCTGTCTGCACTGAAGACATGTTTATACTGTTAGGTTCCATTATGAATCTGTTTAATATCCTGTGAATGCTCAGGGTCCTTTGCGCAGTGCAGGCAGGAAGCCTTTAGTGCACATACTGAGAAGACATTTCCAACCATTCAAGCATCAGATAAATATGCATGGAAAACCAAGGCATTTTACTGCAGTAACTAAATGCTTCTTGTGCTTTTGCAAGATTTCTTAGAGAGCAAACCCCCCAGTTCTAGCAGAGTTGTTCATAAAGCTCCGGGAAAGCCATAAAGGAAAGAAACTCAGTGAAAGACAGGCTAAGTCTTAACATACCCTTTGCATGTTAACTGGGCAGCCATCAACGGTATAAAACTTAACTGCTGGATTCCACACTTAGGAGGGAGCTACCAGCAATGTGCCCTGGCAGCCAGGAGGCAAACTGCATCCTGGGTGCATCCAACACAGCAGAATCAGCTGCTCAAAAGGGGTGGTTATCCCACTGTAGTCAGCACTGGTGAGGCCTCATCTTGAATACTATGTGCAGTTCTGGGCCCCAGTTTGTGGATGTTAGGGTGCTAGAACTGCCAACAGCAAAGCTGGTGACAGGGCAGGAAGGTTTCTCCTATGAGCAGCAGCTTTGGTCTTGTCTGCTTTGGAGATAAGGAGGCTGATGGGTGACCTCATGGCTCTCTATAGCTTCCTGAGGAGAGGATGTTGAGAGAGAGGTGCTGATCTCCCTGGGATGCAGGGACAGGATGCCTAGGAATGGTTCAACGCTGCAGCAGGAGAGGTTCAGACTTGACAGTAGGAAACATTTCTTTACCAAGAGTGTGGTCAAACACCGGAATAGGCTTCCTAGAACGGTGGTCAATGTTGTCAGTGCTTAAGAGACATCAGGACCATGCCCTTAATAATATACTTTAACTCCTAGTCAGCCCTGAACTGAACTATTCTATTCTAGTTGCAGTCGCTTTGACATCTTTTACATACGTGAAGAATATAACTCACCATTTGGAAAACAAGGGTAATAGTGTTGGGGTTGGAAGATGTGCCTAACTTCAAATATGAAACTTGGCTGGAATTTTCACTTTCCTTCCCAGTTGCTAAGGCCAACTTGACCAGCATTATTTTTAGGAGAAAAATGAGCTCCTCTCCCTGCTCTAAGTTCATTGTGTCTCTGCCAGAATCAAGATGAGAAGATGCCAAGAAAAAGGATGAGCTCATTGCATTTAACGGTATGAGGATTCACAAATATAAACTGCATTACTCTATGCAGAAGCAGGCAATGGTATGCAATAGGGTTTTAAAGGCAGGCAATTTTGATTAGAAATGAAAAGAATATGTTGTATTCTGCAGGTGTAAAACTGGCTGCTGATGTAGAGAGTGCATTTCTTGCAGTACTAAATGACTTACCACACCATTTTAAAGGAGAAGGGATCTAGGAAATTCCTCCTGCTCATGGTCAGAGAACTGCTCTGATTGCCCTTCCATAGGGGTGGAATTTCTGATTATTCACCATTATTTTATTGTTTCTGCTATTTTATGACCTCACATTAAATGAACAGAGAAACATTATTGGGAATACAACACAGTGAAGTACAACAACGAGTCATTTGGATTTTCCTGTTCAAATCCCAGGTATAAATCTCAGCCTCTGGAATGATGCATTCAGCACCCTTTCCACGCCTGCTGGATTCCAGGTTGCATTGAGCTCAGGAAGTTCTTATTCCAGAGAACAATGAGTCCTGCTCAGTGAGGCTGTACTAGTCCAGAGGAACCTCTCAAAGCTGAGAGATCTATGAACCATCACCTCACCAGCCAGGCATCCCCTAAGCAAACCGGGGCACAGACTCTTGCATAAACCCCATGCAGTCTTTTCACTGTGTTGCATAAAAATACAGGAGTCTTCAACAGGGAAAGGCAGCTCAGATGTCTACAAGAGACATCCCAGGTCACAGCATGTCAGACTTGTTGGCTGGACTTTTGCACAGGGCTTGGGCAGGTACAACGACATCATTTCATGCAAGATAGGTAACACCAGGTGTCATTGCCTCATTCTCTGTGTGACCAAAATGGAAATAAAACCTAAAGATACATCATTTCCCTGCGTCCTTATGAAAAATCCTTAAGCTCCTCTGCCAAGTACCCCATGGCCTCTCTTTGGAAAGCGATAGGACCCATTCCATCTCCTCCCGCAGCATCACCGCATCACAGTGCTCTGTGACTTCCCCAGTGGTGTCTGCTTCAGTGTCTCACTGACACAAAATGACCTAATTTGTTATGGCTGGTACAAACCGAAAGAAATGAAATCCAGGGCATGCAGTTAATCAGGGTCAGGTTGAGATGATTTATGATCTGAGGAATGTACTGACTGCCGACGCTATCATCCCACCAACAGCATCAACCGGGCTCAGCAACATTTGGAATCAAATTAAGCCCGGGATTTTCCAGCAAATGGGAACTAGCCCAGGTAAGACCTCAGGAAGAATGCAGAGTAGTGAGCAGAGGAGGATGCATTTGCTCTATAAAGCCAGGCACCTTCTCTCCGCGCACCGTCAAGCACTTCACCTTCAAGTCCTGATTTATCATGATTCAGAGGAAAGATGTTGCCAGGAACAGGTCTATGCCAAGAAAATTTCATCTGTCTGGAATCTGACAGGAAAAACTGGAGATTTCAGAGGGAGGTGGGATTTGTCCTGGTTAAAGAGTCTCCAGCATCCCTGTGTTCACTCAGACGGCTCCTGTCAGCCAGCCAGGCTCACTGAAAAACAGTGTCGAATGGGGTTTCATCTCTCAAGAACCTTGAGCTGATCCCAAGTCAGCAGGCTGTGCAGTGTAACCATGACCCTAAACAGCAGGAGCCTTCAGCAGGTTCCCCCCTGCCTTTTGCCTATATCTTAAATCAACATCCTTCTGTTCTCTGTGGGTTGGTTAAAAGGATTACAGAAGAGTTACTCGATTTTCAAGTCCAAGGGACTTTAACACACTTCAGAAGTTAAATACCACATGAAAATAGGTTCATTCAATACTGATTTCCTCTGGAAAGAATTCACTGGGCTTTATTTCCCTTGGTATGGCTCTGCTGCTCCATTCTTGCTCCCTTTGCGTACGGCTCTTAACTGCGCAAGATGCAGCCGTTCGTGAGCCCAGTGAAATCTGTGCCTGAACACCAACTCCAGGCATACCCTTTTGCCCTCCAGTACCAAAAGGTACTTTAACAAGCTTGGAAAGCCCAGCAAGGAGCCTGAATCTTACAATCAATCCTGGAAACGTCGTATTTCAGCAAACACACAGCACTGCTGCTGAAGCAACCACAAATGGCTATGCCTTGTCACGTCAAGGAGGAAAGGTACGTGCAAGGCTGACGATGACCAGGTTTTGTAAACACCATGGGATGCTATTCAAATTACTCCATCTCGTGCTCAAGGTTCCTCCAGACATTAGTGAAGTTTTAACCTTAATGTGTTCTATGAAGGCCTGGAAAGACGTGGTATATTGAGTCTGTAAGCTGGCCTGTGTACTGCTCTTCTAAAAGCCCAGAAAGGAAGCAGTTATCTCCTGACTGTGTTATTGCTGAGACCCAGGGGCTGGTTCCTGCCTTTTTCATTGTTTTGGATTAGGTTTTTTTAATCTCCATTTGTCGTGGGTTAAATCCAATGGCAACAAAGCCCCACGCAGCCACTCACTCGCTCCCCCTTCAGTGGGAGACGATCAGCAGGGTCAAAGTGAGATAAAGACAGTTTAATGAGTAAAGCAAAAGCTGCACATGCAAACCAAGAACAATAAGGAGCTCCTTCACCACTTGCCATTGGCAGGCTGGTGTTCTGCCATCTCCTGGAAAGCAGGGCTCCATCACATATCATGCCTACTTGGGAAGACAAACAGCATCGCTGCCGTACATCCCACTCCTGCCTTCTGCCCCCAGCTTTAAATGCTGAGCATGACACCAATGGCAGAGGAAGGGAAGGGGAGAAAGAAAAATGGTTGCAAGCCCAGAACTAGATGATCTTAAGGTCCTTTCCAACCCTATTCTATGGTTCTATGCTAAGCGGTGGTTGGAAGAAGCCTCTGTAGGATGCTGTGCTTCTTATTCAACCCAATCTTGCTGACACATACCTTCACCTGCTGGCTAAATGGAAAGTGCATTCACCCTTCACCTTCCTATGCCCTAAGAGGGTCTTTGCATGTTACTCCACAGGGATAGGAGCCCAAAACATGTAAAGCTCCTTAGAAAATGAATTACCACCGTGGAGAGGGTGGAGTTGTGATGCAAAATGCTTTATAAGCAGCCTACACTGAATCATCTATGCTATATCTCAGTGGCTTCATCTAAAGGCACATGCTAAAGGAGCAAAAAGAACCTAAGATTGAGTCACACTCTGGTCCCACTGGAAGCCCAGAGTGCTCCAGTTCCAGCACAGGGAAAACTAGGAATGTAACTTCATCCTTATAAATCTTTCTGACTCGCTATCATCTGCAGAGCTGTCAGTGGATGCAGAGTGTGGCAGCAACTACATTTGGCAGTGCTCTTTGCTACCTGCAGTTTAACTCCCAACCAAGCAGACTGCAATAACACGGGGTATTTATTCAGCTGTGCCTCTCTTGTGGATCCTGGGGAGAAAAGATATGTTCTGGCCTCATTAATCACTTCACCCTTTGCTGGAGCAAATAAGAGTAGCCACAGGGGGTTGTCTTTGCTCGGGAGGTTCTGCAATGCATGGGGTTTGCTGAAAGAGGCACCTTCACTAAAAGAACACAAAGTTCCTTCACTGGAAGGAGGGGGAGATGGTCTGCGGTGACTACAGATGATAAAGGGAGTGCGGAATAGGGTTAAGCAGTGGTGCAAACAATTCCTTTCTGTCCCTCCCAACAGCTCAAGCACCATCTCGGCTGGAATACCCTGTGCTGCACCCAAGGTAGGAAGTGTTTGTTACCCTCCAGACGTTGGAAAGAGCATGCATCAGCTACTCCCTGCTCCTGCCTGATCTGTGGCAGAGGAGCAAGGATGTACTCCCAGGCTGCAAAAGCTTCTGGGCTTCACAGGTTTGGGTGTGGATTTGTTTGTTCCCTGCTCTGAACTGCCTATCTTCCTTCACAAGGCGCAGTGCAGTGCTCCTTTCCACAAAGACCTCTTTGCAGGCAAGGGCAGTATGGAGTCCTGTTCTTCAGGCACACGATGGCTTCACTTCTCAGACCACCACAGGTGCCAGAAGTTAGGAGAGAACCATGGCATCTTTGAGCCTCAGCTGCTGTTCAATGACTGGGATGTATTGGTACTGTACTGGTCGGGGCCACTACAGCTCAGAGAGGCAGATGAGAGAAGCTGACTCAGCATTTGATAGGAACGACCAGCCCTGACCCCACTGTGGCTGGAAGACGCTGAAAGCTAAAGAAGTATTTTTCCTTTGTCCAAGTATGCAAAAGGATTAAACACCAAGGGATGAGGGGGAAGTGTGTACAGAGTGATGCTCCAGAGCAACCTAATGGTCTGCCGTGTTGCTAATGTTAGACATCAGCTTTGCCAGGCCTTCTACTCCATAACTTCAGCAGCTTTCAGGCACATTTATGCTGACTTAAAATGGCTTATAAAGAGCTAATTTTAAGTTGTTTTCATATAAAACACATTCTATTTGTATATCTTTAGGGTTTGAGGATACCATACACCAGTGTGTCTGCATGAACCCCATCCCATCTGAGGTTCCATTCAGAAAATGTGCTGTAAATGGATGACTCGCTTCTTCCCCTCACTAAGCACCAAGTCCTCTCTATGAAGCCTACTTGGCCCAACACCAGACCTAACAGCCAATAAAGACAACAAGCTCAATACCTGATAAAGCAGGGTCCTCTTTTCAGCCTTTCAGAACCGGGGGGTTTAACATAATGGCTACTACAGGAAGACAAATCTCAGCTCCCTCAGCTATGTGACCTCCCAGTCCCAAGTCAGCATCTTCAGAAGGTTAAGTTCTCTCAGATTGTAATTCTATGCATTTTCCTTACTGCTTTTAGAAAGAGCAGAGGTTACACATGGTTTCCACTCCATCTCCTGGTGTTTACAAGCTTTCTCCCCCCCCCACTCCTTCCCCTTTCTGCTTACATGTAATAAAAAACTCAGAGGCAGCAAGGCAAGAGGAAAGCAAAAAGGGTTTCGTGTCCCCGGGGGCAGATTTGCTGTATTATTTGCAAGACTTTTAAAATGGAAAATGTGGAAACAGCTTTGGCTGATACCCCTGCTTCCACGAGGATGTTCTTGGCTTCTTTACAGTGATTCATGTGCAAGAATAAAGTCTGTATTGATTGATTGAGAGCTATCTCTGGGTAACTGATTTTCCTACATACCTGGCTCGTTTTGCATCGCTGGGTTTCTCTTCATCTTTATGTAATGAGCAGGGATGGCAGACCATGTAGCACCTGGTGAAAGTATTTTACACCTTAATGAGCCCAGTTAGTCTTAGCTGGAATTTCACGCACAGCACAATCCAAATGATTCCATTTTCAGGAGCTCTGCATCTTCAAGATGCTTTGCTCAGTTTTGTTCTGGTTTCCTCAGTGGTTTCCCAGGACTGTCAGACCCCTGTTTAGTTTCTGACAGAACAGAGCAATTTCCTGAGAAGAGGCAGTAGGAAGGCACAGATTCTGGTTTTTGTCTTCTAGCCTTAACAATCAATCAATACTGTGCAAAGCTGGGCAACGGAAACTGATTCAGGGACCAGAGAATCCTATGAGAAATGGATTTCTTGGGTCTGTCAGATTCCTCTTCTGTCCTATCCTAGGCTCAGGATGCCTCGCCGGTTACCAGGGCTCTGACTGGCTCCTTCAGCACAAAGAAGATGAGCTGTGACCGCAGGTATGCTGTGAACCGACAGCGTGGCAGGGAGGGAAAGCGCTTCAAGCTCCTGCCAGATGAGCCTGTCACTAGAGCAGCGCTCTCCCTTATCGCCACACTGCCGGGGACCCCGCAATTCCCTGCCGGGAACTTCGCAGCTAAGTGAAAGCCCCATCGACTGCCCCGGGATTCCTGCTCCAGCCCTGCCCTTCCCTTCCCTTCCCAGCCCGCAGCCACCTCCTGCCATCGGGGGACGAGGCAGGCGGGCGCTGGGCTGCCTGCAGTGCCCTCTCCTGGGCTGCAGCAGCACGGATGGCCCTGCTTGGCATGGCAGCATTCGCAGGGTTAAAAGGCTGCTCTCAGTTTTGTGGCTTCTTTCCAAAAGGTTTCAGTTAACACCAAAGGTCTCCTTATAGCTCGCTCGCTTTAATAGATTTTTCCCATTGACTTCTCACTTTATAGACTATCATTTCCTTTCCTGCAGGGGAGCTATTTTCTGGGTCACTGATCCAGCCAACTTAAAAGGGGTTTCATTGATTGGGTTTTATTGGTGGTTACTTTAACCATAATGGGATAAGTTGCTAGTACCTGCTAACACCTACGTGCCTCGCTTTGGTACCCTGGCTCCGTACCTCTACAAGTGAAATCTGGGCTCCTCTCCCCTGCCTTGATTGAGGGCCTGCTAACTACTAGCACCTCCTTACTACCTCAGTTGCTTTTGTCCTTCTTCACTTCAGTACAGCAAGTAAGTTGCATGGCCAAGTGCTGCTGACAAAATCCTTTACTTGTTGAATGTGGCACCTTCTTCCAGTTGTGTCTGCTTATCTCTGATCATCCCTACAGTCACGCAAATACCCCCCAACTGCCACGAGGAAAGCTAAATATAACACTGCAGCATCAGGCCTTGGAAGCTGAAGAGAATGACAGGGGATTTCTTTGTACTCCCTGTCTCTTTACAGGACACAGGGAAAGGGACTCGGGGGTAGCAGGCTGCTGCTCACTCCCATTTCCCTAAAAGTCCCTTTCTTGGCACTTTCTCTCCATACATCCTGAGCAGATATTTCTCTATTTGCTCCCACAACGGCCCTGGTACATTATAGCCGCATGACAATCAATTAACTGCTCACTCTATCACAATAAAGCAGCCACCCATCCTTATATAACTCTTTTTAATTGTTTTCTTACATTATAACGTTTTGCTAAACTTATTCTGCCATAACTTACATAGTTTAATTTCTCAAAGTGCTAATAATCTAATTGCTTCCTTCCTGCAGACAAAGTGCCGGAGCCATTTTCTCTCATTTCAGAGCATTATAAAAAGTAGCTGGCATGAATACCTAAAAGGGGCAGTTTATTCACAAGACCTTAGAGAGAACTGCTTTCTCCAGAGTGTCTGTGGTACGCCTTAGGCAGCCATAAAGAAACCTACCCAGACACTTCCTTGCACTTTGGGACCATCTTCCCCATAGAAAATCACTTTGAGATTAGAAGCGTGGCAAGGCTCCTAAGCAGAGTTCTATGGGCTAGTGGGGCTCTCCTGCCATGTCAGAGAATCATAGAACAGTTAGGGCTGGAAAGGACCTTAAGATCATCTATTTGCAACCCCCCTGCTTGAAATGAAGCAATGACATTGGAATTACAAGTAAGTAATTCCTGCTACCACAGATCCTCTTGGAGACTGCAGGAAGAGGCTGAAAAGAAGCAATCTTTGCTATTTAGGCTTGAGGAAAAGAGCGTACCAGCAGAAAGACATTCCGTGCATTTCAAACCTTGATTAATAACCCCTGCCTGCAATTCACAATTCCCGAGTCTCCTGTTTCTAGGAAGATGGATTAACTACCCCAGAGCTGGGTTTGAGCTTCTTTGGGCACAACCTTTCTTTGCTACGTTCACATTACTAAACTATACCATGAAGAACAGCCACAATACCCCAAAACGCTCCGTGATGGACACATTAGGAAGGGGATTGCAGAGCAGTCTGCAAGTTGCCAAGTGAGAACTCACGTTTTCTGTTTCTGTGCAACGGAGTGGCCGGGCCGATTTCATGTCTAATGTTAAGAAACCCGAGTTCTTCATCCAGCTGTTTCTTTACTGTTACTTTTCTAAAGGCTATAGGTCTGCTCATGCTTCATTCATGCACAGAGAACTTTGGGGGGGTTTAGCTTTCACACTGTCATTTTCTGAGACATTTGTTCCTGTTTCTGTCAGGATCTATCACCAGCAGCTTTATATTGCACTAACCATCGCTGGTGCAAACTGGGCTTTCTCAACCCAGTACAATAGATGAAGCAGCTACACCTTGGGGGTGGACACAAGAAGGGGGAGAGAGATTAGACACACAACTCAATTGGTAACTAAGGAAAATAAGCTGTAAACCCAGGGAAGAAACATTTTAGGCAGCGTGGATTACAGTGGTGGAATAAATCTATTGCTAATACCCCATAAGAAAGAACCAGTTCCCCCCTGGTTTGTGTATCACTTCTGAACTCTTCACAAGCTCTATACTTTAAGAAAAAAAGGTAATAGAAGGCAATTAATCACCGTGCATGTTAATTGCTGAGCCTGCAAAGAGAAACTCGGGAATCATAGTCCCACAACTGATTAGTCAGCCTCTGAAAACAAACATGACACATTCACACAACAAGCCCATGAGGAACAGAGAAGAAACTATCAAACAAGTGACGTAATTTGCCACCTGTAATTTTTTACTAACCTTTTACCCATCCTGAATGTTCCCTGGTAGGAAGCCAGCAGCTTTCCCAGGAAGCTCAGCCTTCTCTCTTCTCTCATACCCTGTTTATAAACTCTTCATCCTCCAAATCATTCACCAACAGTATTTGTATCATTCTGATCTTGTGAAACCAGAAGAGAGAATTCATATAGATCCCTGAGAAAAGCACAGAACACAGAAAGGAGCAGGTAGGCAGGCAAACTAATTTAAAACATGATTTATTCCCCAGGGCCATTGCTGTCATCAAGGGATAAATCAGAGACAGGCCTTACTCGTGATCAGCAGCATCAGTTTCACCTTGGATATGTAACTCATCATCAATACCAGCTGTGATTGATCTCTTGAATGTGCATCTGGGTGTAAACATCCTGAGAGCACGTTCTCATTCTGCCACCACAGACTGGTCAGGACTGTGTTTCAATTGAGTTTCCTGATGGAGTGGGAGTCCTAGGAATGCTGGGGCTGGCAGAAAGATCAAAATATATATGGACTAGGTCATTACAGATGTTATTCTGCATAACAGACATCCCTTTCCTAGCGAGCACATCAGTCTGTCACACTGGTGATGCCAGCTATAGAGAAAATGTCCAAAATGTACAGCTCCTTTTAGTCTTGAGGATAACTTTCCCTTTTCCTTCTTTTTCTCTCGAGTGTCTAGCTCTCTTCCCGGAGATGGCATTCCATGAACTATTGTCTTCTCATCACCGGGTCCCAGCTATTTCTGATATTTTTTGTAGGATAAGTAGGCTCAATAAATGTTAAATGGGACCATGGAACTTAAAGGAGGGATTTGAAAGAATGGCAGGACACACTGGTATGCACAAAAGCAAACCCACTTTTCTGCTGTGCGAATTCCAGGAGTAGGTTTTGATTTTGTATTTTTGTCCCTCAAGAGAATAAACCTGATTTTGACAGCCAGGGCCTTCGTTATTTTCAGTCCAGAGGAATGAGCGAGGTTTTTTCCTCTAAATCTTGTTGAAAGTTCAATAACTTCCCCAGAACAGAACCGAATGTACCTGAAGCTTTGAAATGACTGCAATGTGCGTGAGAAACAGCGAACCTGATCGTGTGCCGCGCTGGGTGGGCGTCTGGAAGGGCAGGCTGAGCACAGCTCTGCCGCTCACCACAGGCCCAGCTGGAGCGCCTTCGCAGCCTCTCGTCAATGAACTTCGAGAGGGTTTTTTTATGAATGGGAGCTCCGCCATTGAATGAACACCAGGGCGCTGCGCTCCGATTGGCCCCGAAGGCTAAACTCCGCCCACTGTTCCCGGGGGGGGCGAGGGCCAGCGGGAGCGGGGATTGGCGGGCGTGCCCCAGCCTTGAGCTTCATTCATAAATTCGCTGGAACAAAGGAGTGGGCGAGCCGCGGCTGCGATGGGCCAATGGGAGGCCGCCCCCGGGCCCCGCAGCGGTCTCACGGCCCAGAGGGGCGGGGCTATGCCGGGCTCCGCGTGGGCTGCGAGCAGCCGCCGGTGAGGGACGGGCACCGGCACCGGCACCGGCACCGGGACCGGGACCGGGACCCGGCTGGAGCTGACGAGCTCGGTCCCTCCTCGGAGCCCAAGTTTCGGCAGCCGCGGACGCCGGGAGCCTGGGGGAGCCGTGCCGGGAGGCAGGCAGGGACCAGCCCGGCGCACGGGCGGCGGGATGAAGGCGTACCTGGACCAGCGGGTGCCGTTCACGCTCCCGCAGGTGAGCGGGGAGAGGTCGGGGGTAGAGGCGCGGGACCCCTCTGGCCGGGTCTGATCCGCTCCTCCCGCAGCAGCCTCCGGGCCAGGCGGCTCCCGGCGGAGCTCTCATGGGCGTTGGGAAGAGAACCGCGGATCCGGGCTTGCTGCCGCCGCAGGATTCGGAAGGTAAGGGGGAGCGGGAGGGGATGGTGACAGTGAAGGGGAAGCCGAGTGGGCGAGGAGCGGGTTCCCTGCGCCTTGGTTCCGCCGGCCCTCCCCAGCGCTCCGCTGAGGAAACCTCTCGCTTTCCGCGCAGAGCTCTTCCAGGACCTGGGCAGGCTCCAGGAGACCTGGCTCACAGAAGGTAGGTGCTTCCCTCGCTCCCTTCTGTCTGTCTCTTGCCGCTCCTGTGCTCTGTTTGCCCGGCTTCATGCTGTAAGCGCTTTATCGAGGCTTGCCAGCCTCTGGCTTGTGAGAACCAGGAGGCGTGAATCGCGCTATGGTGCAGGGTGTTTGTTCGTGAATGGAACTTGGCAGCTGGCCACTTATTTCCCTGGTTACGGTTTTCGCTTCAGGCTACTTGTAACTGGTTCTATTTCGTGCTAATTTCATAAAATCAGAGTCTGGTTTGGGTTGGAAGGGACCTCTTTGAAAGGGACGTTCCTGGAACTGTCCCACTGCTCAGTTTGGTGTCTGAATTGTTGTGCCGTTTGACTTCAAGAAAGAGCAAACTTCAAATCCCAGGAAGTCCCATTAATGCAAAGTGAAACCGTTTTTACACCGTGCACTGAATTTGCTTAATTCCAGTGCTACGAATGATCGGTTTTGATTTGATTAATCACATTTAAACCAGATCCTCAAGCACAAACTCTTGCTTAACACAAAAGTGCTTATTACGATGTAGGAGCTTTACAAATATTTCACAATGATACTATAAAAATACACATACTGGTGAAAAAGGGGGTTTTAAGTCTCCAAAAAGGTTTTTGTCGATTAAGGGGGGGGAAAAAAAACCCTAAAATCAGATGGTTTATGTTCATTTCAAGCTGAAATGACGCTGATCAGGCAGCGGTCAGGACTGGGAGGGTTGGAAGGATGCAAGAGGAATTACCTGGAGGCTGTTCAGGATTGAAACACTCACCTAACTTGCATCAGGGCTGAAAAATGAGTTGCTGCTCATGTCCTAGATCTCTTGAATGTGCACACAGGCTTGAGACTGGTTTCTCTTAACTGCTCAACAATCTGGAGCTGCTGAGAAGAGACGTTTGCTTCAGAACTGATTTCTAATGGTTGGTAATATTTTTAGCTCACTAATCTAAATAATTCGCATAGAATCGCTTACAATACGATTGTCAGTAGCAGGGTGTTTGGAGAAGGAATTCACAAGTATCCTGGGGTGAAGGGAAGGTCACACATGGTCTCATAGCACTGCACAGAAAGAGGGAATCTGCTGCTATACATGATCACTAAATGTTCATGAAACCCTACTGCATGAGTGTGCTTAGAATATAAGAACAGATATATATATGTAAGTATAAATGCAGGTTTGGGGAAAGCAAGAAAATGTCTATCTGTATTGCAACTATATGAAGTAGATAATGAATATTGTGGGTTGGAACTAGACCATCTTTAAGGTCCCTTTCAACCAAAATCATTCTATGATAGTATAAAAACACATATTTTCTCCTGCAACTTGGCCTTGTAGCCTTCTACTCCAGCACTGCAAGTAGCACTGTGCAGCAGTGGGGCTGTGTGCTCTCACTCCAGCCATTCAAATCCACTGCCCGTTGTTAATGCGGTGTTATTCCCTAAGGTTTATTTTTGGCATGTCTTGTCTTAGCTTCAAGTGACTGAGATTAGTGGGTTTCCATTGTCCATGTCCCTTTACTTTGACTACATCACCTTTGCTTTAGAGCTGAGGGAGTGCACGCTGCAACATCCCAAACTCTCGGTTGCTCTGTTCTGTACCAGCATTTCTTTCAGCGGTGCTTTGTGAGAGGTTTTGTGAAATATCAACTGCTCCAGGCTGTCCCCTGCAGTAAAAGGGATGGAAAAGTAATTGTTAGAAGTAATGAAATACTCTAACACAACGCGTGCTGTGGTTAAGGTTCTCCCCACAGGTTCTCCCAAGGCACACCCCAAAGCTTAGGTCTTTACCACATTAGTTGCTGCCTCTGGATAAGGGAGCACAGCTCAGGAGGTGGTCTGAGGCCACCTGCTCTACTGGAAGGTGTCCCTGCACATGGCATGGGGTTGGAACTGGGTGAGCTTTAAGGTCCCTTCCAACACAAACCATTCTATGCTAATGTTGTTAACTGTTTCCCTGCTCACCGCATCCAGTAGCATCTCGTTCCAAAGGGATCGGCTGCTCTAAGGGCAATGAGGCCTCTGCAGATTTTCAGATGTCTTTGTTAGACAGTCTTTGACACATTCAAACGTCTCAGACCTTGCTGTTATTCTTGGACTTGTTCTAACAATGCTGTCCATGGGGCAGATGCCTCAGAATAAGCTTTGCTGTGCTGATACGTGGGGAAAGAACAACTGGTTGCTGTCAGGTCCTCTTTGACTACACCAGCATTTCCCATTGCAAACCACACACGCTATTAACATTATACACACTATTCACCATCTCCCCTTCCTGCTACCAGATATTCTTTTCGTTCTTCTGAAATGTTCTCCTGCAAATGTATTAGTTGGTAGTTGCTTTTCCTATGCTAAATGCTTTAAAAATCCCTGTGTGGTTTGTTTCTAATGCAAACTGGGAACCCTGAGCTGATAAACTTGCTGTTGTCCTTATTTCCAAGGCAAGGGAGAAAGAAGCTGGCAGATTTAAGGGGCAAATCTGCAGGCAAAAGAACGGTACTCATTAATCCCCAAGGGAAACTCGCCTTAGTCACTAAAGTGCATCCCAGCAGAAAGCTCGGACGGATCTTTCCTGCATAGGCTTATTTCTGCCTTACTGTTAATTACACCATACAAAGTGCCAAATCTAATTCTCCTCTCCCTCTCTCCCTCCCCTGGCAGCTCAGGTTCCAGACAGCGATGAGCAATTTGTGCCTGACTTTCATTCAGAAAACTGTAAGTAGCACGGGGGTGATCACACACCTCAGGGCAGGCTACACTGCAACCAAACCCATAAATGCAAGGCACGGGCATTGAGGCATCTGACTTCTGTGTTGTCGTGGAACAGGTTGTTGTGATGGTGACAAAAACAACCCCCATGCTAACCGTCCACATCTGCACAGTGCAAAAGTATCTTTGTGTGGTGGTAGCTGCACAGTCCCTTATGCACAGTGGTTTCAACGGATAATGTGTTTTAGTTGGGGTAGGTGTGAAGAATTAGGCCTCCCTGAGCAGCTGTGGAAATGTGTCGCCGTGACAATCGGATGTTAGATTTGTGCTATTCCTCCTCCCAAAGCAAAATAAATCAGCACGGAATTGTGGTGCTGTGACCCCTGCAGGTGCTTTTGGGGGGCTCTGCTCACCTGCGGGGCCCCTGCCTGAGCATCCGCTGCCAGCGTGGCCTCTGTGAGACAGCGGTCCTGTCTGCTGCGGGAGGACACAGCATCCCTGGAGATGTGCTTGCTGGCTTGCTTGCTCTCTGTTCTTACGAACAGATTGCATGTGCTCACACAGGAGTGCACAAATGTGTGCTCTGAGAGCTGGGCAAAGCATTCAGGTTACAACGGAGCTGAACCTTGCACCCAAAGGCCGTGCAGCTCTTTCTGCTTTCCTCCCGCTGGCCCTGCAGCACAGCCGGGTTTGCTCTCTGAGTCATGTATCTTGCTTCTTCCTCTTTTTGACCCAGAACTGAGGAGAGGGTTGGTCCATGTAGCACATTGAATGAATGAATGAATGAGCTGGTTGTAATGCAATAGCCTGTTCCAGCTAATAGGGGCCGGAAAGAATTGGCTGCTCCTAGCACAGCCAGCTTCTTGACACTTCAATGGAGTGCAGTGTACTGGGCAAAGCAGTTTGGTTTTGTCCAGCCCTCCTTCCCCCCCCATCAGGCTCAGCTGACACATCATCACTTTTAGATGGGTTCTATGTATTTGCTTAAGCCATCCACTGGAGAGAGCTGCTGCAGACAGGAAGGGAATGGATGCCGCAGGCATAGCAAGACCCTTTTGTCTTTGGACCCTTGCGTGGGCCTGGGGTGTTTGCACCAATGCAGGGGGGTCACATCTGGGGTACAGAATCCAGCACTCACCTGCAGCAGCTTGGGCAGTGCCAAGAGCTGTTTGTGCCAAAACTGATGTTCAGTGGCAGCCCTGGGAGCAGCCATGGGAGCCACTTCTCCCTCAGAAGCTGCCGCAAACAATCCGAGGCTCCGGTATCTTATGAGTTCACTTGTTCCTCTTGCTCCTGTCAAGCTGGCTGGATCCCTTCGGATGCTGGCAGGGTGTAAGGATGGGCTATTCCAACACCAGCTGAAACCAAAGCAGGCAAAAGGAGTCAGGTTGGGGTTGGTTTTCCCCTCTTGCTGAGGAAGTTAATTCTGGAGAGGGGTGTCTGCGATAGAAAGTGGCCTTAATCCCGTGTGCCTAGAGACAGCAGCCATCCCTCCAGCCGTCCCGATAGCCACTTGCTGCAGCACTTCAGAAGGGACGATGTGTCCTTGTGTGAGGGAGAGCTGGCTTGAGGCTGGCTGGTGCACACCGAGCTCGGGTCAGTCCTGAAGCTAACGCAGTGAAAGGATGAGGTCGGGCTGCTTCTTGCCATCCTGAAAACAATCCTCACAGCTCTGAACATCCCAGGCTCTGTCGGCGGCATCGCGTCGGCTCGAAGAGGTGGGAGGGATCTCCTGGGGAAGGACTGCAGCTTATGGGAAGTTCACAGTTTTGATGGGCAGGGAGATCTTTCCCCTGTTTGAAGAACCAGCCTAGACCCAGGTACCTTCCTGCGGTCACTTTTCTTCCCTTACTAAGTGTCAGCGAGCTCCTAAGAGCATCAGCAGAGCCCAGGGGCAAAGGCAGAAGATGCTTGACCATGTCCTTCCATTGGGATCAGCTTCTCTGAGGAACTCGTGAAGGCAGTTTTGCTCCCTGCTGGATTTAATCAAGCATGAAAAGGAACAATACCCACATCCTACTTCCTGGTGCTGTAAACTGCAACCCGCATTTGTTATTCATGAAACCCTAACCAGCCCGAAGATCCCTTCTTGTTTGCATTAGGCCACGAGCATGAACCGCCGGGCTGGCAAGGCAAAGAAACCCTTTTCCTTTGTGCCTGGGTTGTCCCTGATGTTTCGGCTGAGCAGAGCAGTTCAGGGATTCCCCCAGTCCCACACTGAGGGTTATTGGACTGTCAGCATAGAAGAGGTTTAACACAAGGAAACCTGTATTAGGAAATGATACGGGGAGCTGCAAAGTACCCATTGGCAGCCTCCTGCCCGGGAAGCACCGGTATTAACCTGGTACAACTGATGACATTAGGTATTGAGAGGCCTGGAAGCTGCTCTTCCACCTCTGAGGGATATCACAGTGAAAGCAAGGACATGGAAGTCAGACTTCTGGGTTTCACTTGTATTGTATTGCAATAGGATGCAATACAAGCAATAGTATTTATTTTCGCTCAGAAAACCTTCAGGTTTTCAGCTGTGTCTACAAACCCCTGACATTTATTGTCTACTGGACAAGCAAAACTATCAGGGTATCATACTAGTGCATTATCATTGAAGGCTACGTGGTGATGCTACTCCCAAGACATGCTCACCAGGGATGCACTGGGCTTGATGCAAAGCAAAACTTGGCTTTTATGTGGTTAAAACAGAGTATGTGCAAACTGTCCCAGCCTGTGCAGCTCAGGAAATACCCACTTCAAATCCCTTCTGGAATGATCGCAGAGCACGTTAGCACTTACCTTCGATTCGCTCTTGTAAGGTTGGTGTATCACACAAATCCTCCTGAACTGAGGGCAGAGCTCAGGTGCATCCAGCAATCACTTGTGCCTATTGCTGTTCCTCTGAGCCACCTGAACAAGCACAGGGTGGTGGAATCTCAACTGACTTTTCCTGGCTGATAGATGTAAATGTAAGCGTATTGCTCTCTCTATACCCAAGCAAAGTCTCAACCTGGTCTCTCATTTCTCTCCTACAGTAGCTTTTCACAGTCCTCCTGCTAAGATTAAACAGGAGCCACAGAGTCCCTCCTCGGACCCCACGCTGTCCTGCACCCATAAGCAGCCATTCCAGTACCCCAAGGGCGAGCAGTGCCTTTACACCAGGTAACACAGCTTACACAGGGGAGGTGGCAGGAGCTGCTCTGAACTCAAGCACTACTGCATCAGCTAATAAAGAGGTGTTATGACAACAGCCTGGTCTGTCTGCTGGGTAAGGGCAGCGCACACGTGCTGCAGTGGGTCAGCTCATGGCAGCCTGCTCATGCTTCCATGTATTGCACTGCATAGGGCAGACCTCTTTAGGGTAGATCTGGGCTCACCTCTTTTTTCTCTTCCCTGGTGCCGTTCCTCAGCTCCTCTGATGCTGAGAGCATCTCTCATGTGCCTTTCTCTCCCCACTGCCTTCCAGACTCTGTCCCACAAGGAGCTCCCTGACACCGTTGCCCACAGTCCCAGCTGCTTGCCTGAGTTTTAATACGGGTTCTTCAGCACAGACACATCCAGTGTTCTCTTTGAAGGGTTATTGCTATCGGTTATTGCATGGGGCAACCAGAAAGGAAGGAGTTTATGCCGGGGGGTTTTGGCCCGGGAGGCAGCACAGAGGGGCAGTGTCTGTGTGAGAACTGTAATGCTCCAACATCTGTTTGTCCCCAGTGCCTATGATCAACCCAGACAAGTTGGAATCAAGTCCCCCAACCCAGGAACCCCGCTGCAGTCACCATTTCAACCGTTCCCTAGACAGGACAGAAGCTTCCTCACCCCTGCGGGGCCACAGCATCCCACATCCAGCTGTGGATACTCCAACGAGAACAGGTGAGTTACTGCCAGGAGGAGGCAGGCACTGGGAAGAAGGGTTTCCACCTCCGTGCCTGAGGGAGGGAGAGGCTGCAGCATCCAGGTTCAGGCGCTCAGCTTCCAGCCATCACGGCATCCCCCCCATCCAAAGTACCTGGGACCCACCACTGCTGCCTAGGGTCTGTAAGCCTAAGCCTGTCAGGTTCTGCAGGCCATGGGCTCTGTAGCTGCCATGGCAAACCTCTTTCACGAGGGTCCCTTCCTTGCCCCAGCCACACGTGCAGCTCCTGGAGCCCTTGTAACAGGCTGAGGCTGAGTTTCTGTTCCTCAACCAGCCCTGCCCCGGGGCCAAGATCAGAGGGGCCAAGCAAGCAGCCAGCCCGTGTCCTCTCCCCTCTTCTAGCTCTGTGTACCAGCCACCTGTGGAGACGTTCCGCTCCTTCCCCTCCTCCCAGGGCACAGCCCAGGAAGACCCTATTGCCTACCAGCGCCAGATGTCTGAGCCCTGCCTCCCATACCCTCATCAGGGCCTCAAACGGGAGTACCAGGACCTGCGGTACGAGCAAGGCAGCCAGGTGGGCAGCGGCAGCCAGTACCCAGCAGCTCTGGTGATCAAGCAGGAGCAGGCGGACTACGTGTACGACTCAGGTAGGATGAACTGGCTCTTTCTGACTGCGTAAAGCTGGCATCAATGGGGGTGAACAAGCTCCTGGGTGAACACCCATGGCTGATGGCTTTGGAACGCTACTCCAGCATCCTCAGGCACGTGTGTGGTCTGGGAGACAGGCTGAGCGCAAGAGAAAAGGGTTGCAATTCTGGAAACCTCTCTCTAAGACACCTCTAAGAGGATCGGGTGATCCTCTTATCTTCCCACAAGGGAGAAGTCTTATTTCAGCAGACCTGTCCATCAGACCCTGACATCACAGCACCCTCTTCCAGAGGGAACGTTACTTGTGGTCTCCTTCTCCATTGTGAAGTGTTTTCCTTAGCAGAACTGGATAGATAAGTCAAAAGCTCCTATGAGGGTACAGAATCCACCACTGTGGCTATGCTGATACTACACGTTCACCGGGTCTTTCTGTCCAGACAGGGCAAGCAAATGTGCAAACCCAGAAGCATGCTGTTTGTGAGGGTAGTTTATGACTGTAATAACACCCAGACTCAGCCCAGAGTAGCCTTTGCCCTTAGCATCAGCAAAACGTCTGCTGCAAGCACTAGCTGTACACAGGAGTCCGAGGGAAATGGAAGGTAAATCTTTCCAAAGCCCCCAGTTACAGCTCATGGCTCAGGTGGGAATGAAAACCAGGTTTGAAACAGAAAGCCAAGATTCAGAATACACAAGATACAGAAGACGGGCCCTGCAGCGCTCGCGCGCAGAGACCATGAGAAGACTTGCTGCTTGTTCTCAAACTCAGCCTATCCTTTCCTTTATGTTTTCTGAGCTGTTTGTGAGCATATGATGTGAAAAGAGACAGGGAGACTGAAGACATCTGCAGTCACAGTTGTGGCTGCAGCAAACATTCAGATGCTGCTACAAGTGAGGTCTACTACAACGTTAAGACCACCAAGAAAGCAAAGTGATGCTGCTACTCTCCATTAACATGATGGTAGTACTCCTGGGGAAAGGTACTGCCTTCTCACCTGTGGAAACAGCAGCAGAGCGTGGTTATCTTAAACTCGGATAAGGGAGAGGTGTCATAGAAACTTAGCCCATCATCCAAGGTTTTGGATGGAGCGTGCATGGGTGACTGATCCTGGCTCCTCTGAAGGACGTCATGGGATAGTACTACAGAAACGTACGACTGGGATTCATGCTTGGAAGCGGGATGAAGACGAGGTTGTGGTGGGATGGCTGAGACATGAAACGTTCTCAGTCTGCCACTACCCTTTCAGGAGGGCCTTAGGAGGACGTTGGTTAGAAAGCAGCGTTTACCTGCCCGCCTCTGGAGATCAAGCTCCTTCTGCTCCTGTGCTTCTTAATGAAACAAGTTTATTACTTGCTCTGTAGATGTTCCTGGCTGTCCTTCCATGTACATAAATGTGGAGAGTTACCCGAGCCATCCAAACACAGAAGATACATTAGGTAAGAACCTCAGTGACTGTTGTCTTTCCCCTGCATTGCATTGCCCTCTGTACTACCTCTACGACTGCCTCTGTTGCTTCCTCTTTCAGGCTGCAGCTATGACAAGCAGATGAGGTCCTTCACTGATGATGTCTGCGTTGTTCCAGAAAGATTTGAAGGTTGGGAAAAGAATGGCTCGGAGTTTGGGTGACAGATGGGGTTATCCAGCATCTCTGCCAACCGCTTACCCACTGTCTGCATAGCTGGGTACACTGTGTTCCTGCAGGGGTGGTAGCTGGGGTTCAGACCTGCCTCTGGGAGATTCCATTCCTTGAGCTCTTTGAACAGCAAAGAGGCCTTTTACCATAAGCAGCTTCATTGTGAGGCTCTCCAGAGCTCCTCAGGGCAGAGCTGCTGGTGAATCGGCTGCTCTGCTGTGCTTGAACTGGAATATTCCAGGTGTGAAACGTGCTTTGTGTTTGGTAACTGCCTTTGCAGCGTTACCCGAGCAACACCCGCTTCGTTCTCTCCGCAGGAGACATCAAGCAGGAAGCTGGAGGGTACCGGGAAGGGCCCCCATACCAGCGACGGGGATCTCTCCAGCTCTGGCAATTCCTTGTGGCTTTGTTAGATGATCCAACCAATTCCCACTTCATTGCCTGGACTGGTAGAGGGATGGAGTTCAAGCTCATTGAGCCAGAAGAGGTGAAACCATCAAAGCAGTTAGCTTCTCTACAGGCTCGGGGGAAGCAGCCCCTGCTCCTGAGGCTGGAAGTTCCTCTGCCCTGGGAAGGCTCCTGCCTACCAGTGGTACCTTCAGTCAGGTGCTGACAGCAAATGGGCTCTGTAGTGGGAAGGAGAAAGATTTACATCACACAGGGTTCTTCAGTTCGAGTCCTACCCTTCTTGTTGGAAAGCTGCTAAGTAATTAGTTTGAATCTATTACTGTGTGCTTGTATGTGTTGTACCATTCCTCACAAGAGAATCTGCTGGATAATGTTCTTTTGCCCTTGGGTTGGGTTCATGGACATTCATGCACGTGGCTGCTTTATTCTACAGGTAGCCAGGCTGTGGGGTATCCAAAAGAACCGTCCGGCCATGAACTATGACAAGCTGAGCCGATCCCTTCGCTACTACTATGAGAAGGGCATCATGCAGAAGGTCAGTTTGCAAACAGATGTGGGGTTTATGCCTTTAATGATGCTTTTCATGTTTGAGATAGGAAGTCTTTCTTCTTCTGTACCCGGCTGCAGTCAGGAGAGTTGGCATTTGTGCAGCTGCAAGGATGGATAATCAGTGTAGACTTCCAGCTGGTGAGCAAAATGCTGCTTGGGGTTGATGCTCTGTGGCAGGGATGGTGTCTTCCAGATCCAGAGCACTGGAGAGGATAGCTGTGAGTGTAATCATGTCCAGTAGAGTCCAGCCAGGCTCTGCGGATGCTGTTGCTACCTGGACAGAGTCAGCTGGCAGCATCCCATTGCCCAAGGGCTGTGTCAGGGGAGCCCAGAGCAGCAGGAAGACAGCACCGGGGGTAGTTTAAAACTCCGACAGGTCCCAGGGTGATGTGCTGGAGCAGGCAGAGGGCTTGCAAACCTCCCTGCTGCCTCGGAGCACTGCGTGGTGCTGCCTGGGCGCTTGCAGCATCCATCCCTTCTCCCCTGCAGGTGGCCGGGGAGCGCTACGTGTACAAGTTCGTGTGTGAACCCGAAGCCTTGTTCTCTCTGGCCTTCCCCGATAACCAGCGGCCAGCTCTGAAGGCAGAGCTGGACAGGCAGGTCAGTGAGGAGGACACGGTGCCTCTGTCCCACCTGGATGAGAATGCTGCTTACCTGCCAGACCTTGGGAGCCTCCCCGCACAGCTTTACAGCAAGGGCTACACGTACTAGCACCGCCGGGAACACACTCTGCCACCTTTGCTTGTGTGTAGTAAAAGTCTGGATAGTGTTCAATCAGTATAAGCAGTTTTCCAGGCCAGCCTGGGGTGGCACTGAACTATGGATACTTGCTTTGGTCAGGAAAAGCGTTCAGGTACACGTGGGTAAGCACCTGACAGGGCTCTTGTGTGCTTGTGGCAAGCCCCTCATATTGATCAGGATGGGGCTCGGGCTCAGTCTCAGTGAAGCAGACGTCCGAGCAGCAGAGCTGCCATCCCCCAGGGCTCTCTTACAGGTACAAGGATGCTACAGTGCTGCTGCTGCCTCCATTCCTCCCCTACATGTACTGCACCTCTGTATAAGCTGTCCTCGGCTGTCTCTGACCCATGTGGACTCACCTCTGCAAGGCCAGGCCTGTCTTCTTCCCAGGATGGCTGCAACGCAGCACTCACAGATCATACACCTTCCCTGGGACCTGCTTTGTGGGGATGGGGAGCACTTGCCCTGTACATGCATAGTCCTGCCTTGTCACCTCCTTGCTCACAACGCTTAATGCCCGGGCTGTCTGAGCAGGGCAGCTGGAGGCACCGGCCAGGACTGCGTTACCAATCCTGCCCCTGTGGCAGCTTGTAGCAGAAATCCTCTATATTGATTGAAAGCCTCATTTCCCTCTCAGCCTCTCCCCCTGCATGGCTGATGCCAACCCTCTTAGCCTTGTCCCTGGGTGTAAGGGCCAGGAAAGGCAGCTCCCTCCCTCTCTCAGGCCAGGGACTCAGAGCAGCCTTCTACACCAACGCCTTTGCTTGCCCCCTGCAATCCAGAGACTTGGTGTTCTGGCACCTGCCATCCCACCTGCCCTGCTGAGCACTTCCTCTGGTGTCCCAGAAGCGAGGGTGAAGGGGAACCCTGCCATTGGTATAAGCTGCCTTTACTATTTATGAGTGTAAAAAATGCTGTAATTAATAAATTGGTTTATGGCTTTGGCCAAGTGCAACTTCATTCAGCCCCTGCCGGGTCCTCCCTTGCCTTCTGAGCTTGCTTTGCCTGGCTCCTCAGCAGCTTTGGGTAGCCCAGGCAGAGAGCTCAGGGGTGCCTGGTTACTTCTGAACCGTGGTGGAGTTCAAGAAACAAACACAAGCAGTCCTACAGCCAGGACTGAATGATCACAACGGAACATTGGCACTTCCTGCTGTACCTGGTGGCAGGGGAACATCCCTGGAGCCAGGAGCAAGGGCAGTACCACCACAAGTCCTTCTCTTTCTTGTATTAAGAGCAAACAGTTGGGTTTTGATGTGCTCATATACATGGGAACATGTGAGGTATTCTGCTGTGACTGTGGTGCTTGTGACAACCAGCTGATGTGTGGACACCGGCCACAGAGACTGAGCCATTCAGATCCACACCTCCCCAAGCAGAATGACCTTCTAGTTCTGTTTCACTTTATGAAGATCTAAAAGCATGAAAAAGCTCAGGGCATTTATACAACGTAATAAACCAGTATATACAACATCCCTGCCCACCTCTGTACACAGGCTTCCAATGGAACTATTTGTCAATGTGAAACATTCTCCAGTCCACAGAGTGTAGAATCTACTCACCAATGATTTTAGCAAATGTCCCAGCTTTAGAAAGAAAAGGAGAAAAAGAAAGATGGGGTCAAATCTGCAGCTCTGAAGTCAAGTTAAGTTTCATCTGCTTGCAACAGGAACAGTAATTCACAGATGCTTCAGCAGCCGCAGCACACTCTGGACAGTCAACTCCTGTTTAACCAAGGAACTGTTATGCAATGTTTCATAGACATGTGAGCTGTAAGAGCCCATTCAAGCCAAAACCCAACAGCTGTGAAGTCACCAAGCACTGCAAGTGGAAATAAAACACATGACGCATTGTAGGGAAAGGCAAAACATCTGTAAGCACTTATGCTCACAGACAGAGCCGTGCTGCAGAGTGGATGTGGTTAATTACTGCTCAATACATCAGCCTTCAGCACACAGAACATGGTGATGAAGGATAAGACCTGCAGTCTGACCTGTGCCATTGGCCAAGTAGCACTGACATCCTAGCTGTGTTTCAAGGGATCATTTCTGCCTTATCCCAAAGGCACAGATACTAAATATCTCACCACAGATGGCTTGCATAAGAGACAGTTACAGTGAACAGGAAAATGCATAAAATAGGAAAAATGGAGACCAAGCAGCTCCTCCAAACCAGCCACTGTACAGGAGTGTGAGCAGAAATAAATCCCTTTGTGCAGGGTAAAGAAATAAACGATTCCAGCCCACATTTTTCTGCTCATTCAGAACACAGGCTGGAGAAAAACAGTTTTCTACTCACTACCCTTTTGCTGTTGCTCAGCTCAGTGCCCAGACTGCAGAGTCTTGGGGTTTTCTCTCTTAAAAGGAGAAGGATTAAGGAACAATGGTTCAAGAAGCATTTCAGAACACTGAGAAGACCCAGGACATAGCCATGCAGCTATGGAACCCGAAGGGCAGCTGACATTAACACACATCGCCCCCTTGTGTTTTTGCTCTGAAAAGACTTATTTCCTGTTCATGGTGGAATTCAACCTCAACCAAAGGTTGAGTCCTGAAAGGACTCTTTGCAACAGTCACAGTGAAAGTTCCTGAGGGAAGCAGGCTCATCGCCGCCTGAATGCACGTGATATCCTCCAGGCATTGGGCTCCTCGTAGCGGTTGTAGAGGGGTTCCAGTCGCTGCTGCTTTTTCTGCTTGCTCAGCTTGGTTGGATCAGAAACCTTGAAGAAAGCTGGTGCAAATTCCACCAGCCAGCGAGGATCAATAGTTGTCACTTCACGCATATACTCCTTGGTGGTCAGCACCAGTTCATGATACACCACCCTGTAAATAGGGACAGCAACTTTGGAACTCGGTTTTTCCAAACAAGAGACAAAAGGCAAAGGCTGGAGTATCTAAGCTTGCCCCTTTATCTCCCTTTCACCCTCCTTCAGCATAAGGCTCCTTATGCTTCAGAAGAACACTCCAGAAGAACTATCTTCTTTTTCCCCTCCTAGTTCACAACTACTCTTCAGTACAGAGCTGCTTCATTCCACTTAAAATGAGTTTCCTCTCTACCGCCTCCCTAACACTCAGTGTTTTAAACTCACTTCCACAATACAAAAACACAGAACTGCAGGCTTCAGGCCTGTCCTTGGCTCAAAAAGTCCATCTCGCCTCTGCACAGGCACTAATTTTAACTGCAGAAAGAGCTAGAAAGCAGCAGCCTATACTCTGATCTGTACCCTACAAGTAGTGCACACCACAAGCTTTTAACTTACAAAGTCTGAACTGAAACAGAAAATGACATGACGTTGCCTTACCATTCTGGCTGCCTGTTGAAGAGAGCACTGGATGGGTGGATATAGACTACTTGTTGATCAATTAGTGTCCGATAGCCTTCCTGGGGATCCTTCTTTGCTGCATTTCGGAAGAAGCCACTACAGATGGCTTTCTGGACCCGAACTGTTGCCTTGCCACAGGATACCACATCCAGCTTGTGCCTGCCAGGCAAGAGTTAGAAAGAAAATTAGAGTTGGTCAAGTCTAACCATCAAGAAAGCAAAGTCACCACTTGTGCTTCGTGCCATGCTCACCTGTCCATAATGCCCAGCATCTGCTTGCGGATGTCCTGGGCTCTGCGTAAGGATCGGGCCTGGATAAAGTTTTCATAGCACCAGGGATTTGAAAACTTATTGTTCTTCCAGGAATTGTAGACAGCCAGTAGAGTGAGGTGGTCCCCTTCTGTCTGATGGAACTTGGCTTTCTTCTGATCAGCAAGTGCTTGTTTATCCTAATATATAAAATAGTTATGAATCAGCATCGAGACAATCCCCATGCAACATTGAAGGTCATGGGCTCCTTGTCACTCCTACCCTGACATTTTAAGTCTACCAAGAAATAGGTGATGTAAGACTGAGAAAACAACATCTGGAGTGGTGAGTGGCTAAGCACCAAAGAGATGAGAATCTGAAGGTCACTGGCTCTCACTAGGCCAAAACCATGCCTGTATGAAAGGAAAGCCTAGAACTGTTCTTGCCAAAGAGAGACCCCAGTAGACTTTCCCAAAGTCTTTCCCATGGGTGACAAGGGAGCATCAGAAAAGATGAAGGGCCTAAGTGGCTCATGCATACAGCAGGAAGTCTTTGCATGCACTGAACTAGCTATTTTTTCACCACTCTAAAAGCAACCTCAATTATTCATCATCAAAGGAGCTGAAGCAGCAGCTCTGACCCTGCTCGCCTACCCACCTCTCCCCACTTCTCCAATGTGCAGATAAAACATTCAAACACTGTGGCTACCCAGATCAAAACAGAAGTTAGACTCAACTGCAGCAGTTCATCATAATGAAGAAATAATGCATTCAAGAAGAGTCTGCTCCTGAGAAATCCTACCACAGCACAGGCTGCTACTTGCTGACTTAGAAGAAATCAGCATAGGGTAGGACAGCCATGATAAAAGTGTACTCTGAAATCTGAAAATTACCAGAGCATTCTGAACTCCAGAGCTGGAGCTGGTTTAAGGTTGATTTAAGGTGTAAGGCTGGTTTAAGGCTGTACGTGTTTAGCGGGAAACACAAAAGAGAATGTGAGACTTCTAACTTCCATCTTCCCATCTGTAAAGAAACAACCGGCATCCACAGCTACAGGATGTTTAACCAAAAGGCACACTGGAAATGTAATGAATGAGCAAATAGTCTGACAAAGCTACAGATTTATTGTGTCAAATATGCTCACTCTGAGGCAGGCACAGAAAACCCACGTAAACAGTAACACTGCTGGTTCCTTACCTTTGGCCTGTAGAACACGTTCTGTACAGACAGCATGGAGACTATTGTCAACATCTCTTCGCTGCATCCCAGATGTACAGACATGATCAACATCTTACACAGCATAGGCTCCAAGGGGAATTCCGCCATCTGCAAGAAACCCGTTTCAAGATACCCTGCAATATCTCAGAAAAACCCTGAGTTCCCCCAGTGCAACAGAGAGCACTGGCCCTTTCTTCCATGCTTCCTTTCCAAAGCAGTGTGCTTTACTCAGAACAACTTTACTCAACACAAACCAAATTATTTCTCTATATTCACTATCCCAATACTTACAGGGAATTTTTAGATATTAATAAAAGTAATCCTATGAATAAGGAGAAATAATAGCTGCTCCTTAAACAGCAAATGGTACATTAACTATGGTAAGTGAAAAGCTACCCATAAAACACATGAGAATAATAGCAAAAGGAAATCAATAGTGCTAGGCAAGTCCTTAGACAACTACTCTCATGTCACCCCCTGAATATTTATAGCCCTAACAGTGCTAAGGAGTATTCTCTTTTGCTTACCCTGCGCCCAAGTCGAGTGAGCAGTCCCTCATCGTCCAGGGCTCCCAGAGTGTACAGCTGCTCCATGGCAGTTATGAGAGTTTCCATTGGGGGAGCATCCATAAAGTCAAAGGAGAGCAAATCATTGATTCCCATGGCCTGAGCAGAGGGAGTGAAGAAAACCCAAGTTAAAACACTGAGAAGGAAGACACCAAACTCCAGCCACAGCCACAACACCGCTGAACAGCGAGGCAGACAATTGTTTCTTGAAATGCTTATGATCACATTGGCTTGCTCCAAGCTGGTGAAATACCAACCTTCAGGGAAAGTACTGTACTGGCCAAATTTGTTCTCTGGATTTCAGGCACATTAGTGGTTAGCATTTCGTCACGATAAGCACGCTCTGTATATAGCCTATAGCATTTTCCTGGTCCTGTTCTCCCAGCCCTTCCTGCTCGCTGCTTTGCTTGAGCCTAAAGGGAACAAGGCATCTCAGTGATCAAAAACAGGCACAGGTGAACACAAGTCAAATAAAATGATCAACTACTCAGTTTTACTTGTATTAATAGGAAGAGATTTCCAATACAAGCCAGGAAAGTATGTATTCCTTAGGCACAGCCTAACGGAATCTCAGAGAGTTATAAAAACATGGCTTTGTTATTGCCTCACTTTGCTTTCATGTCTTCGTGTGCCACATCATCATGATACACATAACCAGCAGGGTTAAAAAAGGATGAAGAAATCAAACACAGAATGCCTACCTGCGAGATTGGTGTAACAACCAGCTGGTCAATTCCAGTCTTGGAGTTATAAACCTTCTGCTTCACAAAGCCAGGATCAACAACGTAATATATTCCATCAATAGTCAAAGATGTCTCAGCGATATTAGTGGCGATGACAACCTGCAAACAACAGTGTGATTCAGCAGCAGTTCTGTGTCTGGTTGCCAAGCCAACCTTGCTGCTCAACTTAAACAACCCATTCTATGTGATACAGTTTGTTATAAGTGCAGCTACTGTCATTTATCATCTAAAGGAGAAAGGTGTTCATGGAAGAACAGAAAGGAACATTACCTATAATCAAAGGACAAGTTTCAAGTGTATCTACATTTGGTTTGCATTTGTGTAATATGGGAAAAAGCATGATATAATCCATAATTAAAACCAAGTGAAAGATCATTTTAAGTTTGCAAAGACACTGCACTGACTACAGAGAGAATTCCTGCCTATCACTCACAGTCCGTATTTAGAGAAGAATCTTCCAGAGAGTATTTCTCTAGTTATTCACTGTTTGGTAGGAAATTTACAACTATCCAATGGGAATTGCATATAGATTTCACTGAAGTTCATATCTCTTAAATGCAGCATTAAAAAGCAGACTGAGAACATTCCAGAGGTTTGTTGCACCAGAGGTTTCTATACACATTTTCAAAGGCTTAGAGAACACGTATAGGTATGTACACATGCCTATACACATGCAAAAACATGCTCTAAGCTACGTATAAGCCACCTCTTCTTCAAAACTACATTACTTTGTCTGAAGCCATAACTAACAATCAGAAGATCAGCAGTGGAATACACCCCAGTATTAAAATATATCAGCAGAAACTGAAGCCACACTGAGCTGAACTTACCTTTCTGCTTCCCGGTGGGGCAGGGTCAAAGATCCTGGTTTGCATTTCACTGGGTAAAGCTGAATAGACTGGTAGGATAATTAACTCTGGAACATCAGGTCCTAGAGATTTCATCCTCTCATAGAGAATTTCACAGGCAGTGTCAATCTCTTCCTGACCAGTCAGAAACACCAAAATGTCACCTACACAGGAAGTAAAGTACAACATCCACAGAATCAATACTGTGCAGTACAACTCCTGCATGACCACATTTCCATCCCTCACCTTTTCGATTCAAAGCAGAATATGCTCAACTCTTGGCTAGCCCTTGTGCAACAACTTAGCCAGAAGCAACTTACTTCAGTCTTTCACCCAATTTTCTCAGCATTTACTGTATTTTCAAACAACAGGATAGTGCTGAGAGCATTTTTCTCATGTTACTAATACATGATCCATGACTTAAAGAAAGACCTTGCTTATAGATTAGTGACTCTGAAACACCAATAACCCTAGACCATTCTCTACTCACCTGGGGGCTCTGTCAAATGGATCTGCATTACTGTAATCAAACTGGCATCCAAATAATCTGTCTCTGGCTCTTTTGTGTACAAGATTTCCACTGGGTACGTTCTGCCAGGAATGGTGAAGATTGGTGCTTCATAGAAATACTGAGAGAACTTCACAGCATCCAATGTTGCTGATGTCACGATCAGCTTCATATCCTGCCGCTTCTGCACTGTCTGCAGTGGCACAGAACATTCTCAAGTTATTTAATGCCTTTGGGACTATCAACCTATGGCACTTAAGCCGAGAAATATGACCAGTAAAAGCAGGTTTAAGGTCTGAGTAGAGGGACAGGTCATTGCAGTATCCAGAATTTCAAAACAAACCATCCTCTAAAGTGACATTTCAAACCTACTGCAGAAAGCCTTTGTCAGACAAGGAAAAATGACAGCAAGAACACTCCTCTGCTCATCCATCATTACAAACATCCTGGACTGCCAATTCTTATTGTTTCTGCTGAGTTTCGCTTACTGTGTCTTCACACAGAGGCTCATCTTATGAAAGTTTGGACTACAAACCCTTTTGAGCATTTGTTTTGCTTCAGAAGAGACTCTTAGAGCACAGGAACGACTTGTGTGCCTTTTCCTGTGAGCTCCTACATTGCATAAAGAGGACACTGAAGCAATAAATATCAAATGCTGCATTACCTTCTTCAGGAGTCCAAAGAGCACATCTGTGTGTATGGTCCTCTCATGGGCTTCATCCAGCATGATAATGGCATACTGGGTCAGATCAGGATCTATCAAACACTCCCTCAGTAACATACCATCTGTCATGTATTTGATAACAGTTTCAGGGCTAGTGCAGTCTTCAAATCGAATGGTGTAGCCAACCTAGAAAGAGGAGTTGCACAGAAACTGAAGCTTCAGAATTAAGCTCTTAGGACCATTAATTCCCAGTTTGATTACTCTTAAAGCTCACTGTACTACCTACACAGGCAGACACACATGGGCACACAAGCAAACTAGCTCTAGGACTGATTTTTTCTCCTTTTCCTCATGCTTAGTTTGACATGATCTTCAGCATGGAAACTCACCTCTTGTCCCAAGCAGCAACCAAATTCCTCTGACACCCTCTTCGCAACAGACATTGCAGCCACTCTGCGAGGCTGAGTACATCCAATCTTTCCTCTCGATGTATACCCTGCCTCTGCCAGGTACTGGGTGATCTGGGTTGTTTTCCCAGATCCTGTCTCTCCAATAACAATCAGGATCTGGTTGTCATGCACAGCCTAGAAAAGGTCGTAAGAGACACACTTGTCAAAATTCATGAACAAAACACAAACCAAACCAACCCAATACAGTGTATGTAGGACTAGACTGAGACCTGCTGCTGAACCAGACAAAAATCACACACATGCTCTTACTGATCAAGTCAGCAAACTGCTTAACCATTCATCCCCTGCCAACATGATGCTAGTTTCACTTTTGACTTACAGTCAATAGATTCATGGATGTTTGTTAAAATATGCAGCTACATAATCCTTTACAACAATTATTCCAAGCTACAGCTCTGCACTTAAATTGATCAACTGGCTATTCACATGACAACAAGCCAAACCAAGATTTGATGTTACTGCTTGCTCAAACACGAACGCTGTCCCAAGAGCCTTACTTGTATCAGCTGCTCCTTCAGTCTGAAGATTGGGAGACTCTCTCTCTGCTCAATGATGGAAAGCTGGGTCTTCTTACCATAAGAAGCTTTGTTACCACCAAATGCATGTTTCTTCCACTCTGGGATATCATTGGGCATCATTCCAATACCTCGCATGTTTGCAGCTATTTGTCTTCCATCCACTAGGAAAGAAATAATCTCACCATTACATCTAGCTTCACACAGCAGAGACCCTCATGATCCTCCTCCTGTTATCCATCACCCATGCCTTCTATACTTGTGGATTTAAGTATTTAAGTTCCTACATGCATACCCCCACTATTACATTAATCCCCATATAAAAAAACATGCTTCACCACCCAGCACACCTTTCATGGACAGCACGATACACCTGTACATTTCCATTGACATTCCCGTTGCCACTTTAGTGGAAAAGAGTTTCTCCTTTGCCTCACTTGACAAGCGAAGCAGACAAACACAGCATCAAGACACTGCTCCTGGGTTGCTCAACTGTCACAGCACAGTTCACACTTCCACATATTCAGGCATACCATCAGGGAGAGGATCCACCCAGTGTGTGTTGAGCCCCATTGGGATGGAATCCATCTCTGCTTCTCTCTGGGCTTGTTTAAGTTCTCGTCTTTCTTTAGCTAAAGCGCTCTGCATCATTGCGGCCTGGGACAAGGAACCATCCGGATTCTGGAGAGCAAGAAAGAAGTTAAGATTTCAAGCACTCTCACTTCTTCAATTCTCTGTCACCACTGGCCTTTAGAAGCTTTAAAACATGTTAAACTTTTTATCTATTTAACTTCCAGAATATCTCCATTAGGTTTCATGAACTTCCATGGTTATGACTAATATGCAGCATTCCTACACTGTTGAGTCAGAAGGATTATGGGACAGCCAAAGAAAAATGAGTATATCTAGACCATCTTCTACTTTCAGAGGGTAAGAAAAAGCACAGCAGAGAAAGAATGTTCTAACATACTTATGTGAAATGGTTGCTGCTGCAGTCTAATACGCATTTGGGTTCTATTATTTCACTTCACTGTCACCAGTTAAATAAGAATCCAGCTTTGTAAGTAAAGAAAGTATCATCAGTTCAGTGACCATGTTTTTCTGGGCTCTCAGTAACGTCCAGCTGGAAAACTGGTTGTTAAACTCCCAAATATTTAACTGAATCAAGTACGCTGGATTTAGCCCTGGATATCTCTTACCTTCACTATCTTGATCGGACTCATATCCATGCTCTGTTTAGTATGACCTCGAAGGAACGGTGGCTCTTCCTCAACTAACTCAATCTCCAGGTCCTCATCTGAAATCCAAGTGACATTTGTTTAACATCTTTCAGGTACATAAAAGCACCTCCTCAAACCATGCTTTAAGGGTATTCTGGGTTATGATGTACTTAAAAGGTTTGTGGAAACAGCACAAATAAGAATGCACAGACAAGACACATAGAAATGGCACTAATAATAAGGCTAGAGCAATCCTAGTTCCAGATGTTTAAGATCACAACAAACTGTGAGATCTTTCACATTCACTTATATCATTAGCTCTTTCGGAATCAAAACACATCCAGAAACACAAGGAATTTACAACAGTAAGACTATTTGGAAATGGTACCTTCTTCATCATCAACTTTAGGGAGAATCCCAGTCTCCTCATCAAAGTCAGGAAATTCTTCCTTGGAAAGCACATTAGCTGCAATCATCTGGGAACAGAATAAGCACAACATGAATTTGCCCCCATGAACAAACACAACTCATGTCTATGAGGTCTCAGTTCTAATGCAATTAGAAGATTTGTAAAGCAGGAACAAGAGAATGTTGTGATTGCAGAACAAAGGAATGGTCCAAGGGCTGAAGCACCTCTGGAAACAGGCTGAGAGAGCTGGGCTTGTTCAGCCTAAAGAAGAGAAGGCTCCAGGGAGAACTTGGAGCAACTCCCAGTGCCTAAAGGGAATAACAGGAAACCTGGAGAGGGGCTTCTGACAAGAGCCTGTAGGGACAGGCCATGGGGAATGGCTTTAACCTGCCCGAGGGGAGACTGAGATGAGCTCTTAAGGCAGAAGCTCTTCCCTGTGAGGATGCTGAGGCGCTGGCACAGGGTGCCCAGAGAAGCTGTGGCTGCCCCATCCCTGGCAGTGTTCAAGGCCAGGCTGGACGGGGCTTGGAGAAACCTGCTCTAGTGGAAGGTGTCCCTGCCCACAGCAGGGGGTTGGAACTGGATGAGCTTTAAGATGCTTCCCAACCCAAACCATTCTGAGATCCTATGAATACAAGAACACACCTGTTTTATTTCCCATTTCTCTGGGTCTGAAATCCGGGTGAGGCGCTTCCGTTCAAGGCTGTCATCCTCCACCTCCGGGGCATTCACCAGGGACAGGTGACTGGGTCTGTCTGGGTTTCTCATAGACGTTTCTTCATTGGTTTCTCCAACCAGGTTTCTCCTCCGGTTTGGATTCAAGTCTTCCCCAGTGTCTTGATCAACATCCTACATCAGATTGATTGATCAGTCTATTTATACTGCACTTCTTATCTTTTAACATTAGTGCTTCCTCTAACACAAGAGAAAAAGGCGAGTACATTTCTCAGAGTACTGCCAACACCAGCCCAGACACAGAAAATGTTAGTTTCTCATACTACAAAAGGAAGACAAACAGCAACAACTTGAGGTTTGCTGCCACTTAGCTACCACAGCAAGTCAAAAATTTGTTAGGAACATGACATCACAAGACTCTATAGGAAATGAGTAAGAAGTAATAGGCCACAAATATGGAAGAGTAGCTCAATGTTTTTTAACTCCTCCTTGAGGGGTTATGCATTAGTTTTCATCAAAAAGAGCTAAAAATGGCAAAAAGAGGGATCCTGGCACCACAAACTTATTATAAGCACTACAGAATGTCTTCCATACCTTCATGCTCAGGCTGGTTTTGGATCCAGTAAAGGATAAGACTTTAACTTTTACTCTTTGTCCTTTGCTCACCACATCAGCAACATTGGCAACACGTCCTTCTCTTCGAAGCTCTGAGATGTGGACCAAGCCCTCCCAACGCTTCCTGCAGGTGAAGCAGAGGAGCCCGAGATGTCATAAATTATTACTCTGACAGTCCTAAAGAACATTCAGAGCCCGCATTATTTTGTTGTCACCTGACTGTGCATGTTCATAAACTAGCTTTTGTAAGAACATTCTCCACTGAGAGAAATAAACCTTCATCCTGGCATCAACCCCAGCATTCCTTACTGCAGCCTTAGAACCTCTAAGATGCTGAAAGGAAAAGGAATTCCCATGGAACAGTACCAGATTAATTATGAAGAGCAGAAAGTACCTTAGTCCTTCCAGTTGCACAAAACATCCAAATTGCATTATACTTGTGACTTTGCCATTGTAGATGTCCCCGATGGCAGGCTCCTCAGGTGGGGGACGGTCAATGTGTTTGTCTCTCCATCTCTCATTGCTCCTCTCAATGTATCTGTCTCGATCTTTACGGTCCCTACTTGGACTCCGAGTTCTGCTCCTTGACCTGTATCTGGATTTTCCCCTGTTCCTGTCCCGAGTTCTAGAACGAGACCTAGAGCGAGATCTGTGCCTTCGCCTCCTGTCCCTGCTACGACTCCGGCTCCTCCTCCTCTTCTTTGCCCTGAGAAGCAAACAGAATATATTTGCAGTGAAATCCCACATAAGAACAGGAAACACCAACTGCCAATACCCACTCCCCAGACACATGCTAGAAACCTACCGGTGGTCACTGCTCCTCTGCTTGCCTTGCCTGTCCACACTGGGCATCAGAGCTTCAAGTTCTTTAAGTGCATCAGCTGCCACTTTTACGTCATCTTCATCTAGCATAGTCTGTGAGAACAGAGAACTGGTCTGTAAGAAGGCTGATAATCAGTCTACAGAAGGAATAACCACTCACATGGCTATTTAGAAGCCATGTAAGAGGAAAAAAGATCAGACATAATACATGTTCTAGGGGAATAAGAGTAGTAAAGCTACAATTCTGCTTTTATACAAAAAGCTTTTGACTCAATACATCAAATTATTACAGAAATATAATATGCAAATCCCTTGGAGCATTTGAATGGCCAAAATGTGCATCTAGTTTGCAATCCATCATGAGTTTGAGCACTATGTAAGAAAGGATTCAACTATAACTTCCATGTCACAAGAGCCCCATCTTCCAGATATCCTGCAAAACAGCTTCCATGGGGCAACTGCTGGAACAACCATTCTTGGAAACTATAAGCAACAATATTAACCTTCTGCTGCTTCTACATTTCATTTCTCACAATCCGCTTCTCTCCATGCATCAGCAAGAAACACACTAACATAAAAAAAACCCTGAGACAACTTAAAACTAAGAGAAACATAATCATAAATAATGTTTTCATAGACAAAGGAAATCTATAAGCATGACCTTACCCTGATATTGGGATTGTCTGGCCTGCAAAGAGCTGGAAACAATTCCTTCAGCTTTTCCTTCTCTGACTTGGGTTTGACAACTGCATCTGAGAAAAACCAAAATCAAAATAGAGGAGCTTGAGCCTTCTGTTTCACAGTGAATCTGTGAAAGACATGAATACTTCCAACAGCACACTCAGGGTGGTTTTAGAGCCTAAACAGATTTGCTAATCTACTGCTAACAACAGAGAGCCTCCCACTCCACAGTAAGATACAAAGCCTTGCAAGCCTAGAGCAGTAACTACACCAGTTGCCCCAAGCATGGCCAGAATCTAGAAGACCACCAAGCAAGAGTTTTGGTTTTCCATACCTTTGCTCGTAGAGGATTTTGGTGGGGGCCGCATGGTCTGTATGAGACGGAGCAAGTTACTAATAAGGGAATCCTGAAAAATGGAATAAAATACTTTAGTCTAAAGCACGACTGCAACCCTGGCTTCCATTCTGAGAAAGCACCAGTGAGGGCTTATCGGCACCACAGACAAAGGGCAATTCTGAAGATTCAGGTTCATTTTTAAAACATATCACTGGACACATCCTAAAAACATATAATAAGCTGAATCTGAGAACTATTCTGATCATTCCCTTTAAGTGACTTTTCTACTTTCAATCACCTTTGTGACCACCTACTTAATCCAACCACACTCATTCCATGTAAGTATAAAAACACTTACAGCAACATTTACCTTCATGGAAAGCTGCTTTTCCATATTTTATATACTCATTCCATATAAGTATAAAAACACAGCAACATTTACGTTCATGGAAAGCTGATTTTCCATATTTTATATACTCATTCCATATAAGTACAAAAACACTTACAGCAACATTTACCTTCATGGAAAGCTGCTTTTCCATATTTTATATACTCAAGGAGACAAGCAGAACCCTTTGCAAAGACTACACAAGCTTTTAAACAGGAGGGAGAGGGGGGCCTGGCCGAGGCAGGAATCCCCAGCTGCTAAACAGGAGTTTTCCAACTGAAAACAACAACTACAGACATTAATCCCACCCCCTTCTCTTTAAAAGAAGCTTTATGAGATAAAGCAGGCCAAGGAGAACCCGTAAGTAATGCTCGGCTCTCACTCACAGTGAACTCGGCACCATTCTTCAGCAGAACTGCTTTAAACGTCTCAAACGTGGTATTTTTCTCAGCGAGGTTTATCACAAACTCGGCTGCGACGAAAACACAGGGAGGAAATGAGGAGCAATAACTGCGAGGCCGTGGAAGCGCCTCACGCTGGGGTAAGAAGCTGCTCCGCGGCTCTACCTCCACCCGGGGCAGCCGCAGCGCTGCTTCCCCCCACCCAGCAGCGGCTCCCTCCCTGCGGCAGCAGCCCCGCCAGAAGCATTTCCTCGCCCTCACGCCCCCCGCCGTTTTGTGAGGTAAAACCCCCCTTTTCTTCCCCAATTCGGAAGCCCCTCCGCAAAGCGCTCGCGCGGCCGCCAGGAGCGGCTCCAACAGCCCCGGCCGCCTCACCCAGGTCCTTGTCGTTGATGCCCAGGTGATTGTCCAGCTCCGTGCACACCTTGGACACGAGCGACAGGTACTCGAGCTGAGCGAGCTCCTCCACCGCCAGCTCCGCCATGGCCGCGCCGCACTTCCGCATCCGGGCCGCGGCGGAAGCGTCATGGAGACGGAGTGGGCGGGGCCTCTCGGGGCTATGGGGCGGGGCCTCTCGGCGCTATGGGGCGTGTCTGTGTGACGGGGGTTGAGGGGGGGGAGGCCCCCGGGGCATCCCCGTGCCCCCCAACAGCCCCACGTCCCTCTTGTGCTCCTGCCCCCGAGCTGGATCAGGTCTGCTGGGGGGGGGGGTCCCCATAGCGCAGCAGACGGGGAGGTTCCCAGCCCAGCACATGGAGGGGTTCTCGGCTCAGGAGTACAGTGAAGCCGGGTCATGGGGAGCTTCCCCTCACCAGCACCCCCAAGTCCTTCGCCTCAGGGCTGCCCCATCCACTCGCCCCATAGCTGTGCTTGTGTTTGTCCCAAGCCAGGGGCAGGACCCTGCTGAACTTGATGTGGTTCATTCCTTCCGGTCACAGCTGTGTCTTCCCTTACCGTCTTCTCCCACCAAGCCTCCCATTTCCCCTCCGTGCCCATATACCTGCTGATTAAGAAGCTGCTCCATCACTGAGCCAGCCAGGGCACAGGCTTCTGAGCACTCTGGCCAGCATCCCTACCCACAGGCCAAGAGGTCTGGTGTAAGGGCAGAGGAGAAGGGGCTCTGTCCCGGCTCCCCCTCACCATGGTTGACATTGAAGGCACTCACCCCAAATAAGATACAGAGGTCACATCTGCACTATAGAATATATTATAAATTATACCATGCATCCATTAACAAAATATACAAAGCCAACAGAGAGATCTCTATCTTAAGCCTGAGCATTCATTGTCTAAACCCTACTAAAAATTAACATATGGAAAAACAGCATTTCACACTTCATATTTCACACTTCACTCTGCCATGAAATGCTCCTCCCCAAATGCTGTAGTGCTTCATTCATTTACAGAACACTTCAACAGGCCAAGTATGAAGGTACACACATAAAGAGCACACGTCCTGCTGGGCACGCCAGATCAAAGCAGATAATCACTCCATGCTCCAAAACATCATCAGCTACTGCTCTTCCTCCACATCCTTCCTCCTCCTCATTCTTGAGTAGGCAGCAAACAGTATGCATAAGTGCAGGTGAGAAAAACACCAGTAGTTCCAAGTTACAGAATGATCTTTACCTGGTCCCAGCAGACAGTTGTACTGGTGTACAGAGATGGGAAACACTGCAAAATAGTTCTACTGTATTTCAAAATAAACATTTAAGAGTATCTCCCCCACAATCTATAAAAATAGGTTTAAAACAAAAATGGTATGATACATTTTATTTTCTTCACTTATTTTAATCATCTCTTATGTCTAAGGGTATTATGTCTTTTAAAAACTTACTACTACTGATCACCTGGCCAGCCACAATCCTGATCGTGCTTCAGCTACAGTGTGACACAACAAGAACATCTTGATTGGAAGTAGCAGTAATATAAAGTAGTTTAGGATCAATGTTTTTTTTCTGCAGCAAGGAAAAGTCTGCTTGAAAGCAAGAACGTAGCCAGCACTGCTGTCACCTCCAGAGGGACCAGACTGAGGAGTTACCTCCAGGTACACCACTGCACAGCAGTGTATACTGCTGGTCTCCTGTGCTGCTTCAGAATCAAACCTCTCAACACATTTAGAAGAGGTCCAAATTAAATACGGGCATTTAAACCAAAATCTTGTGAGCACAACGGATCCTACAGACACATCTGTGGAAACACAGGAGCACCTAGAACCACCACAGGATACCACACCCATAAAACTGCTTCGGTTAATGCCTTGTTCCAACTGAAACACAAGTCACGCAGTCCCTGCCTCAAGCACTCTTCCCGTTCCTAAACGTCACCAGAATTTGTACTCCAGTTCAGCTCTGGGTTTCTACACTTTCCTCAATTCTTCTATGCGGTATTAAACATGAGAGGTTTGCATTACCCTGAAAGAAAGACTTAACATTTCTACAACAAGCCTGTAAAAGATTCTTCCAAAGGCCTTTCCTTCCCTCACATTCTACTTTAACAAAACATTTTATGTAAGCTATATTTTCCCCTAAGAGATATGCTTTGTGCTATCAGTACTAGAGCTGGTTCTATTGCTGCTGGTAAATTCACTCTCCTGCTTCATGCTGCTACATTCTGGTATTCTTAGTTTAAGAGTGATTCCACTTTCAGACTTTTCAGAAGTTGTTTGATGCTTTAAGATGGCTTTTGTGTCTGAGCAACCTTGTTCTCTAGAAATCATTTGTAAGGTTTAAGTCTGTCACATTACTATCATGCACTGGACAAATCAATTACTACATCATATCAGAAGGAACAACTTGCTAGTTGTGGGCATCTCTTGTAAATTAGGCAAGACTACTTTGTACAGCAGCGTTTTACATTGGTTGCTAGTCCAAAGCTTGTTAAAAGTCAACAAAACAAGTTTCCAGCTGCCTAAACGAAAAACATCTTACATGTGATAAGAGGGGAAGTTCTCATCCAGGTGGAAGTTTAAGGAATTCTACAGGGTTCCCTGATAGAAGGATTTGGTATGAAATTAGAGACTTACAAAGCTACTCATGAGGTCTAACTGTGAGGTCCAAATCAAAGGTGAAATTCTGGTCTCCAATTCTTAAGATGCTGTGACAAGCACTGTTTGACATTTCCATGAGAAAAACAAAAAGTCAAAAGCTCAAAGAAAAGCCAAAGTTGTAGTCACAGCTCCAAAGAGAACACAGCTGAGGCACAGCCTGCTACTGCTGGGGTGTTCTGGGAGAGTTTATCCAATGAAGAAGACTCTTCCCTCCACCAGGAAGGTTCAGCACCTACCACTGTACCAGTCACTGTTTCCAAGCTGAAGCAATTCAGTTACCACTTGAACCATGTTATTGTTATGTTTCTTCAGCAGTCGGAGGTTTAACTGCCTGTCACAGAACCCCATCTCACACAGACTGGAAAGAAGAGTGGCAGTTTGCTCTTCTGTAGCTGCAGAGTGCTGGAAACAAAAGGCAGATAAGCTATACAAAGAGTTTTTCCCATTTGAAGCATTATTCTGGAATATAATTAAAGCACAGAGATCCTTTTGTCCACAATTAAGCTGTTGATATTCACTGTTTACTTGCAAAAAGGTGAATTACTACTCTTCCATGAGGCTGCAAGAGACATGTCCCCATAGTATGGATTTCCCTGCCTCCTCATGAAGCAGCATATTTCAAAAGGATGCCACTGAGCTGAACATTCTACTGTTGCATGAAGTCCTATATACAATCTCAATACATGTATGAAACATACACCTATAAGTTTAAGGTTGGCATTCTATGAAACTCCCCTAGCATACAGGAAAGATATTTACCTGTTCTATAGTGGGTGGTCCAGCAAACAATGCTTTGTAGGCAGAAGCAGCAACCGACAAAGCACCTTTAACAAGTTCTCCTGCAATGCTGCTTCCTTGAGGGTATCTGCAGAGAAAGAAATCAGCCATTACTTCAGGGTCAATAAAGTATGTGTTTCATGTGAAATGCAAGGCTCTTCCCCGTTGATGTGCCAATGGAGACTTAGTTCTTGGGGAGAGAAAAATCCTATGATCCAGAGGAATTACTGCTGTCTGGGGACTAACCTATATGACACATCCGTTCAGGTCAGAGTAGCTTCAAGTTACTTAATATGCCGCTCAGTGTTTTCTCTTACTCTTCCAGTGTCAGTATCTTCAGGTGCCTAACGGAGGTGACTTATAAAAATCTCCATTTTAAGAATCCCAAGATAGTCAACAAAAAATCCAGACTTCTAGAACAGTTCAGTCTGACCTCTTCATACGCTTCTACCTGCCACCTCTACATCCTTTACCCTCGTGTCTAAGTAGACACCAAGATCTTACGCCAATACAGTATTCTGCAATTCAGCATAAGCTTCCTTAAAGAAGTGAGGCCTTTCTGGAAAACACTAAGTGAAACCAGTATTTTTAACTAGGTGCCTAATTTAGCAAATTTAACAGTTCTTAGTTTAGAACAGTATGCGTGAAGTCACAGCTTCATTACCTTGGGTATTCAGAGCACTTCCGTTTACTAGCTAGAAATCCAGAAGATCCTGGTCCATGACTGTCTTCACCACTGGGTTCTGGAAGAGGAAGAAGCAAGTATCATTATCAACATGTCCAGTAAGTGTGAAGCCGAAGAGACACAATATGCAGATAAATGGAAAGGAGTGGTATTCAATCCAAAATTAACACTTTCTACATTTAGTTTTCCAGATTCTAACTGAATTCTCACTGCAGTCAAAACAAGCAAAAGTTTCAGAAGTCACTTGGCTGTTAAGTCGTGGGTGTTTACTTCAACATGAGACAAACCTGAGCTCTCAGTGACTGTAACAGCAGCTTAAATATACAGCTCATTAGTTCCAGAGCAAGCTAATTTTCCAGGTATCTACAAAACACTTCCAAGTCCCATCCTACCATTTCTTTCCATTTCTTCACTGAGCCACAAACCCAATTCTTTCTTTATTCAAATCTTCTACATAGTAAATTTTCAGCAGCCAGAGGAAAAAAACAAACCTCAATCATTACTTGGTAGATTTTGCTCTCAAAAATAACAAGGTACCCAATGCAATACTTGGCATAAGGAATAGGTGATAACAATAGGATGCATCCTTCATAAAAGCACTGTCAGTACCTTCTCTTATTTGATTATGAGTGGAGGAGAGATTCTCTGAAGCTGGTAGGTTTAGTTCTTGGAAGATATGATCCTGAGGAGATGCAAGATTCCTGAGAACATAAGGCAAAAAAAACACCCTGCTTTTACTACTTTCATTCTACATGTAGACAGGCAGATAAGTCAAGATCAACAGACGAAAGAAGTTTCCCATGCCTCTTGCACCCCCCTCAGCAGTGAGTACAGGCTATGTAAAAAGATGCAGGATTTATCTCCAGTGCGAGATAAAAATGTTTGTTACAACTATTTCTGTTTGGACACTCAAGCACAACACCTGCAGACTCTACAGCAACATTAATGTAACCATTTTGTTCCTGTCTGAGAAGCATACCTTTGTGTCTGGGTTGAGGTGTCTGCAGCCTCTGGGGTTAACGGTTCGGCGGCCAGTGTTTGTGAGGTTGTCAACATATCAGTGACACTGTGGACCTTTGTCTGGCTTCCCCCTTCTGGGTTCTCTGCTCCTGTTTCAGGTTCTCCTGTCTTCTCCAAACTGGGCTGGGAAAGAGCTGAACTGTACATAGACTCCCCTAAAGGACGGCTGGTGTCAAAGCACTCAGGGAGAATAATGATATAATCCTCTGATGAAGCAGAGGAGCCCTGACTTTGAACATCATCCTTATCTTCAACATCATTGGAATTGCCAGTATCACTACAGGGACCTGCTCTCTCATCAGGTAGTGGTAGGTCCCCTAACAGAGGAAAAAAAAAAGATAAAGAAGGAAAGTAGAATATTAACAAGTGTCTGTTTTGTATGGCTAGCACAAGGTCAGTATTGTCTTGGAAATTTCACTGATTTTTTTAAGCAGCAGTTAAACCAGCTGCTTGTACCAAGTACTGACACCCATTTCCTGATGTCCTAGAACAGCATCAGATGGTTTTAGATCTCATTCTCTTTTGTTTAGCCCTTTTTACAGCTTTATCTTGAAAATCAAACCTGTTTTACTTACCACAGTCATTTTCCGTTATTGCCTCCGACTGATGAATCTTTGCTTCCTTTTTGAAAGTGGAATTAGCTTTGATCCCAGAAGATTCTTCATTTATTGTACTACAACTGAAGGTGTCTTGCAGAGTTTGTGAAGAGTCTAATAAAACAAGCAAGAAAAGCAAAGCAGTATCACCACCTGCAGAGCAGAGCCATTTGCAGCCAATAGCTGACTGCACAACAGTAAAGCCACAGAAGGCAGCAGAGACAGAACTTACTCTGGAGAACTTTCTTCTTTTGGGGGGGCTTATGGTCAGGTGCAGCATCCAGGGTTAGGGAACGAATGACAGTTTCACACACAAACTGAGTCCCACTCATGTCTTCCTCCCCTTCCTCCTGATTCAATGGATGTTCAGCTTTTGCTTTCACCAGACAAGTACCTGCAGGAAAGCAGGCTTCCCTCACTCCTTCCACAGGGAAACAAGAAGTTATTCTAATACCACTTCAAGGAAATGTTAAGTGCAAGGAGGATTTTTTAGGCTCAGCAAGGCTAACACTGACCCTGTGTTAGTGCTTTTCAGAAACTGAAAGATTTTGGAATTCAGTTCGAGTTGAATGTGACAGTGATTGGGAAGCATGGGGGCTACACCCAGCATGTTTGAGTATAACCTACTCTATACAGGGCAAACTACTCATTCTCCCAACAATTCTAGTGGTTAAACAAGTGAAGGGAAACATTTGTATTTCTGAATTCTGCATGTATTATGCTCCAACTTCTACAATCAGAGAACAGCATCAGACCACATGTTTATAAGGCAAACAACTGCTTTGGTTTTCCACAGAAGACAGGAGTTGGAGCTCCCTTTAGACACTGTCTGCTGACTGCACACAAGTGACAATATCCTCCTCCCCTCACGCCCAAGCTCCCCGTGACTCCTGCTTACCAGGCACTGGTTTAAATCCACTCCCCTCGTTCTCCTCCTCTATCTGACCTAAACCAGGCTTCTCCACCAAGGGGCTATCATGTGGCAAAGGGGACATGCAGGGAGTCATGTCTGAAAAACAAAAGTAGCAAAGAGAGTAGGAACCTTCCTTCCTCCAGGTGGCAACCTTACAAGAAGCGATCTTCTCCCAAGACAGAAGAAACTCAGTTATCTTACACAAGATCAGTTAGTGAAGTTAATCACTAACTTTGCAGTACACCAGCACTAGGTGAGCAAAGAAAACAGCCTTCAAGTTCTGGACTCTTACGGTCTTGGGACTGTGAAGCTGAAAATAAGCCAAGACTGAAAACTACAAAGCATAAACTGTCTGTGCTAGATAGCACACAGACTATGAGAACCTTACCAACAGGAGTATTGTGTGGCACTCGCTCCAACTCCTGCACAATGTTAATGTCCAACAGCTCAAAGGATAACAAGTCCTATGAAAAGAAACACCAGAGTTCTCATCAGCAAACCCCGAATGAAATCCTACACTGTACTTCCCAGCACCAAATCCCATTAACTTACAAAGAACTCACTTTGTTACTCAGCATGATCTCCAGACAGAGGCAGTTTTCCCACAACATCCACATCACAGAATGTGGCAAGCAACCGAAGGGAGCAAGAGGCCCCTCCCTTGTCAGGGGCCAGAGAAAGACCCCACTGACACTTAAGTCTGTCCCTTCCACACAGTGACAGTCCCAAATACCAAGCTAAGAAAGTAGCTCTGCAATAGCAAACGCAATATACACTTCCTGAAAATACAGTGGCTCTTTCAGATTTCAGAAGGCTTTTGTTCTTACAGACATTTATATACCTAGAGATTAAGCCAAAGGTGCTTTGCTTTATCTCTATGCGTATTTAAGCACTTTACCTGCGCAGTGAGGAGGTCAACAGATGGGATATAAAATTCTCTCTCACTTGGGAGATTTTTGACCTTTAAAGGAATAGTTGGCAGAGGTATTTCAACCTGCTCCATGATATCACCCATTACTTGAGCACCTGCTTCTGTCTTAAAGGAAACATCCTGCAAAAGGAAAAAACAGTGATGTCCCAGAAGCACCTCATGCAGCAGATAAAGCAAGTTACATGAAACATAAAGCCTGAATTTTGTGTGTAAGAACACAAGTAACTTGAAAGATATTTTAATCAACATTTTAGAGCCAAGAGAACAACATCTAACATAAAGAGAATTCTGCAGTGTTTCAGTTCAGTCAAAGGACTGGACAAGTATCTGCAACAGACTGATAACTAATCACATGCCTGTCAAAAAGAACTTTACACAGAAGTTCTGCTTCTTTTCTATTAAAGATACAAGTTAGAAGCAAACAGCTAAAAGAATTCCATGGAAATCAATATAGCTAGGAACACTATGCCACTGCACTAAACAAGACATGTTGCTCCTTCTCCTAGGCAATCCAGAACCACCTCAAACACCTGATGAGCTACTTGCCTTTTTGGTGCTGGTAGCTTTAGCTTTCTGGCAGGAGTCAGGATCCTTTCCATTGCTTTCTAGCAATTCAGCAGCTGGGGAAGGATCCACAACAATACTGCACCAGATCCTGGGCCCAAACTGTTCTCCTCTGTGTGACAATCTCCAGTGAGAAGTGTAAGTTCCTTCTATATTAGGAGCTACGAACTCAACTGAAACAGTTCCTACTTGTCCTGAGGGAAGGGATGGCACCAACACGTCTTTCTTTTCAGAAGATGCCAAAGTCAGGTTTCCCCACATCAGCTTCAACTGAAACATACAATAGGAAAAGCAAAAGTTAACTTCACAAACTTCTCTACATACTGAGCAGGAAGGAGCATTCAAAGTTTCTCTTCTGAAAGACCTTGCAGATACCAGCATGGAGAAGAGAGGCTGCTAGTAAACATTCTCACATTAGTCACTATCACCACAAAGTAAGATTATAGCCCTATTTTTCAACATGAATGCCCTCACTCACAGAAGAAAGGCTTTTTGAAGTCAGAAAAGCAACGCATGTTGTAAACAAGGCTGAAGTGTAACATAACAGCACTGGAAGGCATGTTCAGGGATGTTAATTGCTTTCCTCCTGTAGTCTGCAGTTGTAAAGAGTACCCAGACAGCTTTTCATCTCACAATTTCTACCTTGTGAGTTAAGAAGCCTAATGAAATCCTAAACAGGCTCTGACAGAGAATTCAAATTCCTAATGCATGCAAATACTACCTTCAAGAACTATTTTAGTGTTGAGAAGTAATAGCAAAAGCAGGATACCTTTGTGTCTGAGCTCCATTCCACACTGCCAGTATTCTTCATTCGCCAGTGTTTGATAAACTTTGTTCCTGGTTTCAAGCGAGTCCCATCTGGCAAATTCTCATCCACAAATACTGCACTTAGTGTTGGGACAACTGCTTGGAAGGGTTGAACAGGACTCCTGGGATTGGGGGAAGAAACAAACAGAAAATACACCAAAAACCCACCCAAATTGAGAAAGCCATTCAGCTATTCACTGGCTAAGAACAGAGGAGGCCATTTAGCTCAACTCCTCCTGCTATCTCTAGAAGTGTTGTCAATTCTGACATTGCAGCTACTGTTTTCAGCTGAAGTCTAAACACAGTTTTACAGCTGTACATTCCTAAAACTAAAGGGGATAGGAAACGTAAAAGCTGCTCATGAGCCCCAGCCTAAGACCACAGAACAAGAAACTAAGAGTACTGCACATGAGCACACACCATGTACTTTAATCCAAAGACGATACAGCAGGAAGATAGACTGACAGTAACATTCCTTTACACCATATGCACATGCCTGGGATATATGTATTCCCAGGCACTCCCTTTGCTCCTTGGTCTGTATCAATATGTATGTTTCTGGGAATAACCACCAGTTGGGCTTTTAATTCTCCTACTCTCCTCCCAGGTAAAACCAGTAAGAACACTTCACCTTGCCAATTCCACCGAGACAAAATTCTCACAGGGTCCACTGACAAATAACACTTTCACATAAGCTCCTGCTGTTACTTTAAATTGGTCTCATCACAAAAGCTCAGGCAGCACAACTAAGAAATGCTCAGCTAACAACATCTCTTACAGGAAGGTGTTGGGTTGGAGACTCTCAGATTTCAGAGTAGGTGAGCCACTCGTTTCCAGTACATGGACAGAGTTCCACAGATGAATCTTCCTATGCAATTTGAGCTGCTTTTTCAGCTCTCGGACCTCTGCTTTTCGCTGTTTCTTCTCTGCTCGTAATCTTTGCTTTTCTGCCTTCAGAAATCTTTTGTCCATCTGTTTCTGGAGCCTGCAGAGAGAATAAGCCACGTTGTTACAATACATTAAGCTGATTAGAATTCAGCTCTAGCCAACACAGCTTTAGTCTCCAAGGGAACACTTCAGGAAATGCCTCATACTTCTAGACTGGATACCAGATGATTTTAAAAGAACATCTTCATAGTTGCTTGTGAAGATATTTTGAATGGCTTCAGTGAAAGAACAAATTTGAAGGCAGATTAGAGTATGCTCAAAGAAAAAGCAAGCTCTCAGAGTTTGCTGCCCACCTATGACAACACTCTGTCTTTTCTACTTCGTTATTAAAAATGCTGTAAGATTCATGACTTAGGCCACTTGTAAGTCTACAGCTATTTTCTGCTACTCACAATGAAGTCCAAGTACAATTTCCGTTTCTCATTATCGCTAAATCTACACTAAAAGCTGAACACCAACCGCACTTTGATATCAGGATAAACCTGTCAGGTATTGAGAGGTGCCACCATTTACCTAACTTGCTCCAGAGTAGTAGGCAGGCGAGGGGAGAACTCTGCAAGGCTGTAATTCTCAGCCACACATAGCACAGGTCTTCGCAGCTTCAGCAAGACATGATTAGGATCATGTGCATATGTTCCTGCTTCACACTGTTCACAGATATTGTAGGCTGGGCAAAGGCTGCAAAGCAGAAGATGCAGAAGGTTACCAAGAAGCAAAGAATTAATGCAGAGAAAAAGACACTGAAGGATAATTAAGCCTTAAATTTCTGCAGAGCAACAATTCTGTAACATGCTACCATTGGAAGCAGTGCCTGAGGGAAACAGAAGCTGGTTTTCTCACTTATACATCAATATTTGGAGCCATCTGGAATACATAGATCTCTCTTCCTGGCAAAACTGCAACATAGCTCCCACTTCCTTCTTCAATACACATTGAAAAAAAAATAGAAATCAATGTTTCCTTTAGCACAAGTGATTAACAATTGTTGCTATGAAGGATAAAACATTCTACTGAAATTCAATGTCAGAAACAGCATCATATTTCTGAAAAGAGAGAATAAGTCAACCGAAGCATTCAGGGATGCAAAGCAGATTGGTCCTGCAGGACTGGTAAAAAACAGACTGGCATTTCCTGCCACCAAGGAAAACAAACATCCAAAGAAAACCTCCTACTGGCATTCCATTCACTGCTGCTGCCTAGTCCTAAAGTGCTGACCTCTACAGCAACTGCCTCATTCAAATAAAACCCTCACTTCTGACACCTCACTTAAGACACTTGTCAGAACCTATTTCATGGTATTAAACTGACAACAGTGAGATCATTAACGAGAGACATGACCTGCCTTAGCTTCACTGAGTGACGGAACTAGCAGACTATTGTACAGTGGTGGATCCAAGTTTTGCCCTTTTTTGTTTGCTTTTCTGTTTAGTTAACTGAACAGAACATTTTCCTTACCATCACTGCATGTTATATGCAAAAAAGGTAATGAGTGTTTGAGAATATAGCACGTGTTATTAAAGTTCTCTCATTGTTTTAAAGATCACATTTTCTCAAAACAGTATTAATCTTGTTCTTATGCAGATAAGGTCTAGTCACAACAGAGCACATAAGCTCTTTGAGACACATATTACACAATATGAGATGTACAGCATGCTGCAGCTTAGAAAGCTAGAGATCTACAACAGCAAGGCAGCTTCTCGGTCTCACTCCCATGTCAGGTTTCCCACACTCCCATCTCTCATCATATTCTACCTGCACTGGTAACGAACTCCGACGATCCGGGCCTGGCAGTTGCAGCAGGAGATGAGCCAGTCACACTGATTGCCATCCTCTGACTGGCTCTCTGACACTGGGGGTTCTGCTGTAATAGTGCTCTCTGGAAAGTCTGGAAGCTGATTCTGCTGAGCAAGCTTCTCATACAGCTTCTGCTCCAGCTTCTCAACAGTTTCCTTAACGACTTGTTCCCTAAACTGGAAACCAAGTAGTCAGGAATAAAACCCACCTACGCAGCTTCAAAAGTTAGATTACACTGTCCCAAGTCTTCCAATACATAAATCATAAAGCAGCTCATAATCCACTTCCCATCCCCCCAGCACATTCCAGATGAAATTAAACAAGCATCACATTCCTCAAAGGGGATCTGGGTTTTAGAAAATACCAGCTCAGGGCTTTTAACGAGAAAAATTCAGAAATCCTATACTGCTGCTGACAACATTCAGGTTCTTCCATAGCTTCACACAAAGGGAAAGAAACCAACTGCTGAGGCATTAACCCCAACAAACCCCTCTGGAGTCACTAGCATTAGGCCTGGTCCACCAGGGATGTTTTAAATACAGCCACTAAGTCCCCCATCTTTTGTTTGTATGAAAAGGTGGCAAAGGAAGGGAGACTGAGAAAAAAGCTTAAATAAAAATGCACATACTATTGTATACTGCACCTTTTAGTTTCAAGAACTCACTGGCTAATTTATTCTAAGCATTCACACCTAACTGTCTCTCAGTTATGATTATTGGCCGTTCAAAACAAGTTAACACCCACAACTTATTAACCTATAGGGTATATTCAATGGTCTCCTCAAAGTATTTTCTTAAACTGAACAATCAAGAAAAGCAAGGTCATCAAAAGCTCTACTCCAAGTTTAGGAACTAAGTATCATCCTCCTGAAACTGGTCAAACCAGAGCATCCAACAGCAACACTGTATTTCATGCTCTCTCATCACAAGTGAGGCTCCTATAGCTACCAGGAGCACAACAAGGATTCTATCATGGGAGCTACTTTTAAACCTGCACTCAAACCCATCAAGTGCATAAACCAAACAATCCACTCTGCACAAGAAGTGGCACATAAACTCTTTTTAAGGTAACAGCTACACTGTACAGCCATATAGACATTTCCCTTCCATTTATCACAAAAGCAAAAGGATTAAATGCCTAAATGCCCTTTAAGATTCCTAGTCACAAGTGCTGAGAGCAAGTGTGATCAGATGAATAGAGTCTGCCATCACAGGGATCTTTTCTACCCACAGCCTCTTATGTATTCCTTTAAGAATACTAAATTCATGAGAAAATACACTTACTGTTTCCAGGTAGCTAGTAAACCATTCTGGAGGTTTTTCATTTGTTCTTCCTGTTCTACTGTGATTTAAATTTCGCTGGGGAAAGAAAACCCACAAAAATAATTCACCAACCTCAAGCATACAAAGCTGCAAAACCCCTCACCCCAGCAAGTTGAACACTTGGGAACAGCTCTTACGTGGCTTTAGAAAAAAAAAGAGATCTCAAGTTATTTGGAAAACAGTGGGAAAGCAACACAACAACCCCCTGACATTCTCCTGAGAGATTTCTGCATTGTTAGCATTTAAGTGTAATTCTGCATCAATGCCAAAGAAACCAAGTCAAGCAGAAGTTACCAGATGGCAATCAGGCTTCAGGAGACCAATTGCTTTGTTTATCAAAACACTTACGAATGGTCAACATGAAAGCAGCTGTATTTCTAAATGCAGCATCAAAATATCTTGAAGACACTCACTTTCCCAAGCTACAATGGGTGCAGCTAGCTGAAAATGAAGACCAGCTTCCAATCTCAGATTTCATGCATGGGTAAAGATGACAATCAGCCTATAAAGTGACTTACACTTATGAGTTCTTTGTTGTAATGCATACATAATTCAGCTCTGCCTCCTACCTGAGCTGCCAGCTCTTCATTTTTTAAGTCTTCCTCTAACCCCTGACCCAGCACAGAATAGTGCAAAGGAAGGTTCTTCTCATCTTTAAGGGGTGCCAACTTTTCTGTTCCAGTTTTCCCATGTGGTTGCAGAGAACAAGAATATGAAGCTCCTCTCAGAGAAGAGTTTTCTTCATACACATTCATCTGAAGCTGATTTCCTTGTTTAACTGCAATCTAAATAAACAGTATAGAAAAATCACCATATTTACTGCACTTACAACCAACACAGAAAATCCTGTAAAATACAGCACCACACTACACTGAAGAGGTTGGTGAAAGACTGACACCCAAACCAAAGGAAAATCCAGTGAAATGCCAAGGCCCAGTCAGCTATGTTTGATATTCTGTTCTGCTTTTCTTAAAGGCTACCAATATGCTTATTAAAAAGTTGATTATAAGCAAAAGGAGGAAAATGCAGACATTACTGCAGGAATTTTTCACTCTACAATAAAGCTGCTCAGATGAGAGATAAACAACAGACATTCTACCCTGGAGCTTACAGCAAGCTGTAATTTATGCTTATTTTGAAATTATTAGCAGATTTGAGGAAAGAGCTGAAAGCATTAACACAGCACAGCTGACATGTAAAGGAAAGTGATTCGTCTCTGTAAAATTAACCAATTCCAATTGCAGAAGGATGAATATGTTGGAAACCAAAATCCAAAGAGTCAAAGAGAGCATTTACCTTCAGAGCTTCCTCGTATTCCTCTAAAGAAAAAAAAAAAAGGAAAGAAATGTGAGTTTTCCCTGTCTCAAGCAGCATAGAAGCTTAGCACACAGTATTTTGGGACCCCTACATTAAGGAGCACCTCCCATACCTTGCGTAAACCCTTTTACTAGTGCTAGTGGAAGCTGTACATACAGCAACAAGCAAACATATTCTAACAGCCAAGAGATTTTACATTCCATTAATTCAGTCATTTCCAATTTGGTCCTACGGATTGAAACCTCCTTCCCTCAGGAAGGATTTGATGCCCAAGCATACACATAACCTAGAAATCAAAGAGGAAGCCTTCTCAACTGCTTCTCCAGAAACATCAACAACAGCTGGGGTCTGGGTACCAATTTCACTCCAGTAAAGTAGCAGCTCACCTTTGCTGTTCACAGAGACCTGCAAAGAGAAATAACAGTAATAGACATGAATGTATTTCTACAATTCTCTGAACATTAACATGCTTTCTGAACAAATGTACCCACTCCTTCAGGTATTTGTTACTGCTGCCACCTTTAACCATTCCTCAACGTTGTGGTGCTCTGGAGCAGAGCATGTTCTTCATTAGATCTGTGCACTAAGAAAGGGTTCTGCACCTACTAGCAGCCAGAATAAGCATGATCTCACCTACTGGCAGTAAGCTGGCACTGGTACTGCTATACAAGTAACAGAGAGGGGGGACCCAGTTACTTTTAATGCCCAGCTGTAAAGTGTTTCATGATTTAGATACAAGCCCAACCCATCATCTACAGGTGCTCATTTATCCATTCTGCACACAGAAGTTACTAATACAAGAAGCTATTTAATCACTACAGCATTGTATGATTCACCCTATTGGTATTTTAAAAACACTTTTAACAGATGCATCTATATCCTTATAGAGATACAGGCTGGAAAACAAGGGGACCACCTTTCCCTGAAGTGTTTCTGGAAGCATCTTAACATTTCCCCTTTGGGGAAAAAGAAATAAAAACACAGATCCCATCTCTGCAATTTAGCAGAGCTGCAAACCAAGCAATGGAACACAGAGTTTACAACAGTTACATTCTGTTCCAGAGCTACATTCTTCTTTAGATAACCAGAAAGAATATGAAAGGGTGAGGTTATGCCAAGCAGGAAGTTACTCAACAGAGACAACCAGAAGTAACCAATTTGTTTTCTGAGTCAGTAATCTGCTTGGAGATTACAGTATTTGCATAAAACAAGCAGAGGATTTGAGTACACCAGATCACCGAGCTGAACATATGCTCATGACGGGGGACCTACATTTTTCAGAGGCAAGAACAGACTGAAAAGACAGGGCTTTCTCATGGCTGTAAGCATCGTTACCACCACTTTATTCACGTCAAATGACAAAGAACAATTCCCCAACAGAAGCATTTCTCCTCAGAGCACCCAGAATCACTGGCTGTTTCTATGGATGGATGGGATGGAAAAAAGAAAGGCAGCAGCTTCTAAAAAAGCATTTTAAATAAGTATGCTACATTATGAGTGAAGCCACAAAGCTAACAGCTATTTTCTTATCAAAGGGGCAAAAAAACCCCCACCTCCGATGCATAAGATACATTCCTGAAGAACCCACTACAAATTATCAAGAGGCAGGAAGGTTCATGCCACTGCTGGGATGGTGGAGTGGAAGGTATTTTACCTCATCATTATCCTCATCAATGTATTTGATCTGAATGTTGTCCAGGTCAAATGAAACTTTAACCTGTAAGGAAAAAGGAGGACAAAACCACAGTGAGACACAAAGAGATACGACTACAGGTGTTTTCAGTTAACCATGATTAAGGCTTTAACCCTCCAGACCTCCCTTCAGTTTCTCCATCAAAATAAACACTGTCCTACAAAACCCATTCTGGAGCTGAACAACTCCTCCCAAGGCCTCCAACATTGACTAACTCCTATAATGAAAAGAAAAAGCTCTATTTCTTCCATGCTTCCCCCTTGCCAGTTAATGTTTACCCCCGGGACACGCTCAGGGTTAGGAGCTCAAGCATGCCAAAGGCACCTAAAGCCAGCAATCACCACATCCCAACTCTGACATTCCAAAGCACCAAGAGGGCAGCTCATAGAGGCGATCAGTCTCAAATGAGCCATAAACAAAGGCACTTTTCACCCCCCACCCCATGTCGAATAACAGCCTTGGTGGCTCACGTACATTTGGGTATCATTTACCTACCAAGTTGGACTTTTCTCCATGGAAACTCTCTCTGAAAGCCTGATATATTTGAGACATGCTCTGCTAGCCTGGGCCTCACATAAGAACACCATCAGCCTTAGAAGGCAGCAGATAGTTGAGACCTACATAGCACTTCAAGGCCATAGCTATGTACATTCTGCAATGAACGTGCTACACACGGGTTCTTCCAGTGGTACAGCCCAAATTAATTTGGGAGTGCAGCAAGAGAAACAACTCAAGTTGTCAAGAAGAAATCATGGTCTGCATCTACACTGGCTAGTACCATAGACTGTTCCCTTGAAACTTAAAGTAAAACCAGAGATTGGGTTATCCCTTAGGAACAACAGGCATTCACTAATGTACTAAAACACAGGCAACAGTTTAGCAGATTCTATCTTGAAACAGTAATTCACACAGCAAAGTGCAGACACCCCCTGGTACCACCTTGGCTCCACAACAAACATCACTGTCAGGGAACACCACACCTTGCACAAACACACCCTCAATCTTAAGAGCAACGCTTTGCTTACAGAGCAATCAGCAAGCAGGGTTCCGACCAGCTCAGCCATTCCTGCAGGGTCTATTTGCCAGCACTTCAGTGTTTAAGCCTGACCTACCACCTCTTCCAGACGAGTGAAATACAGCGAGTGAAGACGATGGGGCTCAAGGTTTGAATGAGTAATTCACAATGCAAGAACCACCTACAAGGTACACTGGAACATATTAGCTACATGCCAAGAACTGAAAGAGAGAAAACAAAACACTGCCAAGATCTCTTAAGATGTAACTTTTCAAACTCTGCAGCTTCATTATAACCAAAGGAATCCTTATTACATCCTTATTATAAAGGAATCACAACCTCAGCCAATACAGGCCTTTTCACTAACACTACAAAGGAAACCAAACAGGACCTCTTCAAGATACCAAATACATGACACACAGACCTCCATAAGCAACTGTCTACACACACATGACCCAGTAACAGTTATTTCCAGATTAGCACACACGAGGCACCAGGAAGCAAGAAACCAAAAACCTGGCAGTGTCTCGGTACCCAGAGAGCAAAGATAACCCTCCGGAAACTGTTCTGTAAGTACCAGAAGGGTGTTATTTCACCAGATCTACTTCCATGAGGAAAAGAACGGGAGTAAGAAGACCAAATACAGGGGTACAATGCCAAGAATCCGTAACTGTGGAGAAGAGCACAGAGCTCGCAGGGAAAAAACAAGTGACCCGTAAAGAGCTTTACGCAAAAAAAAAGGCTTCAAAACACTCCCAAGTACGCAATAAATACAAAAGTTAACGTGAACGCCAAGAGCAAAACTGAGGCCGCAGCACAAAAAGCACCAGCCTGTGGAACGGGGAACATGGCCCCGGCAGCCGAGAGCGAAGGCGCTGGGACCCCGAAGCGGCGCGAACACCCGCAGCTCGCACGGCCGCGGCCCCGGGGCGCTCACCATGGCCTCCACGTCGGCCCACGTCGTGAGCGCCGGATCCGACACGAGGAAGCTGCGGGTGTCGCCGCGGCAGGTGACGCGGAGCTCCACCGGCGGCTCCATGCCGCGCTCCCCGAGTGGCGGAAAGGGCGCGAAATGCGCCGCTGTGGGGCGGCTCCTGAGGCGGGTGGCGGAGCGGCTCCGGGGAGCGGCGGGGCTTTGCTCGTGGCTCGGCAGGGGCCCCCTGGGCTGCACCGGCGGGGCCCGCCTCTCCCTGCGGCCGAGGGACGGTGCGGGCCGGGAGACCGGAGCGAGGCGAGCAAAGTGCTGGGCCGCTTCGCTTGGGCCTGCTGAGAGCCCTCTGCGAGGGACCCGGCCCTGCTCCCGCCGCAGCGTAAAGGTCAAGCGGGTTTTGTTTGTGTTCAGGGCTCGTGGTACTCGCGGTACGGCCTCACTTGTACTGGTCGGGGTCGGGAGCTCCCAGGGTTCTTTCATGAGCACGGCTGCTTCCTCCTTTGCATCCTTTTCCACAGAGAAAGCTTTGGGGTTTTGCTGTTCTGCTTACGTGTGTTTGCTGTGTCTGTGCGTCTGTGAAGTCGTCCTGTTTGTTGCTTTGACTGCAAGAGACTTGACAGGTTTTAACTGAGCAAGAACTACACAGATGCTGTAAAGCCTCGCTCAAGAAATAGCAGCCAAGTGTTCAGTACTGATTAGCGTGTTATAGAAGAGTCAAGGTACAAAACATCGTTCATGGGATGCAACAAATCAGAAACAAAGCTGTTTACTTCTTTTCTGTAGAATATTTCCGGCTATGAAAGATGGACTTCTCAGCGATTGCTGTTGGAGATGTGCAAAATGTGCTTTCTGCTATGCAGAAGAACTTGGAGTGCCCAATATGGTACGTCAGGAGAATAACGTGAATCTGTGTTGCTACGGTTTGAGGCTTTTGTTTTTCTCTTTCTTTCTTTTCAAATGCTTTGGAAGATTAATGGGTTATCAGAAAATAAAAGAGAATTGAATTTTAAGAGTCCTGTGGGCTCCTGAACCCACCAGAACTGCACTGTCCTTCGCTCTTGCCGCAGGAGGTCAGTGTTGAAAAAGGTGTTGGTGTTCTAACACCAAGTTTCCTGCCCTGCTGAACTGGCAGTTTATGAAAATGCAGTCTTTCTGCCAGTGGCAGGCAAAGACTGGGAAGAGCTGGTAGATCCATGTGTATCTCATAATAACAGTATTTGTTACCATACCTGGTTTTCAAGTGAAAAACTGTCAAATGTTTCCTAATTCTCTTCCCCACCATGATTTTTTTCTTCTTAAGATCAGGCAAGTGACTATTTCTGAATCTTCTTTTGTTGTTCCTGGTTTACATGTAACTTTGTGCTCTTGTTCTCCTTCATTTTTCTCTTTGTAGCTTGGAGGTGATGAAAGAGCCGGTCTCAACAAAATGCGATCACATATTCTGCAGGTAGGATTGAAAGCTTGCGATGGCAATGCTTGGCCCATCTGTTCTTAAATCTCCAAATAGATTTGTTTAGTGCTAATGTGGTCTGTGTTTTGATAATGTAGCTGTTTGAGGGGGAAAATCCATTCTGAATGAGAAACAACTGCAGTTTTATATGTGTCAAACACAACTGATTAATTCGTCAGAACACCAGATCAAAAACTCAGGCATTCAACTTGATAATGAAGGGTTTCTACTAAGTGCTGTATGGATAGGATCAGGTGTAAAACAAATGAAATTCTTCCCTTTTGTTACCATCATGATTATTCTCTTTTCCACCAGGTTCTGCATGTTCAAACTCCTCAGCAGAAAGAAGAAAGGTGTGACAGAGTGTCCACTGTGTAAGACTGAAGTTACCAAAAGGTAACTTCATCTTTTCAATTGGGCTTGAGGATAAGAAGTTTGAACTCAAACTAAAAGTTAATCATTGTCCTAAAAATGCCTGAAATAATCAAGAAAAGATGTTTTTTCTTAAGGTAGCTGTTACCTTCTAAAGGAGTAACTCTTTCTGCCTTCCCCCAGTATAAACCCATTTCAGGTTTATATGCAGGTGAAGACACTGTTCTTAGCAAATGTTTGCACTGTCAAGGGTAGGCTGTGTTACTGTTCAGTCATTACAACTGGTTTCTGTGTGCTAAACCTACACAAGGAAAACTATGACATCTTCATTTTGTGATAGTTTTAATTCCTACAGTAAGAGTTGGTTTGGGGAATCGTGTTGTTATTCTTTGGTATCAATTTCTCATTGTCCCATTTTCCACTTTGGAGTTTTACTCCTTTTTTGTTCAGCCAGAATTCTAGGAGAACTGTTACCATATATTTGTCTTAAAACAATTTCTATGGTAATGTTATTTCAGAAGTCTGAGAGAAAATTCCAGATTTAAGCAGCTAATTGAAGGATTGTTGGAAACTATCCATGCGTTTGAGCTTGACACTGGAGTAAAATGTAAGTTGTATCATCATTATTTGCAGGGTATCTCATTTCCTGTGCAGTTTTCAATATGGGAAGAACTAGCAAAAGTTTGTTTTTTTTTTCTTGGATGTAGAAGCATATGTTCCATTAATTTTCCATCATTTTTCTACAACAACCTCTTGCACAGTGTAAAGGGGTTTTACTGTGCATTTGATGACTCTGACCAATCTTATTTTCAGTTCCTGAAATATGGTTGAATGTGTATCAAATAATCTTTAGAAATGGCAAAATCCTGTTCGTGATTATCATACAATCATCAAATCCTAGAATGGTTTGGATTGAAGGGACCTTAAGTCTCATCCAGTTCCAACCTTCTGCCACAGGCAGGGACACCTTCCACTTGAACAGCTTGCTCCAAGTCCCATCCAACCTGCCCTTGAACACTAACAGGGATGGGACAGCCACAGCTTCTCTGGGCACCCTGTGCCAGTACCTCAGCACTCTCACGGGGAGAGCGTCTGCCTAAGAGCTCATCTCGGTCTCTACTCTGGCAGGTTAACACCATTCCCCCTTGTCCTGTCCCTACAGGCCCTTGTCCAAAGCCCCTCTTCAGGTTTCTTGTTTTCAAGATGCTGTTGGGGCAAGTGGTGGGTTGTGGGGTTTGGTTTGTTTCTTCCTTAGCAATATATTGTGCTGTAAAAAAGAGACTTTCCAAATTCTTTTCAACTTGTTCAGTCGTTCTAAAATGACCAGTGGTAGATCCTGGTTTTGCTGGATTACCCATAGTAGCAAAACTGCTTGGCAAAGATCTTTGGTGAGATCAAGATTTTACTTAATACTTGAAGAGAACTCCTAAACAACAGTCAGGCCACCAATTCAATTGGATTTCTTTCTCTGATAGCTATATTTTAGCTGTATGTATGCTGGTTGTATCTGCTCTGTTTAAGATTGCTCAATTAATATATAATACCTGTTGTCATGCTCAGTGTAAGGAAATATTTTTGCTTTTTATTTCTTATTGCCATTTTTCAGTTTTAAACAGTCGTCACTTTCCCAAACCATCCACAGAAGCCACCGCTGCTGAGTTCCCGTGCAAAGAGGGTTCTGTCATCCAAAGTAAGGGCTTCAGAAACAGGAAAAGTACTAAAGAAAATGGACAAGAAAACTGCACCTTGGTATTATTTTTTTTTCACCCATTTTCTTGTGGATTTCACAGTGTTTTATTTGGAATGTGTATGTGTGCGTGTATATAAATGAATGGAATAGGAGAATTTGCTTTGTTTTCAAATCACTCTTTGACTTGAATATTATTTCAGGCAAGGACATCTAAATATTTTTGTCTTCCTAACCTACTTTCAAAAGTTTTTTGCATGAAATGACCTGAACTTAAAGAAAATACTGCCAGAAAATACTCTGTTACCCAAAGCTTTTTCATACTCCTATTTAACGAGCTCTAAATATTAGTAGGCTTTTCAGTGGTAGGACCACAACTATGTCTTAAGACTTCTTAAGCCATTACCAACCCAGTGTGATTGCTGCAGGTAGGAGTTTTTTCATGGTACATTGGTTTCTAGTCTCAGCTGCTTACTACTGAATAGAATGTTAATCCAGTAAGTTATATGTATTGGATTTTTGTATAGAAACTGCCAGTTTAAATACTTAGTTCATGTATGTGTATATATATATATACACATATATATAAGCCCCCCACCCGCTGTAGCTTAAGTAACCTCCACTTATTTTATGAAAACAACCTACTGTTATAACTAACTGTTCCTTTCTGTTCTCCTGTCAGCAGGAAGCTAATGTGGATACACAGCTTACAGATAGTAGGGTCAAAAGGAGGTCCCTAAGAAACAAACCCCAGAAGTGTGGCTCTCAAAAAGGGATTTACATAGAGTTTGGTAAGAGCTGTTGTTGATTTACAGTAGTTGGGCTTACGTATAGTGCCTGCAAAGTAATGAAAGGCAGTGAGGTTCCAAGTCTTTATAAACACGTATTTCTCCTTAACACCCAAAATAAGGATGAAGGGACAAATTGTGACAAATCCAAATTGGTACATCAAAGGGCTTTTTCCGTAATTTATTCTGTTGTAGGAAATAATGCTGCTGTAGTAAACCTTTAAGGCTCAGTGTACAAGATCCAAAGAAGATGCTTACAGATGTGAAGAAAGTTGTTATAACTAATGGTAACTATTGTTGTCTAAAGAATATTAAGTTTTGTCACCAGTGCTTGAGGCTGTAGTCAATAACCAGAAGTAAACCTGAAATCTAATTAAGGAAAGAATATTTCCTTTCTCTCTCTCCTAGCTGGTGCTGACTGCTGTGAGAAACTGCTGTGCATAGTTCATTCTCTCCCTGTTCCTTCAGGGAAGGAATTCCTCCTTCTAACAGCCGGTGTTCATCGCTTCTCTCTTCCTTACCGCTTCTGTCACCATCAGTCAGAGGACCCAAAGCAGATACTCAAATATATTGCTCTGTCTTCCAGTTCAAAATTCTAAATACTAGTGGCTATTTCATGTAGAAATGCAGAAATTGGAAACTTAACTCTTAGCTAACTAACCCTTACTAGCTCTCTGTTACCAGTCACTCTAAACAATTTTATGCTGGAGCCATGTGGATATTTATATGTAGAAATTATTATAATGAGGTTAAAATACTATAGAATTTAACTTGATTTGTCTTATCAAAGTTGCAAGCATCTACCTCTAGAAGGAACTAAGCTAAACATTGTTTGTGGCAAGTCATCTTTCTCCAAATCATTTCAACCAGATAACAGCTGATTTGGTTTTAGGCTCCGATTCATCTGAAGAAGTTTTTAAAGAGTCAAGCAATACTGGGTAAGTAACAGTGATTCAGGAATTCATATTTTCTAAAGATGTAGTCTCATTTCTATGTTTTCATTTCTTAGCACAGGACTAAGAGCATTCTTAACCTGATAAGTGATTTTCAACTTTCAGGGGCACCAGGGCAGAATGGGTGGCTGACTCCCAGCAGTTTGTCATATAATATGCGTTAAAGCTGGTTTATAAATGTTCTATTGCTCACCCAGACATTAAATCTTCAAGAGAAGAGCATGTCTCCTATGCTTTTGAGTGTCAATATTGACACTCAAAAGCATAGGTTCATGAAGGAGAGAGGATCTTTCAAAGAAACGGCCCAAAACTCTGAAGGGATCTAGTTGTGGCAAGTGTCAATCATGCAGTCTGGCTTCTCCAAAAACTGATTCAGAGAGCAAAAAGGGAAGATTAAGTATCATCTTTTATTATGTCTATTGTTTCTTTCTCTGTCATAAAAGTAGATTTCCCTTCCCAACAGGTTAAAAGACAAAGAAGCACTTCAGATTTCAGCTCAAGAGAAGTTAGAAGAACTTCAGAGTGCTGAGATGGAGAATGAATATTCTCCCAATACACAGCGTGACAAGCTGGCTGCTGAAGAAGTAATTCTACCAAATGTCATAGGTGTGTTCATTATTTTGGTGACAAAAATGATTGAAAGCTTGAAAGAAAAGACCACAAATTAACGTTTTGAGTTCACGTTATTAAATATGTACTTGCAGTCTTGTCTGTTGCAGTTTTGATGCCTGCAGCTAGTGACACCATAATACAAGACTGTACCTGTAGACTAAATACTTAAAATGTGAATATTTTAAGTATATACACAGGAACAGAAGAGGGGGAGAAAGCACCTTAATCAAATTGCAAAACTTACTCTATTCTCCATCAGCCATATTATGCCTTTTAATACTGGCTGCTAATTCATGTAAGAAGTTGGATGAACATCTTTTCTCTAGAGGGAGATGAGTGCAGCATAATATTCTGGTTTGGGGGAAATAAAAAGAGTTCTTTTAAAACAAAGTAACCATTAAGTGTGTTCTTGTGCCTCTGCTTGTAAAATAGGGTTTAATAATTTCTAATACCTCTAAATCTTCAGGTGAAAGTAATTCCTCAAAGGAAGTCTTGAGCAAGAAAAGCACTCAGAACATCACTGAATGCGCCCAAGCTGGCCAAGTGACTATGACCGAATACCAGAGTTCTCCTTTCAGTGTTCTTCCTGGAGACTTCCTCACGGAGCAGTGTGACACAATAGGTAATGCCAGTCCCTTAAGGAGTGGGGACACATCTTTCTTTAAGAACACAGAAGAAATGGATGCAGAGCAAATTCAGTGCGACAGTAAAAGCAAAGAGTTTGTCTTAAAAGATAGCTCAGCGAGCAGGTTGGATAAAAGCAAGGAAATAGATGTTGCACAAAGTGTGGAAGCTGTGGAAATGGATGAACCTGAGAATGAGTCTTCCCATGAGAAAGAGCTTCCTCTGGAGAAACTGCTTCAGCCAGAGCCGCCTCACTGTGCTGCCCTGAATCCAGTTTCCAAGAAGAGACTGAAGAGAAGCATTCAGAAAGTCAATGAATGGTTTTCAAAAAGCAACGAGATTCTCTCTTCCAGTTCTTCCCAGGGTGATTCTACTGGAGCAGCTGACATTTCAGGGGACAGAGATGCATGTTTCTCAGATAAAGATTCCTGTATTTCAGAGAAGACTGACCCTATGGTGGATTGTGTGGAAATTGCAGTGGTGGAAGGAAATGAGAGATCATCAAAACAAACAGCAGATAGCATCAAAGATAAAATATTTGGGAAAACATACAAGAGAGAGAGGAAATCAAATCCCTCTGTTATCTTCAGAGACATTTTACCTCCTGCAAAAAAGGAAGATGTGGCTGCTGATAAATTATTGGATCATTCAGGGAAAGACAGACTAAAGCGAAAAAGGAGGATTCCCCGTGTCCTGCAGCCTGAGGATTTCATCAGGAAAAAAGATGAAGAGGCAAATGGGTCCCCTCAAAGTGTTAACTGGTGCCTTGGAGATGCTGAAAAGAAAAGATGTGATGGAAGTTCTGCTGTTCATGAGGGTCAGCTCTCTGAGAATCAGGAGGATAATACACTGGCAGAACTTGAGGAACCAGGGGGATCTGTATGGAAAACAGCTACTGAAAAGGTGCCTTTCAAGCACAGTGCTGGGGAGCTAAAACTGAGTGACTGTGATCAGAAAAGCACCAAGAAAAGTTCTGCAGCAAAAAGATGCAGGCATTCTACTAGATCTGTGTGTGCCCTACAGTTAGTAGTGGATAGAAGCTCTGATTCTGCTGGCCCGGCTGAGCCACAGATCGATAGCTACCCAAGCAGTGAAGAACCCAGGAAAGCTGATTCTGAGCAAAGACAAGTCAGGCGCAGCAGGAGGCTGCAGTTACTTTCTGAAGAAATGACAAAAGAGACAGGAAAAGGAGTTGAAATGAAGGAAGCAAGAAAGTATGACAGTGATCATGAAGGGGCTAACTTTAGAGTCCAAGCAAATGCATTAGTTCACACTTCTGCTTGCAAAGACCTGGATGAGCCCTGGGGTACGTCGAGTTCCAAATCACTTACTAATCTGAAGGGTGGTGATCTGGAAGCAAATGAAATACAGATTAGTCTAAAGAATTCATCTAATACTGCAGAAAGTGCTAAAGCTGTCTTCAGTCCTGCATCTTCCTGTCAGCATTCAACTTGTAGTTCCTTTGTGCCTGATACAGGTTCTCAAGAAGGTGAAGTCCAAGGTAGCCCTCTTCTACAGTTTCCTTCAACAGCTGTTGTGCAAACTGCTTCCCACCCGACTGAAGAGATGACTGAATCATGTGCTGGACGTGATACGCCAAATGTTCCAGGGGACTTGAGAGCTGAAAAGTTGCCAATGGCTGAAAATGGTTTGGAATTGACCAAGGATGCTGAAGGGAGCGAGTTGGACGTATCATTTGTGCAAAATATATTCAGGCATTCAAAACGCCTGTCATTCAGCCTTCATTCCATCCCCAAGAAGGTGTGTGCAGTAGAAGATACTGCTTCTGAAACTTCTAAGACACCATGCACTGAGCAGGTAGAAAATAAGCAGAGCAGCTATTTAAAACCAGGAAACCTAAAAGGAGAGAAAACAACTGCTGGAAGCTTGAGTCGGGTTTGTGAGGAAGAGAAAGATGTTTCACAGATTGCAAATCAAGGGACTCTGACACCGATAAGGATGGGCACTGCTGGCACTGAAGTCAAAAGCAGATTGCAAGGAGGGCAAGGGAAGGAAGAGACATTGTCAACTGGCACAGGAATAAAAAGGAAGCTGAGACAGAATCCAATTAAAAGTAATGTAAGGCAAAGTGATCAGGCTGATACGAGAACTGATGCAAACACAGATGGTGAAACATGCTTCAATTCAGAGAACAGTCAAGCAGGAAAGGCCAAAGTTGCTGATGACAAAGGACCAATAGAACCTTTTCACTCTGGCTCAATGATTTGTCCTGCACCTTGTCAGCAAAGGGCTGCTGAATTCAGCTGTGAAGTCACTGGGGAAAAAAGTAGCAAAAGAGAAAGCAAACCAGTAAAGGAGAATGAAGAAGGAGCAAGCCAGGCTGCTAGCACAGGGATGCCAAAGTTTTCACTTACAGAAGCTTCAGAAGAATCTTGTAAAAGGAATAGTGATTTTACATGTTTGTCTGAAACGCCTGATGGCTTACTGTGCTCTGATGATGAGATTGGAGAGAACATCAGCTTTTCTGCAGCTCATGGGAGAGAGAGATCTGCTGTGTTTGCAAAAGGAGGTGACAATGCTCTGGAGCAAGAACTACACAATAGAAGTGGTAGTTCTAAGTCAGGATCTCAACGTATTCAAAGACCTCGAAGAAGAGCACAGAAACTGCAATCTTCAGATGAAGAATCTAGTGAGGATGAAGATTTACCATGTTTTCAGGCACTAATATCTGGCAAATCAGTGAGCACACCTTTGCAAAGCCGTAAACCAGCAACGTCTGTGGTAGCGGTTTCAGTGAGTCCCATCACGTTGCCTCACCCTGGAAGTCACAAGGACTATAACGTGCAGAAGATGCCTGAAGCTGCCGTAAGCAATGAATGCGTTTCCCCAAGCCAGGAGTCCGAATGCTCTGTCAACTTATTTTCTTCCCAATCCAACATGTCTGAAGAATTAGTTGAAGCAGCACAAGAGCTCAAGATTCCTTCAGGACAAGCTCATACATCTAAACAAGTGACAGAGAGTAAAGAAACTTTCCAAAGTGGTAATGGAGGGCTGAAGAGAAGCAAAACTAGCTCCAAAGATGAGCGCCAAGAAGATGCAAGCATGGCAGCAAACCTAGGTACAAACCAACGTTTCTATCTCTGCAGCTGTGTGTGTCATGTCATTGCACCTAGGTGTTTGACAGGAGCTTAGTTCTGTGGTTATGTGGTTCTTGAGTGTATCAGCCCTGAGCAATCGACCAAAAAACCCTCAGGGGGTTATTTCCTGAAAATTAAGTTCTTCCAATATTCTTTGTTCAGAGCAAAAATGAGTAGAGTGGGCACTGGAGACCAGGCTGAGCCTGGCTGGAACTGATGTTTGTGTGAAATGCCCATTTCTTCCTGTAATGTGATAGCCATAAAGCCCACAAAGTTGTTTCCCCTCCTGAAATGTTTGTTGAACTTGACTCTAGAATTCTGTAGTGCTTATTTTTACCTTACAGCTTCCATAAGTAGCTGTGACTCTCCCATTGCTATTGAAACACTTGGAGTTCTATTTACTTTGCCATATGTGTGCCATGATGTTCTTTGAAATGTTCAGTTAAAGTAGGTCTGTGATTCTAACTCCAGTGTTTTCAAAACTTGTCACTTTGTCATGATAGTTAAAGAGTTGGCTACAGGGGCTGTGTGGTAAGAGCCATGATTGTTGGGTTGGTTTGATGTGGATTTTATAACTAAGATTTTTCTTCTATGTTCTTCAAGGTGAAGCATCTGCATACGACAGTGAAACAAGTAATGTAGAGGATTTGTGTGAACCATTTTCTCAGGGTGAAATCCTCACTACACAGGTAAGTGAGGTTTTGCACTAAATTGGAGAACTGTTTTGTCTTGGAGCTACATTGCTCCCTGATGTAGCTCCACTGACAGGGATTCTATGCTATGCCTGGGCTGGATGGAATGGTGGCTGTGTGGTTTGATGGGGAGCTTTTAGGTTTGTTGTGTGATGGGGTTTTCTGTCTGGTTGAGGTTATTTTACTGATTCAGTAAAAAGAAGTTCCACATGGTGTCAGTGCTGGAGCTAGGAATGTATCCAGTGCTGTGCAACTACTTTGTCCTATAGGGTGAAAGTTTTAGGTTTTCAAAAGGATTCCCGAAGCCCTGAGCTGCTTTCATGGGAAGGTGTACATGGCATGTTTTTAATAGAGGGTATTGGAATTTTTGAGAGAGAAAGTAATGAAATAAGAATTAAATACTTTATTCCTTTTAAACGGTCTTTGGGGCTTTCAGGAATGATGCCACATTGTGTATCCTTTGCAGCAGAAGAATATAATGCAAAATAACCTAAAGAAACTTCAGCAAGAAATGGCTGTACTTGAGGCAGTGCTGAAGCAGCATGGAAGTCAGGACTGTGAATTTTTACCTGTCCATGGGGAACTGTCACATTCCAGCAGTGAAGGAACGCCTGGAATGGAACAGATGAGACAAGGAGGTAAATAGCAGTGAAAACCTTTCCTAGCTTTCTCACAAACAGTTGGGATTAGAGTTCTTGATGGTTTGATACAAATTACAGGCATCTTTAGCTAGCAAATAAATGCCTGTACTGCTTGTGAGGAGAGATACAGGAATGTGTTGAGGGATTCATAAACTGCACTAAATAGTGTAGATTTGCCTTTGGCCTTTTTTATATGCTACATTTTCCACATGATATGAAGCTGAGCATCTTAGTTTCTGAGATGCTTTAAGAAAAAAATATGGTTTAGTTGTTAGCCTGTTTCAGATGGATTTGTACTTTGTGTAGCTTTCTGTTTCTGGACTCTTCCCTCTCTGAAGTGAATCTGGACAGAGATTTTTAGAGGGTGTTTGGCTTCTTATCTGAACAGCTAAGAATCGTTGCTTTTATTTTGCTTATTTAAGAATTATTTTTCTTCCAGGGGCAGAGTCAACCTCAGAAGTCAGTTTTGAAAATGACAGAGGCAGCAATTCAAAGGGATTTTCAGCCAATGATTTCCATGTCTTGCCAAGTGATTCTCTCAACAGCGAAATCAAAGAGCAAGGGAAAGAAAGGTAGGTGGTTTGGGTTTCCTTTGTGTTGGTAGAGGGGAGAGGTGTTATTTCTACTCTTGTAGTTTAACAAAATTGGGGGGTGAGGAAAAACCTTGAAATTTTTGAGCCCTTGCCATAACTCAGCTGTGATGCTTAAAAGAGTAACAACAAAGAAAACCCTATTAAAACCAATTTCCCTCTCTGAAGGTCTCCAGAATTGTTCCTTCCATCTTCTAAATGCCATTTGTTAAAGAGACCAGATTTGGAGCAAGTTCTTCAGTGTGACAGTGCTCTACAGAACAAAGCTGCTTTGGAAAAGACTAAACCTGTGCAGGAAGTGGTGCAGGAGCATAGTCAGCATCAGCTTACATCAGGTAACATTGAAGATGGATCCAATGCATTTTGATTTCTGCTTTTTCCTGCTTTGTAACAGTTTTTCTATACCAGCAAGATGCAACTTTTTGTTATAAATCAAGGATTATAATTTATATATTCCTGGCCAATTTAAAAAGATGTTAGTTTTGTTTAGTTGGGTTTGTTTTGTAGCCCAACTGTAGCTGCACATCAGGGTGGGGTTGGACAACATTTGTACAGTAATGGGAGTGATTCCCACATTTAAATTAGTACTTCTTGACTACTAAAAGTTCCACAGGTCTTGTGTCTCAGCTGTAGATCGGGCAAAAGTAATGATGGAGGCAAAGGTGAAGTAATACACAAATAAGGAGAGGAAGTGACTGCAGCATTTAAACTTCAAGACTGAGCAACAGCCTTCCCCCATGACTAAAAGGAAGACAAAATTGTTTCAAGAAGTAATTTTTCTTTTCCTTTAGAAAATGCAGATGAGCAGAAATGTGGGACCAGGTCAAGCAGTGCATCTGTCTTAGCAAATCTCTCTGGAAATGTGACCAAGAGTTCAAATAACTCTTCCTCCTCTGTAAGACTTCTTAACCCTCGAACTGCAGAAGCAACAAATAGTTCTGTAGTGACTCAGAAAACTAATAAAAGCTGTGCTCAAGAAAGCAAGTCAAAAAGAAGCGTGTGTTTTCCTCTATCTGCTCTGCACAATGCAGCTGGGAAGGAAAATCTTACAAGTCCAGTTGTGACTAACAGGAAAGCAATGTCAATTGTGGCATCAGGCCTGAGTCAAAGTGAACATGTAAGTATATTTAAGAAGTTTGAGATCACTTGTTAAGCATTCCTGATTGTTATAGTCCTCAACATAAAGAGAAAATGGGAAGTATAATGGAAACTAATCTTACAGGACCTGCAGATTAGAAATACAGAAACTCGGGTCAAACCTTTTCTCTCCTAAAAATCTGAGAATGCTTCCTGTAAATGGCACAGTTCAGCTTAGTGAAATTTGAACTTTTTAAATGAATGCCTGTGGGAAAATCCAGTTATTCCAAATGAAGAGGATTTCACTTCTAGAAAGCCTTGTGGCTTGGAAGGGAGGGGGCTTGTGGTTGGTTCCCTGAACGTTCTCAGATGCTGCTTAATTACCCAAATTCTGAACCAAAGTGAGATTTTCTGTAATTAATCAATTCTGAGTTGCTAATAAACCTCTTTCATTAATAAACCTCCATGTCCAGGAGGATATGGCTCTTGGTTTAGAAACTACTGACCCAGAGCTCTTTGCTTTAGCCCTTTGAATGGTGCCAAAGTTATTGACTTGTGGAGAAATGTATGTTCTGTGTGCCAACACAAATAAATCTAGGACTTTAAAGTAACTCTCTTACTATGTTGTACTCCAATAAACTGGAGTAGTTGGGGGTTTTAATCTGTTTTGCTAACTATTTATTTTCTTAACTACTTTTCAGTTGGTGGTCCAGAAGTTTGTGAGAAAAACTCAGAGCACTTTATCTAATCATGTTACTGAAGGAACCACCCACGTCATAATGAAAACAGGTTTGTTGGGAGCTATGTGAACTAATCCTGGATATATACACTATGTAGAATGTTAACTCTAAGCTAACCAACAAGAAAGACAGCTCAGCAGTACATCTGAGTAAGCTTGAGGAGAAGGTATTGTTTCAATAGAAGTAGAAAACTGGAAGTGGAACTTTGCTGTGTGTATAACTGCTGGTAGTTGATAGTGAAGTTGTGCTTCCATAGGAACAAAGCAGCACTGTTTCATCCTAACTATTATTTGTGTGCTTAGTTAAGGTACTTAAGTTGGGTTTTGCTCTTTGGTAGAGCTCCAGAATCCTATTATTAGAAGTTGGAAGGAATTTGGTACAATACTACAGTTGTACATTTGACAAATGTATTCTGAAACAGCATTATGTTGACCTGAGCAAAGCTAAACATCAGTCGGGAAAATTAAGTTACTTTATTGCTGCATCTAGGCATAGCTTTTAACCAATGTTTTAAAAAGCAAGCTATTTTGAGCCAAATCTGGATGTGGGGATGTTCTATGCTATGCTTGCATTTTGCTTTGTAGAAGCACTTGTAACTGGCTCATATTTGGATACAATCTGTCACATAAGCCTTTCTTGCTTTTGAAAACCAACAGAGGAAAGGAGCCAGAAATTACAGTTACTCCAAATATATGAACTCAATTTTTGCCCTTTTCTTCAGGAAGAGTATGATAAACATCATGACCATATGCTTTTGGAGAGGTATATGGGTTTGTCTTCATACAAATTCAAATAGGATAAACTGCCTCTTGAAGTTGTACCTGTCCTGGTAGAGTAAAAGATGATCTTACGTGGCTAGTCATCTAAACGTTCCTGCCAACATTAGCACTGAATCCTACTGTTGCTGTTCTCTCTCAGCTAATATTTGTGTTTGTTTTGCCTTTTGTCTTTGCTGAATGACAAAAATAGAGTTCAGAAGTTGTGCATGTGATTTGCTTCCATTCATCTCCTTCTGTTTAGTAGAATCAGGGCACAAGAATCTGGGAATGTTTCTATAGATGGTTTTGATATTCTGCTGCTGCACTTAACAAAAAGCTTTTGCTTTTAGGTACAAATAACCTGAGCTGTTTTGAGGTTTTTTTCACTATTGACAAGCTGAAAGAACTCTTTCTCCTTTTTGCTCTGCAGATAAGGAGCTGGTGTGTGAACGGACACTGAAATACTTCCTGGGTATTGCAGGAAGAAAATGGGTGGTTAGTTATCAGTGTAAGTATAACTTGGTTTGGAGCTGAGTGGTCTCTGCCCTTCTGCCAGAAATGTACTCTTCACTTGTTCCATAAAAGGATCTCTTCATGTCTGTTCATGTTGCAGCATTTCTTTTAAGTACTTTAAAATCAAACTGTTAGCAGTGGAAGAATAATAAAATGACTTGTTCTGTTCTGATCTTTTTCTTCAGGGGTAATTCAGTCGTTTGAAGAAGGAAGGATATTGAATGAGGTAGGTCTTTTAGCTTAAGAGTGAAATCTTGAATGCCTAATGCTATCACATTGAGAGATCTATTAGAGTAACCTCAGATATTGTCTATATATTTAATATATGGAAATCTGGCTTTGTAAACCTTAGCATATGCTAAGACCAAAAGCCACACTTGGGCTATGGGTCTTCATTGTTAATGAAGGTATATTGGGTCCTTAACAGTTTTTTGGAACAAGTTAGGCATATTTTTTTCTAAGTGATGGATGACAGCCTAGAGGAAAAGATCTATTGTTTGTTAAAGGAAATACTGTCGGGACAGAGCTACACACATAGTTTTGGTTTATTTTTAAACTTTAAAATACCCAACTGAAAATTCATTCCAGCATTTACTGCCTCTCCTGGTAGCAATGGTTTATTTGCTATGACCCTGACTTAGGTGGATTTTTGTATTCTTGGGTGGTATTTGGATTTTCATTCTCTAGTACATGTTTTTGGAGAATGTGATAGTGACACAGGATGGATTTCATGTGTCTAATGAGCAGGCATGCCACTTTCAGGTAGAAAATCCATATGCCCTTTTGGCAAGCCAAGAAGAAAAGCCTTGGCCCCAGTAAGGCCCTAGGAAGGGATATTAAAAGCCCTCCTGTGCTTGGGTGAAAAGGGAAAGTTGTTGCTACAGCATTGACTGGAAGTGTTAGAACATGGGACACACTCTCACAGAAGCAAGGAGAAGCGCCTTCAGTTATCATAGATCATAGATATAATTATAATGAAGACTCAAACTTTTTGTTTGTTATGTTGCAGGAGAACTTTGAAGTTAGAGGAGATGTAATCAATGGGAGAAACCACCAAGGTCCTAAGAGGGCTAGGCAGTCTCTGACTAAAAAGGTATGAGCATGTTGGGGATGAAAACCCTATCCTGCTGTGACTGTTACAGGTATGTGGCTATGCCAGCTGAACATCTAGAACCTTTTCCCATTTCTCTGCTGTTCTCTATACAGAGAGTTGTACATGTTCATCATTTCTAGAGATGAAAGTGAGCTCTATCAGCAGCAGAGGAGATAAGGTCCTGGCTCACTCTGCTTAGAGTGAATGCTACCCTTTTTATAACTGGTTTAGGATAGCACAGGTTTTGGGAGTTGAAACAGGGGGACTCATGAAGTTTTGTAGGTTACAAAGAGCTTCAGATGTGGAACAGTGATAGCTTGATAACCTGTCCGAGAAGTGCAGTGAAACAAGCATGTGAAGTGTTGTCCTTTAAAGACACCATATGTACTCTGTTAACATGTTCCTTGTTTTTCAGATCTTTGAAGACTTTGAGATCTGTTGCTATGGCCCTTTCACTGATATGACTACAGGTGTGTCAGTTGAGTGGAATTAAACTCTTAGTATAAGAAATATTTTGAAGGGGGTTGTGGCCATTCACCAGAGGTTTATATTTGACCTCTTCTTGGATGCTTTTGTCCTTCTTACTCTGACATTTTCAAAACGCCTCCATGAGGCAGAGGTAAAGAACTTTACCCAGTTCTATCTCCAGGTAGAACAAAGTGGTGTTCTCTTCTATTTGGCTGTCCTCAGAGAACTGCTCTGGCAATTTCACTCTATTTCAAAGCAGGCCTTTTATCTAGTTTCTAGCGGTGAAGGAACAGCATGAATATCATGCTGTCTGGCAGTTGCATTACATGCTATTGAACTTGTATTTAAGCATTTTTTTCCTTCTCAGTTAACATTTTTCTAGCAAAACCTACCTAAGTATCATTTTTGTAGCAGTTGACACATCCTCAGTGTAATCTTCTCTAGAAGCAGATGTTAAAACTGAAACACACAACAAAGCACAAGCTTTTATGCAAAGCAAAAGCTGCTTTTTCTTAAACCTGAAAATTTCAGCTCGAATTTTGTTACCTAAAAATATTTGTACCTCTCTTCCCATTTTTGTAGCTTATTCAGCAGTTCCTTTCTGGTTTGTCCCATTTAACTTCATTTTTGACTGGGTAGAATATCCTCACATCTCTTGACATTTACAGTAATTACTGCAGAGGATGCAGTGCTTTCACCTGCTGCAGTGATCATCAGTTCTGGCTCTTAGACTTGAGAGTGTTATTTCTCTTCTTCACTATCACTTCAACAGATTGGTGAAATTAAACACTTTAACTACTTCTGTTAATGAGAGAGAATTGCAGTTCTGACTTCTGGGTTTGAATTTGAATTTCGTGGTTTACATCCTTATAAAAGGAAATAAATTGTGAGTGACTTTCTCTTTGGTTTGTGCATGTGCTGTTGTGCTGCATCAGGGGTTTGGTTTTGTTTAGTCCTGACTTAGGGAAGAGAGTGAGTTGTTATTCCTCAGCAGGCTAGAATCTGAAGGGACTTATTCTCTACTAAGGCTTAAATTTCTTTCAAATTATGGTTGTTTATATCTTGGAACAAAGACATGAGGGCTTAGGGAATAGTATCAGTTTCAATGTGATAGAAAACATTGAAGTAATAGGCTGTTTGTCTGATTTTCTTCAGAACATCTCGAATGGATGGTGGAGCTTTGTGGTGCCTCTGTCGTGAAGCAGCTTCATCTGTTCACACGCCCTCCAGTAAGTGTTACTGAATGTTACACTTGACATTGTGAAGAGTCTATAGCTGTGTAATACACAACATGTTGAAAGATTACATGGCCTTTGTGGGCTTGTCAAAGGCTAATATATACAGGTATGGTAGAGAAGTGGCTGCACAGTGATGCCGAACTGCACAGCAACAGTTCTTATATTCTAGGCTCTGGTCACTGTATTGGAAGACAGGCAAACTTGGAGAGGAAAACTGATCAGAGCACTCTCTGAAACCAGCACTGAGCCTCACTTTCCAGCACAAAAACCCTTCAGTGCTTAGTCACAGAAAATCACAGAAATCACAGACAATTCTTAAGAACTTGCATCTTTCTCCCTTGACTACCAGTTCTGCAAGTCCTCTCTGAAGTGATGTGCTGAAGCAGAGTTAGCACAGTTATCACTCTCTGCAGACGGGTGTGAGAGTCATTTAATGACACACAGATAACAGCAGCGTTTGTATTTTCCTGTCTTGCAATCCTAGAATTCTACTGCTGTCGTGGTTGTGCAGCCAGATGCTTGGATGGAAAACACAGATTATAGAGGTAAAACAACTGTCGTGGACTGTTTTATGGTACACATTGAGTGTCTTCCTGGTCTCAGCCCTTTTAATAGTTAAGCATCAGAGAGGTTTGTGGAGGAATCGAAATAAAATCCTGCTGTATCTGGAGATGGAGGTATGTCCCGGAAAGCTCTGGAAGAACAAGGTATATTATCTCAAGAATCAGCACTAGATAGGTCTTAAGGTAGCCTGGCAGGCAAATCCTGTTCTTGGCTCAGCAGCAGTCTTACAGAAACTTTTCTCATTGGAGATAGCTTCTAAAAGGTGGAAGCGTGCCCTTGGAGCCTCAGACAGGACAAGATTCTCTTGGTCTGGAAAGAATATGAAACTGCAGAGCAGGATGTAGCTTTGCCTTTTTATTTTTGTTATTATTTTTCCTACTCTTTTAATCAAAATGCTCCAGAGAAACCATCAGACTTTGCCGGTGCAAGTGTTCCAGAGTGACTTCTGTGTGAGAGAGTGGGAGTTATGGGATGAATGGGAGCTAGTTAGGCTACAGTGAAGCTCAACAAAAAAGAGAAGCAGGAAGATGATGTATTTCCATCACTATTTCCATGGCACTGGGGAAAAATGAGAAAATAAAAAGATCCTGAACTGATGAAGCACAGGCAGGGAGCACTTCAGTGATTTTCTGTTGCTTCTCTCCATGAGACTTGTTGCTCGTCACATACTCAGTATGCTTGAGTAGACCGGACCTGAGGCTCTGTCACCAATCCTCAATGAAAAGATAGCAAGGGCTGCACTCTTTGCTGTTGGTATTTATTCTGTGGTGTTCACATCTTCCTGCCTCACCATTTGCCCAGCAGCTGCTCTTTGGAGCAGCACTATTACCTGCATTGTTTACAGGAGTAGTAGTGCCACATCACTGGTTTGAGACTTGGGGTATTTTTATCAAGGCCTTTAAAATGTCCATGATAAAGCAAATAGCTTAATCTGAAAGACATCAATAAGTTTACCTTCAGCTTGCTTTGACTCGCTGATAACAGATTTATGGTTTGTGTCTTTGTCTTACAGCAATCCAGCAAAAGGACAAGGTTGCCATGGTGACTCGTGAGTGGGTACTAGACAGTGTTGCTTGCTATGAGCGCCAGGAGTTTGATGCTTACCTTGTGTCCTAAGGCTGAGCTGCATTTCTTCCAGCTCAGAAATCCTCATCAGTGCTGATGGCTTGGTAATTATTTAAGGACTGGAAATTTGAAGTCACTTACGCAGAGATTATGTGTATGTAATGGTCTTGTTAAGAGTAAGATAACTACATTTGTATTAACAATAAAGTTACTTGAACAACATTACCATATAAAGATGGAATTACCCACTGTTCTTTAAAGATTAACATTTCCAATTTTAAAATAGTCGTTTAAATTAATGGAAAACAGATTTGAAAAGTTAGAAACTGTAGAATGTGGCCTCCTCAGAGAAACGGTCAAGTATTATTTACCATTGCAGTAAGTTCCAGTTTCTTACCTGAGGACATCTTGGAGACAGTCATTTAAAAGAGTAATATTGATCTCAGGGCTTGAATGAAAACATATTTCCACTCCCAAGTAACCATCTTTTCATTTTGCATGAACGCCCTGAATAAGGGTGTATACTGATATGATGGAATGCTGTTTTGTGATTACTAATGTGTCAGCTGGGTTAATCTCAGGCCAGGGATTATAGTTGTGTTGAAAACTATACAAACAGCTTCTCTTGTATAGAGAAGTGACAACTTGCCCTAACCAGGGAAATTATCACCAAGTACAGGAAAACAGCACTTGATTCTCAACATAAACCAAGCCCTAAAACCACCAGCCTTTACCAGTGTTGTGTCAGTCTTATTTCTGAGAAGTGTATGAGGCACCAATGGAGAGGTAACAAACAGATGCACTTTAGTATCCCAGTGACCTATAATAAGCCCTTTAAGAAGCTACTTCTTAATAGCCCCTGTCTGCAAAATGAGGCTGCAAAGAAAATAAATTGCTTTCTTATGGCTGAAAATACATTGCTTGATTCTGTTGCTAAGCAGTTCCCCTCACAGATGATCTTGGACTTCAAAGCAGAAAGAGAACCTGTTTTCAGAAAGTTGTTGTTTAAAGAAAAATGTAGCTAAGTTCAGAGAATTGTTCAGTGCTGGAATGCTGCTGGGTTGTCTTGGGAAGTAGAGAAAGCCTGTTGAGAAATACTGAATGCTCAAAGGAAACAAAATGAGTTTGGAAAGTGATTTCCTTATTTATTCAGTTTGTGGTGTAAATGAGGTGAATACAAAACGTATCTGGAGTCAGCCTCCTGCAAGCGGGGATTGACTGGAGGAGGCCAGAAATGTAAATTACAATTTGGGGGCTGGAATCAGAGCCGTATTTTCCATTGACCTGAGAAGCCAATGTGTTATCAAGTGTCCTGCAGTTGCCAAGTGGAAGCAAATGTTCTCTTAATGAGGCATTGCTCCTGGTAGTGTAAGTGCTGGAAGCATTTGTTCAGTTGCCATACCTCACTGTTTGCTTCTGTGTGACAATATTTCTTAACTATTGAGGCTGTTGTACCAGCTTCCCCTTCAGAGTGATGCTTCTCTTATCTCTAGAGCCCACATTGCTTGAGGGGTTGTTATGTTGTTGCTGGAATGATGCCTGGGACATTGCCCTTCCTCCTTAGAGGTGACTGGAGCTGTGGAAACCCTGTTTCTGATAAAGCAGCTATCATCTGTGAATTCCTGGAGTAATCTGTGTCTCATAAAGATGTGAATGAAGGGGAAGGGTTTGAGGGCCATGTTTCCAGAGAAGTAGGTGGTTTAATGGGAGCTGATGTGGCCCTGATCAAATCCATATTGACTTCTCTAATCTGCCTTTCAGCTTCAGTAAGAAATCCCAGCACTTGGAGCTTCACAGCCACTCTGTGGACTGGAAATGCCATTTTATACATGAGGGTCAAGCTGCAGTTCCTCCCTGTTTGCTCATGTGCAGCTTCATGGCACCTCACCTCAGAGGCTTCCGACCCTGGGAATGCAGTTCTGAGACGTGCCTGCTGTGCCTTTTACAGTAGTTACCTCAGGGTAACAAGTAGCAGAATCAATCACCATGAAAGGACTAGGCAGGTAGTTAAAGCAGCTGCATACAGCTATCCTAGTCAGCAGCATGTGCCTTTTATACTATTCCCTAAAGTGAGGGAAGAAACGAAGTATAGGCTGGTGCTGGTTGGAGGTTTGCCTGAGGCGCTGCCAGCAGGCAAGTGCTGTATTTGTAATTAGAACTGCTCTGCTTTTGTAAATTAACAGGAGCTTTTCTGGAGCAGGGTCAGCTTCCAAGGAACCTGAGCTCTGTTGCTGCTCAGTGTGCATACCCCTCTGCTGCTGGAGGCATCCCAGCCCTAGCAGTGTCTGTTTGCCAGACCAACTGCTGCTGTCCTGCAAAAGGAGGCTGGCAAGAGCTTGCCTGTGGCTTGGGATGGTAGGGATTTGCTCAGCAAGGGTATCTTGCAACAACTTCATTCTGTGGCTTCTCTGTGGGTGCCTTAACATTGAAATAGTGCTCCTTTGAATTCTGTAAGGTTGGGCATGTTTTGGTACCTGGCCTACCACTGGTGAGTGACTACTGCATAGCTTTTTGCTGAAGTAGTTTACTCTTTAAAATCCTCCCTCTACATTTGGATCCATAGACAGAGAGTTATTTCCTTGCAGATCTGAAGCCATTTATAAGAAAGCAGCTTATTCAGGGATGCAATTAGAGCACTTGTCTGACTCATTACTAGAGCTAATGGTAAATCAAAGAAATATTCAGTCTGTACCTATAATTATTCTGGGGGATCTGCTGGAATGTCTCATCTTGGGTCTGGTTTTATGTTGCTGATATTATGAATAAAAACCTTGTGCACAGTCTAGTGAGCCATCATGGTAGAAAATGCCCATGAGCTCACATGCTTCACAGGCCAGATGATGCGAGCTGGGGCTAAGCACTGAAGGGCTTCATCCTCTCCCTGTGTTGTCCTGGGTATTTGCTGTCTCTCCTTTAGAACCTCAGCTGTGATCCCAACACTGCAAAAGCACTGTTCAGACCCTGCAGGGTTTGTGCAGGGATGCTTTAGTGCAAGTTGCACTATGTGCCTTTCTTTGCTGTGTATTAAATGTATTACCAGGAGGTTACAGAACTAGAGGAGGCTGGTCCAGTTGCTCTCAAGTCAAACATACATTAGACTCATTCTTCTCTATGCAGGTTCACCTCTCTTTGAAAGGATGTGCTATTTGTTATGTGCCTACCACCAACTTAGGCTTGAAAAGCATCAGTTCTTGAGAGCTGCTGAGCACAGGGTTATTCATCTTTTAATTCCTAATCTTATTTTTGCTAGGGTCACTGAACTGGTGGCAGTTTTGTGTGGTGTGTCCTGCAGATAATACCCCTCTTAGAGCTGCAGGGGAGGCGAGAGAAGGCTGAGCTGATTCTACCCTCGCCAAGCAACCAGACATGCATCTGTGCAAGTGTGTGCTGGCAATGCTAATGCAGCTGCTCCGCTGTACAGCACCAGCTCCTTGTTTTGCTGCTCACCAGCAGCAGCTCTCTAGAAACCACTGACCCTTTCTTGATCTTCAGCTCGCTCTGGCAACCAGGCTCCGGGGTTGCTGTTTCCCTGCACGGTACCAGAGCAAGTACAAGGTTTCCTGCTGCTGTACATGAAAAGCAGGAGCTGGGAATGGGGCTGGGTGTGGGGAAAGCCCTCCACGGGTGAACAGTGGGCTTACACCTGAGCTGCAGAGCGGTTCTTCAGATCCCCACAATTATAGAGGATTGTAACAAAAACAGCTGTAAAAGGCAAGGCAGAGCCGCAGTGCTGGGGGGCACCATGCAGGGAGGCACAGTTCACTTTCTCATGCTTCCAGCTGGTAAAATCTGGAAACCAACATCTTTACATGAGATGTCTAACTGATCCTGAAAATGGAGGCAGAAGGCTGGGAAAGGACAGCCACTGACTGCAATTATGTCAGCTCTATGCGATACAGGTCAGCTTTTTCTTGCAACATGTCCTGGACATACTTCTTGGTCTTGAATTCAAGTAGAAACTCTTCAGTTCTTGTGATGGGACAGAAATGTGCTCCTGCGAGATGGTTTTCCTAAGGCAAAGAGGTTGCCAACTGTTTAAAAGGGTTTTCCTTTCTCTGAAATACCCAGAACTTACCATGAAGCTGATAACTCCAAATGAACTGTGTGCAGAGCAGCCGCACCTAGAGCTAACCGCTGGGAGCACCGGGCACAAAGGAGACAGAGACAGAAGTGCCTGATGAGGTGCTGGAGCCGTCTCTGCTGCAGACCACAGCATGGTGTAGAGGTGCCTACGTGGGCCTGAAGGAAAAGGCAACTGCAGCAACACAGCCTGGTTCAACAGCCTGCAGCAGACAGAGCCCATGTACCACAAAGAGGGCTGCTAGCAGTCAGTCATGAAGTATCCATGCAGGAGCCACGCTTCAATCTCAGTTCCAATGTCAAAGCAACAGGCCAGGCTTGTTCCACTACCTGGATGTCAACAAGCTGACTCAAAGAGGAGGAGGAAACTTCAGCTGTGTCTTGCACATCCTTATCTTTCCTATCTGCCTTTGTGCCTCCCCTTCCGCCTTTCTGTGGCGATAAAGCAAGAGCCAAGAATACATTTGTGCAGCACAGGCCATAGCAAGAGGCTCAGGGAGGAGGTTCTGTTTATGAGCCTCCCCAGCCAAGGCCTGGCCCACTGGTACCTGCAGGAAAAGTCTGTTTCATCGCCTGTGTTAATATTCAGGCCATGAAGTCATCAGCATTTGTCTTTATTCCTTTATAGAAATGGAACAAGCTTCCCAGAGCACTGCTGCTGCTGACAGCACATTCCCTCGAGGCCCTTCCTGGGAGAAGCATTTGCCAGTTTGCATGCATACATTTCAATGAATTACAATGGGCTGATTGATGAAATGCAATCAGATGATTAATTGACAGTTGTAGAAATCAGCCGGGGTCAGAGGAAACACATGGCAAAGGCAAGTGGTTCGCTTACAATTCCAGTTTCACCTTGGATCAGGGGTTCTCGGTCACTTCTTAGATACAGGGGGGTTTAGCACTGAAAACCAAAGCAGAGCCAGGAACCCCAGTGTCTCCTCTGTGCTTCTCCCGGCCTCTGATCCATGCTCTGAGCCTGGCATCTCTTTTCCACATTATCCATTTGCCATGACTGTGAGGGGTTAATGGTGCTGGTTAGGGCTGAGCACAGTTCCTGTGTTCATCTCTTCCCATCCGTGCACAGGCACAAACTGCAGCACTGACACTGCTCCGGTGTTCTGATGGCTCTGCTGCAGTGTCACACCAGGCTGTGTCCTCATGCATCTGCCTTCCTCCCTGCGGCACCTCCTGGTGCTCTTTCTAATCCTCTGGGCACAAAGTAGCTGAAACCAGTCCCAGGCTTAGTATCCACTTCAGTGGTAGCTGGAGAATGTTGCCGAGGTAGGGATAGGCTCATCTAAAGGGCATGAGCAGCCTGGTAGGGTTGTCTGAGGGCCTAACCTTTCAGTAATGCGTGTCTGTGTCCTCATCAACACAGCTTGGACTCGTGTCCAGATTCCTCCTGGAAATCTATGCTCCGGTGTGCTGAAAGGTGGGGACTGCTCCAGGCTGCTTTTGGCCAGAGCAGCAAGATTGCTGCAAAGAGCTGGCAAATGCCAAGTGATGCTGGGGCCACAGGAGACATGAGTGGGGTGGGTAAACCCCACTCAGGGAGGGCACAGAACCACACAGGACCTGGGAGGCCCAGTTCTTGCACCTTTGTTTTGCTTCTGTTGTTTGAGTGACCCCTCATGAGTCCAGCCCTGGTGTCAGACCTCACCCTCCCCAAACCCCTCCTCCTGCAGCAGAGCATCGCTACCGGTCCTGCTGCTTGCATCCTTCCTCAGAAGCTGAGGGCTTCAGGGTATGCTGATGGGGCACCATCCCTGCAGGAGCAGCTGGTGCAGAGCTCTCCTGGGGGAGATGTGACCTTTAAGAGGGTTACCAGGGTACCACACTCAGGAGCAGACTGTTTCCTGCCATGATGCAGACTGAAGGGGCTCTGTCCCACCCAGCTAGCTGCTCACCCGGCCCCATGGAGACAGAATGTTTTCCTAGGCAGGACACCTGCACTGGCAAGTATTGCTCATAGATTTTTCTGTAGGCAGTAATTAGAGGCCTCGAGCCCTCCCCACTTGTCTTTTATGTGTCAGTTCCACTTCTTCCATCTGCACGGTTTTGTTCCTCTCCTCTCTGCGCTGACTCATCTGCCATAGGCAGCCCATGTGTGTGGAGCCTCCTCGTGTCCCATGCCTGTGAGCTGGAGATGGGCACTGCACCAGGACGGGCACCGTGTTGAGCTGCCATTCAGCAGCACAGAGAGAGCTGAGAGTTCCCACCATGTAAGCCAGATCTAGCACTCTCAGTTAAGTAAGAGCTCTCAAGGCTGTGATTTAGACCAGAAGCTACTGGTAGTGATTGGAGTCATTCACTCGGGGGGACCTGATTCCCTCCATTGGCGATGCAGGAGTCGAGGGTACCCCTTCCCCTAAGCTAACACCCAGCCCCACCAGCCCACTGTAATGAACAGTGTTCATGCAGCCCACTGCCTCTGAGCTGTGGGGCTTGATCCACACACACTGTGTTTCCTCTGGCCTCGACAGCACAGTGTGCCAGTGTGCTGTGTGTGCCCGCAGCAGCACAGCATCCAGCACGGCACAAACAGCTCCCTGAACTGAAGATGGGGATGCTTGAGGCCCTCCTGCACAGCTCCACGTTCCTCCTGCCTGATACCTCCAACCTAGAGGCATATTAGGCACCAGGTGCACCATAGATGGAAGCAGCAGAGAACTTGACTGCTTGCTGCTAGGTTTGAAGGACCATCAGCATCCTTCGCTCTCTGCATTTCTCAGTGGCTGTGAAAAGACAAGCTGCAGTGTGAAAGCTGCAATCATCCCCCTAAGGCAGGCACAGACAACCTGCAAAGGCTCCGCAGCATCTGAGGATTCAGGATGGAGGAAGGTTATTCAAGGCAGGTGCTTCAGCCTCCGAATGAATACATACAGCAAGTCCTCTGCTCTTCTTTCAGGTGTGTGAGTGTATTTCTAGAGCTAGAGAGATACATTGGGACACAAGTAGCAGTTGGGCAGCAAGACATCGTGAGAGGATGCCTGATCGTGAGGATGCCTGGTTCTGGCTATGACAAATGAACAGAGTCAAGAGCTGTGCATTTTCCAACCAGGTTTATTTGCTTTCTGAACCCACTGACACAGCTGGACCTGGCAATGGAGCAGATTCTTTATTCCTTAAGGTGTCTACGTGACGTGAAGTCAAGGCGAACACTGTAGTCAAAGGCATTTAGAGAGGACAGCAGCAGAAGCGATGGGAGGTGTGGGAGGAGGCTTCCAGCAGGCAGGAGGGGAACGAGCACCTTCCCTCCCACAGCCACAGTGGGGACAGGGTGCAGATACGCGTGTAATCCTTTTGGTTACCTGGACCAGACAAACACAGCACCATGCAACACAAGCTGCAGCTGGGAATGGGTGGAGAGCAGGATATGGATGGTTACGGCAGTCTGCTGCCTCAGAAGCGGGGCAGGAGCAGGCTGATGAGTGAGCAGGCTGTCAGCAGCAGGGACACCAGCTCCCGAGCGGCATTTGCTTGCTGAAAGGGAACCACAGTTCACGGGATGCAGCTACTGGGATAGACCTCTCCCCTGGAGCCAGATCCACTCCGCTGCATTTCAGATGGAGCTCAAGTACCTAAAATAGCATGAAAAGAGCCACCTACCTACAGCAGGAGGTGGGCTACTGCGGTCTCTTGTTGGGTTAAGGTTCCTTCCCAGGACATCCCGTCCCTCCCAGCTCCGGCCCAGACCTGCAGCTTCCATGGGGATTTGCTGTCCAGCCTAGCTCAAGGCAGCACCACCTCAAACATCATTTCTCTTCTGAAGGAAGGTTGGAAGAACACCTTCTGATTGCACGCTGCTGCCGGCACCACCACCCATCTCCCACCCTCCAGCCCAGGTCCCGCACAGCCCCACGCTGCACACAGGCACAGAGGCTGGGCCATGGGAACAGGAGGGGTGGCACACACACACACACAGGATCACTCCCTTTCACCCAGCACCTGAATACTCCTCTGCCAAGTGGCTCCTTCACCCCAAGCAATCCACGCAGCAGCAGCCAACCCACAAGTCTCCATGGTGAGGGGCAACCTGTGCCCCCCCCCTGTTTGCAGCTGGGACCTTTGCTCAGCCCTAGGGACTTGAGAGAAAGGCTTTGGAAAGGCAGGCTGGCCACGCAGCCTCGCCTCCGGCAGTTCCTGTACAAAACGGACAGCACACAGACGCTATTTACAGCCGGGATTCACATGATGGAGCAGCTCTTGGCGCGCTCTTTCCTCATCTCCGTGTCGCTCAGTAAGTCCGTCCTGCCGGGCATCTGTGACGCCCGCTTCAGTCCCCGCTTCGAGTTGCTGCGCTTCAAGTTCTTGTGCACCCTGTTGACGGAGGCCAGCGTGGTCACGTGGAACACATCCCGCACGCTGTTCTCGGACACCTTGGAGGAGCACTCCGCATAAGCCACGGCCCCGATCTGCCGCGCCAGCGCGCTGCCCTGCGCTCCGGAGGGAAGAGGGAACGGGTTAGGAGGGCAGCGCTCCGCAAGAGCATCCTTTCACGGCAGGGGCAGCCCCGTCAGAGCGCCCTCGTCGCCTCGCTAAAGGGCTGTGAGAGCACCAGATGCGAGGGTGGGCTCCCCAGCAGTGTCCCCAAGTGCCTGTCACCAAGGCAGGGCCAGCCCTGCAGCAGGGTCCTGGAGAACCCTGCTTACTGCGGCAGGTACCTGGGAGCTGCTGTGCTCAGTGTGGAGCCAGGCACAGAGCAACCCAAGGTGCACCCAGTACTGGGGCTGCAGCCAGCCCATAGACACTGCTGGGTCCACTGAGAGCCACAGCACATCCCAGCCCAGCTGGTTCTGGTTCCCCCATCCCCAGCAGGGCTCCCCACCAGCAGTCACTCGGAGCTGAAGGAGCTGCAGGAGCACAACGCTCCCCTTTAGCCAGTCCAACTTGTCAAATCAGGCATCTCCACCGCATCCAAGGGATGCAGCTCCTAACAAGGAGGCTGTTGTGCAGAGCACCAGGAATAGGTCAACAGCTGCCAGAGCTGGGGACAAGTGCTGTAAGCGTGAGCAGCTCAGCACCATAAACCAGCTTCAGACCAAGACCCGGGCACGGGGGTCATCTGCTGCTGAGCTTCCCTGTCCAGTAGGTCCTGCAGCCCAGTGCCAGCGGGGCGGGCGCTGAACGTACCTGCTCATGTGTGACAGGGATGAGGCGCTGCTTGGAGAGCTCCCGCAGCGTGTTCAGGTCCGTCCGCATGTCCAGCTTGCAGCCCACCAGCACGATCTTTGCATTGGGGCAGAACTCCTGAGTCTCCCCTTGCCACTGCAGGGGGGACAAGGGGGAGAAGGCGCTCAGGGGTGAGACGCTTGAAGAGCCCACGGTCACGGGGAGCTCTTTGCTCAGCACACCCACCATCTGCTTGTTATGGGGAGCCACATGTTAAAGACATTACAATATTCGGGGCATAACTACAGCCAGGGAGATGGAGAATTGAAGCAATGGCAGGAGAAGGCCACATCAAACGTTCACTTCCTTCGCACCAATGGCTCCTTTCAGAGCTCCAAAAGTTAATGCCCAATTTGCAGCTAAGTGGCCGCAGCAGTAAATCAAGCCATCACCTATGACCTCCCCCAGGGCAGACCCCATGAGCCTGTCAACACCCTGCTTCCTTATGTAGTGTTTCTAAAGGAGGAGGCAGATGATAAATGGAGGTTAGCCCTGGCTAAAGATGTCACTTGGAAACAGCAGTTCCCTGCTGCACTGACTGATGGTTAAGCACATGCCCTAGGCAATTAGAAGGGGAAAGAAAACCAAGCCCACAGCCCAGTGTCCCTGAGCTGGTGGGGAGAGGCAGTGCCAAGAAGGACCCAAGTTTCACCCAACCAGTATCAGACCAAAGCAACTGCAAAACACCAGGAGATGGGCTCAAGTGTCTTCACCATGAACCCAAATCCCCCGCTCCATCCACCGGGACTCACACACCCCCCCAGCACATGGGCAGCACAGCTTCGGTCGTCAAGAGCCAAGACGGCCGCAAGAAGAGGAGGATGCGGTTCTTTCGGAGCAGGAACTCAAGCACCTTCATGTCCCTGAAGGATGGAAACTCCCAAAGGGACTGAGCTACGGGGTCTGTTCTCAGCAGGCAGAGGTCAGGGCTCTCTGTGATGATCCAGGCTCCCTGTCTATGGGGAGAGGTGCCACCCTCCGCTCGCATGATTGACTCTTGAGGGAGCCAAAGATTTGCTGCGCTATGGAGCCCTGTGAGAAGGAGGGCACCACCCCACAGAAACCTGCTTTGTGTGCAGTGAAGAGCAGCAGCTCCTTTGCCTTCTCCTTCCCTCCAAGTGTGCACGCTGCACAGGCAGCCCGGGCATCACAAGGGCAGCAAGAAGAATAAAGATTTCCTCCGCTGAATTAGTGTTTCTGCCTAAGGCTTGCATAGGGAGCGTTATTTTCCTTCTTCGCCTGATACCAAAAGCTAAAACCCATTCCAACTTCATGGTGTCTTAGGAATTCTCCTCGCCTTCATAGACTGCACCAAAGGAAACAACTCAGAGGCACTGAAGAAATCCCCTGTCAGTTAGGTTTTACTTTAAGTCACCGTATCAAAAAGACATTGCCTAACAGCACCCAAAGCATCCGCGAGGCTGCACGGGGAAGACCACGCACTGAGCAACGCGGACTCCAATGAAGAGCGTGAAGAGAGACCTAAATAAACCCCAACCCCGGCTAATTCTTGATGGGTTCGCATCTCATTAAGGTACAAGGGATTTGCTTGCATTATTATTCTGCTGACTGCCAAGCTGAGCTGTGAATTCTTTCAGTCCACACGAAACGCCTCCTTCCACCCAGCACGCTCAGCACCCCAGCCCAGGAACGAACACTGAGCCATTGACAGAGTAATCTGAGGGGTCTTTGTCCCCTCCCCAGGACACTTGGGAGACACAGACCCACTTCCCAGTGACTGAATAAGAGGCACTTGCTCCAGCACAACGTCTGGCAAGACGTGGAGAGGCCGAAGGGGGCAGTGGGCACAATGGGACTGGTTCGGACAGCGGCCACCCAGCCCAGCAGCCCGAACAGCCTCAGCATCCCTGCTCTGTGGTGCTTGTCACGCCTCGGTGTCTCAGAGAGCCTCACAAACGAGATGCCAGACAAAACTCCCCCCTGGCAAAGGAGACAGCGCCAGTGAGCGCTCTGCAGCTCTGCCGGGAGCTCACTGAAACCGCGGCTCCCTGCGTTCCATGGGAGGAAGCAGGGTACAGACAGACCAAGGGATGCGAGGGGCCGGGGCGCAGTGGGGCTCTCTGGGACCTGCTGCCTGGAGGTATCTGCTGCCCTGGAAGGGGCTAACCTTCATGCCACCGCAGAGCGTGGCCACTGAGCTCTGAGAGGGCAGACGATGCTCAGGGCCCCATGGGCCACCCAGCCCAGTGGCACTGTGCCACCTCGTTTTATTCATTCACAGCTGAGATTCAGTGCCACAGCTCTGAACCCTTCCTGTTGTCAAGCTATAGGGAAGTGACTGATGCCTTCCTTACTGCGCAGACGCTGAGCTGAGGGGACAGCCGAAAAGCTGAGCTCTCTGCTTGCATGGAAATGGCACCAGAGGCCACTTCTCAACTGCTGCAAGCAACCCAGAGCATACCCATTGGTGGTTACGCTAAAAAGAGATGCACAACAGCTTCCAAGGTCTTCATGAAAAGCAGAACAAATGCCCTACACTTCTCTGTCCACACATTTGTATGTATGCGTACACACAGATCTCCCCCTCTCCATGCTGCAAGCTCCCATTCACTGGGCTCCTTTCATATGGAAATATCGGCTTCCTGCACAGACTATGGAGGGATCAGCAGCAGCATCCTCATCCGAGCACAACCACCCTCATCTGAGCACAACCACCCTCACCTGAGCACAACCACCCTCATCTGACCACAGTCATCCTCATCCGAGCACAACCACCCTCACCCCAGCACAACCACCCTTATCTGAGGACCTTAACCCCAGCCAAGGCTTTTAGCCCTGGTGGCGGTCCCAGGAAGCAGGACTGGTGCTGCTGCAGAGGACCCATCTCACCAGGCAGAAGCACGCCGGGCACTCACCTTCTTGAGCACGCTGTCGAGGGTCTCCGGGCGGCTGATGTCAAAGCAGATGAGCACAGCATCCGAGTCCGGGTAGGCCAAGGGACGGACGTTATCGTAGTACGCCGAGCCTGAGGAGAGGAGCAGCCGGTGAGCAGAACATCACCCCCCCACTGATGCTGCTGCCTGAAGGGGCAGGCTGGGACCCCCAGCCCTCTGCCAGGCACTGCAGACACTGCCATAGAGTGCAAACTGCTCTGCCAAGAGCCAGAGGATGTTGACCCTTCGTTAGGTGCTGTTTGGTTCTGCAGAGGACGTGGTCCCTTCGTTTAGGTGTGGAAGTCAGAGGGTTTGGGCTCTCGCATTTATCCCTTTGCAGAGTGGAAATAAAGGCAAGGTTTGCATCTCTCTCCCACCCTAACAAACATCTGGCAAGGAAGAAGCGATGGAGTTGTGATGCCAGAGCATGCTGAGATGCCAGAGCTTGGAAGGGCTGCAAGGCTGGAGAGCAGCACGCGCCTCTCCACCACTGCTATTGTACATAAAGATCCTATTGTCATGCAGTTACTGCACTACTGATGGTGGAAAAGTGCAGCTGAGAGAAGACAGGGAACGCTGTGCTATTTTTTATCCTCTCTAGCTATCTTTATACACGAGAGCTTGCTCACATGGATGGTGAGAATTGAAGGCAAGTATAAAAAGAACTGCCTTGTACTCTGGATTTGTGCTGGGAACAGTCAGATTCTTTCTGGTCCATAAAAGATGTGTCAGGTTTGGGTGAGCAAGCTGTAAATGGGAGGGGATGACTGTATTCTGCAGGATTTCTCCATGAGCAGGCAGAAAGCCCAGCCTGAATCCTGCCCAGCTTCTGCCCCACGCACACCTTCAATGACCATTCCAGGCATTCAGGTCATTGCCCCACGGTGATGCTGTTTGAAGTGTGCAACTGCAGATGCCTCCGTCGACAGCAACGGGGCAATCGGCTCATTGCTTCGGGTTTGTATTGGGCTTTACAATGGGCTTCAGCTTCCTGGAGGGATGAGAAGCAGATGTTTGTTTCTGCCGAGGGGAAGCAGAGACACCAGAGTCCTTGTTGGATCTGCTCCTCCCGAAGGATCGCCCACCCCAAGGCCAAGGAAACCGGACGCGCTTCCTGCCACGGCCCCTTGGGATGCCCTTTCCCACCCTGGGAAGAGGTGGAGCACCCAGGCCAGGTGTCAGGGGGCTCCTTGAGGAAATATGGATGATGGTGGCTGATGTACCCCAGCAATCTGCCTGGGATAAGCGTGGGAGCAGAACAGGCTGGTCCTCGGCGGGAGCTCCCACCCTGGCTCTTGTCTGCGCAGGGGCTCACAACTGCATCCAGCACAGCAAAGCATGCCACGTGCCCTGCAAATACCCCAGATACCTCTGCAGAGGGGAGCAGAGCCGCACAGGGCAGGCTGAGGGCTGCTTTGTGTCTTCCCAAGCCCTGCCCAGCTCCAGAGCGTTTGGATCCACAGCAAAACCAGCTACCGGTATCTCCAGACACCACACTGCCGCCAGCGCTCAGGAGCAAAGGCACCCGGCACATCCCTGCTCCCGTATGAGAAGCCACAGCGTGGGTCTCTGCCCCTGCAAAGGCACCGGGAAGAGCAGCAGCTGGGATGCAGCACAGAAGGAGCAGACCCTGACCTCTGCAGCGCGCAGCCGTCTTCCTAGAGGGAAAGTCACGTTCCCTGCATGGAAAGCAGCCAGGCCCTGCGGCGCCCTGCCTGGCTCCGAGGACAGGGGATGCAGGCTGGTACCCAGCGAGGTGACCCCCGCATCCCCAGGCCCAGCGATCTCTGACCCCGCTTCAGGCTCAAGCTGCTCCCGAGCGTGACGAGCAGAGCTGGCACCGGGGAGCTGCTGCCTCGCACCCTGCTGCAGCAGAGCAAGGTGACCCAAGCTGCCCTGCAGGCAGCACCCAGCTTGGCAGGGCTCTGAACCGAGCTGTCAGCCTCCTGCCTAGGGCGCCTTTACCGGACGGGATGCGAGATCCAGCGCTGATCTGATGCGCTTGGATTTGCCGAGCCCTTTATCTCTCCCCGGCGCACATAAGGGGATCTGCCGGCAGACAGGGGCCCCAGCGCACGCTGCAGGAAAGCATTCCCACACACATCCTCTCCCTGCAGCTCCTCGGCTTTACATAAACACTGCAGATAAATCTGCCCCCTCCCAGCCCAGGAATGCTCCTTTTGTAGAGGTGGTGCTGGCTCCGCTCAGCGCAGACATTGCCACAGCAAACTGTATCATAGCAACCTGCTGCTCCCTCAGCAGCCAGCCAGCTCCTCGGCACAGAGCCCACAGCCCCTCTGCCGCCCTGCAGAGCCACCCTGCCATCCCCACCCCGGTGCCAGCAATGGTGCCAGCATCCGACCTGGGATTTGATGCTTCTGGGTCTTTACTGAATCGGGAAATTCCTTTGGGGAGATTATTCCTGCAGGTTTTGCATCTGTTACTTTTCCATTGGGAACAACAGCTAAAAACAGAGCCACCCCAAAACACAGAAGCCTCCGAAAGCCCCAGTGCCCTCAGCTCCAGGTCTGCAGTTCTGTTGCTTCTGAGCACTTGACACCTCTCAGATCCTCCAAGCAAGACCCCGCAGAGGCACTTCCGAACACACAGGAAGCCGAGAGCCAACCTTCCTCCCCTGCATGAGTCACCCTCCCACTTGGCACCCGGGTTTGCGAGAAGCAGACCCTAGGAGCATCTGTTTGTGATCAGATTGGAGCAACCAAACCCCAGCTTAAACACAAACCCACGCAGTTGTAGTCTGAAAGCCAGGGCGGGTGCAGCAGGAGCAGCTCCTCTTTCCCGTCAGCTGGCAGCTCCTCAATGCCTGGCACTGCCACTCAGAGATGCCACTCACGGGCAGGGGACTGAAAGGAGCTGTTTCATCTCTACCAGCACAGCGTTAATCTGCATTTGTTCCCTATTAGCTGTCCTCAGAGATAATGAGCCTCCTCCCATGGGCACCCTCCTTCCAACAATAGCATATTGCAAACCAGGAAAGCAAATACGCATGCAGAGCCATGCTCTGCTCCGTGAGGGGCTCCTGCAGCCCCAGCCAGCTCTGGCTTGGAACAGAGACGAGCACTGCCAAGCCCTACGTTTTTCAGCATTGCACTTGCCTTGCAGGGCTCGCTGTGAGCGCTCCCCATAGAGCCAGCGATGCTGGGGCACATGCTGCTTTCTGAGGACAGCCAAGAGCATCCTTCACAGAACGAAGCAGAAATACATCCCAGCTTTATGGGGTGCTGCATCAACAAGCCCAGATTGCTCCAGGTTACCTCCCTGTGCAGCAATGCCGGGAGCAGTGGCTTCAGAGGCTACATGGGATGTCTTCTTTGCTAGGCAAATCCCATTGCCAGCTCAGCCAGGCCTTTGTCCTCTGCCAAGGTGCAGCTCCCTTGGTATCCTCTCCCCGTGCATGGCAAGAAGCCTGCACCACCTCTCAGCCAGCATCAGACACAAGACTCCACTGCCTCCACTGCCGTGGGGCCAAATCACCCTTCACTGAGCTTCACCAGCCATATGGCCCTCCAGTGCTTCCCAGGCAGGGCTCAGGTCCTTGGGAGCTGCTCAGCACCAGCACACATGCTCAGGGTCTCCTGAGGTGACGCAGGGCTTTCTGGAGCTCAATTCACAGCTTTTCAGTCGTAAGAGAAATTCATCTGAGCAACAGCTTACTAGAAGCAAAGGCCCTGCATGCAGAGGCACAGCTCGGAGCCCCCTTCCCACCTCCCCACGCTGGGCAGCTGCAGCAGAGCTCCGATGTGTGAGGAGGATGCTCACATTCAATCACTGCACTCTTTCCACACCTGAGTGCTCCAGACCCGGGTAATATTACATGAGGTGGCAATGAACACCGTTACTCATTCCTCTGCCACGGCAGATGATGATGAAGGTGTTAATAACATATTTCATTTATACCACACCATTAAGATGGAAAAGGAGACCTCTGTGCAATTCCCAGGGCAGGAACAGCCCACGCAGCTGCTCCAGGATGGGGCTGCAGCTTCTGGTGGGTGCCCCCATCCTTCACCCGGCCCCAGTGAGGAGCTGAGCTCCAGGGCTCCCCAGTGCAGGCAGCGCAGCACAGTGGGGCCGGTCCCCATGGAGAGCCCGCAGGAATCTCAGCTGCCATCCGGGCCATCCAGGATGCTCCAGAGCTCCCGCTTCCTCTGCGGCTGCAACCAGAGGGCACAGAGTCATCCGAAAACACTTCCCACTGCTAGAACAGGGGAAATGGGTGCAGGGAAACAATGGCAGAGTCTACAGCAGAGGGAGAGGAGGAATTCAGCCCCAGGGAACACTGGAGATCAGAGTTAAACAGCCCCAAAGGTCATGCCCGGTCCCTTTATCCTCCTGGGACAGACTATGAAAGGCATTTTTCTTCCGTGATCCTTTCACCCCAGTGGACAAGCAGCTCCCCACGGCCCACAGGCACGGGCAGCGCTGCGGATACAGGGCCCTGCCTGAATGCTTTAGTTGCCTTTAGAAAGGCAGAAGGCAAGACTTGAAAGAGAATGGCTCTGCATGCCTGGCACATGGCAGAGCAGGGTATGCAAATGCCCTCCTCATTCCTTGTGTCATCAGTGCTGATGGGCCCTACAAACAGGAGGCCAAGCCGCAAGCCACTGCAGCCTTCCAGACTGCAATAGATGCACATCAGGGAGACAAAGATCTGAAGCACCCCGTGTCCAGAGACCGGCTTTACCCTCGGTGTGAAACCAGACCCTCTCTTGGGAAAGCAAACCAGAAGGTTTCTTTGTCTAAAGATTGATGAACTGCTGCAATACTGCTGAGCACCCTGCAGGTCCCAGCTCAGCCGGGGCTCAGAGGCAGATTAAAGATCCCCAATCCCCCCGGCTGATTATTGGCCAGAAGGGGAGGATAATGCAGATCCCACTGGTATAAAACACATTCGTGACACGGATACAGTGCTCATTAGAGGCCAGCTTGGAAGAGGGACAAGTGGCAGAGACAGGAATTAAAACACCAAAGCACTGGTGACAGAGACACTGGCAGTGACAGGCTCTGGTTGTACCGAGTCCAAAACCAAGGCATCCAGCAAAGCTGGAGGGAGGAAGGGAGCAGCAGAGGGAACTGCAGCTACCCCTGGTCCAGGCTCCATGGGACACCAAGCACGGCACAGCCATTGACCCTGGGATGTGTAGAAGCGTCTCTCATGGCTGGACCATGGCATTTCTCTTGCCCAGCATCCCTGCAAACCCCTCAAGTGTAGAGAAGGAGGACGTTGCTCCATGCCATGGAGCAGGCAATTGCCTAGGAAATGCATGACTGAAACAACTGCTCCTCACCTTGGACAAGCAACCTCGGCTCCCAGTTCCTACAGTGCGCATATGAAAATGAGTACGCTCCCAAACAGCCCAGCTGGCACGGATGCAGGATGGACATGACCAGGATGAAGGGAACGGTATTAGCACTGCATTCCCAGGCCCCTCTCCAGAGCTTATTACTGGAAACCTGTCACTCAGGAGGAGGCTGTTCTGCTGGATTCACTGGCAGAGGAATCCCCAGCCCAGGCAGGCACAGGGTCCTTCTGCCTCATCCGGATCCTGTGCCCTATCTCACACAGGTTCATAGAATCCCAGACTGGTTTGGGCTGGAAGGGAGCTTAAAGCTCACCCAGCTCCAACCCCTGCCATGGGCAGGGACCCCTTCCACTGGAGCAGCTTGCTCCAAGCCCCTGTGTCCAACCTGGCCTTGAACACTGCCAGGGATGGGGCAGCCACAGCTTCTCTGGGCACCCTGTGCCAGCGCCTCAGCACCCTCACAGGGAAGAGCTTCTGCCTAAGAGCTCAGCTCAGTCTCCCCTCTTCTACCTTCAGGTTCAGAGGAGCTTGCTCAGATGCAAACCTCACTCTGGCAACGGGAGGAAGCTCTGGAAGCTCCTTGAGGAAGTCCCCGCTGCACTGGCAGCCTGAGCAGCTCACCCAGGCTTCCCACATGCATGCTGGAAGCCATGCCTGAGGCAGCGGGCAAAGGAGACTAACGGGAGCCAGAAGCCCCTTCCTGGCCCTCTTACCATTGCCACAACCTGCCTGTCACCCTTTCTCTGGGTACAGCAAGCCCAAGGAGTGGCAACCGATTCCCACAGCACAGCTTTGGCTCTGGGGAACGCATCCGAGGGCTGCACAAACACAATTATCTTTATGCAAGGTTGCATGTTCCAGGTCTGCCGTGCGTAAGCAGCAGACCCCTCCCTGCCTGCTCAGCTACCAGATAAGGCTTCTCCCCGCAGCAAAGGCTGGGCCTGTGCGCTCCTGAAGTTTAATCCGGAGGAGATGCAATCTGCAGGATGTGGGGCAAGATGAAAGCTGCGCCCCTGTCCTCAGCGCCCATGGCACCGGGGGGATGCTGCCCGGTCCTTCACAGCTCTCCCGTCCACAAAGCCTCCTCCCATCCCAAAGCACACTGGCACAGCTTGGTGGGGCAGGAGCAGCATCCCTGGCACCACGCGGGGTGAAGGCGATTGGAAAGGCAAGTCAGCACAAGCAGAAGCCAGGGTGTGACTGCGCTGCTCCAGGGAGTTTCTGCAGGTCTCTGTGTGTGCGCGACCGCCTCGATAAGAAGCTTCCACTTACCCTAAACGTGCAGTAAATCAGCGTTAAAGCAGCCCCAGGAGCCACAGGGCAGCCAGGCTGACAGAAGGAATAGGGAGAGCACAGCAGTGCTGCCCTTGCGCATGGGAGAGCACGGATCAGCTCTGTGCTGCGGGAAAGGGGCTGCATCAGAGCCGGGGGCCAACCCCAACCCAAGTCAGCCCATTCCTGCCTCCAAGTTGGCACTATGGCCCCGCTCCTCAGCCTCTCCCACGACACCCCACGGAGGCCGAGCCTCCCGCATCCGTAAGGGAGGAAGGAGGATGCTGCCCTTGCGCAAGGCAGCGCAGGAGCAGCAGCCTCCACCTGAGCCCCACTCCCTGCCCAGGGACTGTCCTGTCCTGGATTCTCAGGCGCGTCCTCCACCCACTCCAGCACGAGCATTGCCTCTGCTGCAGCTCTTTGAGCCTGGTTACCGACCCGCCTGAGAACGTGACCCGGCTGCACGTATTTTTAGGTTTAACTACGTACTCGTGCTGAGGCAGAACACAACGCCGCCGGTTTCGGGCTCCCAGCCTCAACCCGGAGCATGGGAGGAGCTATTTTGGTATGGAAAGGGCAGCTCCGCATGTTTTCTCTGCCTCAGAGTGCAAGTGCCATTGAACTCTTCCCCAAGAGAGAACTCGCTCTTGCACACTGGAAGAGGCAGCCATGGCAATCCCCCAGCCCCGCGCTGGGAATCCAGGCACAGCCCCAGCATCCATGGAGATGCCGTTGCTAAACTCAGCCCCTTTCAGCTCTAATCTAATCAACATTCCTGGGTAGTTCCCCTAAAGAAGGATCTGTTATCACAGTCTGGAGGTTCCCACACGGGCCCTACGAAGGCAGATTGTTTGCTGAGTACAGGCAAAGAGGGAGGTGGAGGGGGATTTGCGACTCGCTGTGTTATTCTTGACTTGAAAGCACATCTGCTCGAGAGACAGAAGCTCTGGCAAAGGCCTGGCAGCCGTGCAAGTCCCCTGCTGTGAGCTGCAGCACTGCTGAACCCATGGGCACTGCTGTCTGCAGCGGCACAGGCTGGGGTAGACGCTGTGGCTCTTGGCAGCAGTGCATCCTGCTGGTCCACAAAAGGACAGGAACGGCCTCTCCAGCAGCTTTCCAAGGCAACGGTGATAGTGTGCAAGGCACAACGCCAGGCCTGGTGTCCTTTCCCCCCTGAGCCACTGGCACAGATGCCCCTACCAGAACCGGGCAGCTCTACCCTGCATCGGGATCTGCATCAGCGAAGCAGCTACATGGCCTCAGGTCCCATCACTGCCCTGCCTGCCCGCACTTTGAGGACACAGGAGGTGGACAAGAGCCTCTGGGCGCAAAGGGCCATGAACCAAAAGCACAGAACTGAGCCCAGGCTGCCATGCAGAGAGCAGCTTCCTCCCCATCATTACTGGAAACAAACCAAACCCCCACCCAGGTAGAGGGCAAAGCCCCAGACCTGCCAGCTCTGGTGCTGGAGCACCCTGGCCGTGCCCATCCCTCCCCAGCAAGGCCTGGAGCTGTGGCAGCGCATCCATGGGCAATGCCTGAGTCCCCCTGGGAAGAGCTGGTCCCTGGGAAGGAGAGAGCTCAGGAGCACTGGACGCTGGCTGAGCACCGCAGCAGCTCTGCTGCGACCACAGCAGGACAGATCCGCAGGCACTCCCCGATCCCACAGGGAACGCAGGCACTGCATGGTGAAAACCTACCCGTCCAGTGCACACCTGCTGGTAACTGCTCTCCCTTTTACACCTCTGAAGCAGAGAAATGAAACTCGCCTACTCCTTGTAAAGCATCGCTGGTGATCAAACCCATCCATCCTCCCTCCACCTGGCCGCCAGGATGAAAGCCCTTCCTGACAGGGCTGGGACCAGCACTGCGGGTCTGGGAGGCACCCAGCCCTTTGGGAGCAGCACTCCCAAGCCACCAGGCATCCTGTCAAACAGGAGTTTCACCCTGCCACAAGATCCCGGCACCGTGCGGCTTCTGCACTGAGCGCATTTGGCCAACAGGCAACAAAGAAAGAATTTACCAGAGCAGGAGGAGCAGCAAAGCACCGCGTCCCCTGTAAGGCTTGGAGCAAAAACCCTATCCATCCTGTATGGCTTTTCAAGGAAAACAGAGCCATTTGGGAGCCTTTCAGTTCTCCATCGCTTCTGTCCACCCTATGGCAGCATTTCTCTAACCAGATTTACTGCTGCTAATGTCATTTGCCACTTAGGAGGGGCACATTCAGCCTGAAAGGTGCATTTTCCAACGCACCTCTATCAGCCCCAGGGAGCAGACAACATTCCTGTTTGCACAGGGATCAGCAGCAGGACTCCAGGCAGGCCACGGCCACGCTTGGTCCCAAGGAAGGGAGTTTTCCAGGCAGCCTGTCCTTGCCCCAGCACTGCTGCTGGCCGATGCTCAGCTCACCCTGCACAGCTTCCAGAGCCTCCAACCGCCTCCACAACTATGGGGCAGGAGGAACTAAAATGAATTAACTCATAGGCAGCTCCTCTGCCCTGGCCTGGTTGCTGGAGGAGCCCCTCAGCTCCAGTCACCCAGCTAAGAGGTGGCAAGTGTTTAAACAATGAAACCAGGGTGATCCTGACAGGAGGGGGGAGCAGTTTCCCAGCACCTCCCTTCCTGCTCTTGCTGGGATGGAATTTATCATGAACAAGAAGCCCCTGGGTGCAAAGCTGCTTAAAACAGACAGGAGGTAGCACAGGGACAAGGGAAAGCTCTCCCCAGCGCCTGCCATCCTGCGTGAGGAGGGCAACGAGCTCCTCAGCTCAGCTGGTTCGCTGTTGTGCCAAAGTTCTTTTACCAAAGCTCCTGTTCACAAGTGTCTCCAAAGGGTATCAACGGCAGCTTGCCAGACTACAGCTGAAAACACCAGGTTGATTATGAGGGTGCATTGCTTTGCGTGACCATTAAGTGAAGAACTGGCCCCTACGTACCTCAAATCAAAGCTACAACAGAAGGGAACTTATCCGGAAAACTACATCAAAGCTGTTAAAAAGGTCTTACACTTTTCCATGAGGAGAAGGGAGAAAATCAAAGTCCATTTTATATTGGCTGTAGGGACAAATATTAGACAAACTTACGTCTTCTGTTGACTTTTGTGACAGCATCGGATGCAGGTATCAGATACTCCTACACAGCTTTCAAGACTTTCTATCATAGCCTTTTCTTTGACATTTGTAAGATCAAAGCCAAGCATTCTGGAGAATTCCTGAAAAGCAGACAAGTCATCACACGCGCTTCGGCACGCTCACTCGGGGAAGTTTATCATGCCAAGTAGACACCTGGAGCAAAGCCACCCTAACAAAGATGCCCCTCGCAGCCCCTTTGGCAGGCTGCAGAAGCCCCCACAGCCATGGGGCATGGCCCCAATGGGGTCACCCTCAATCCCATGCACCCCGATAGCACTCACCCCACTGGGGCAGCTCCAGCTTCTGTAGGCAGGCCCTGGGGGACCAGGGTGGCTTTGCTGTTCCCGTGGGACTTCACACAGACACCAGCCCAGCACCATCCACCACATAACGACTCTCAAGTCACAGCCAGTGCTCTGCACTTCAGGCACAGCTCCCAGTCAAATGCTGGGAGCCAACGCTTCATCCACAGCCCCAGCACCCAAAGCTGCCCTAAGAGCCAGCATCTTTGTGGCTCGCATCCCAGCACACATCGTGTGGGCAAAGCAAAAGACCCCTTTTCGTTTCAGGGAATAAAAAGCAGCAAAAAGTAAGATCTCATGGGTCAGGAGGGCCCAGAGCAGACTCAAACACATTTTAGATGTTAGAGCTGGTCCAAGCCTCAGTAAAGCCGCTACTCCAGGTAAAGCTGTGTGCATACTACAGCTGTAATTTGATGGATGTAAGATCACAGCAAGGAATTTGAGTACAAGAGCCAAGAAAGTCCTAGGTCACGTTTTAATTTGCTATTGCTGTTGGACATTGAGAGGACATAAGGACTCCAGAAATTACAGGGAAAGATCATCAGCAAGTCTCTGATGCACATACATTAACATAGCACAGCATTCAGCTGCACCATGTGTATAGAACAGCCTAAAAAGCTTGTCAGGGGCAAATCAAAAAGCGCACGTGAACTTTGCTGGATGCCAGCATCTTTATTAGCTTTGCATCAAGCACTTTGTTTGCAACTCCCTTGCCCCATCCCTGGATGGGGTTTGGAGCAAGCTGGTCTAGTGGAATGGGTCCCTGCCTGTGGCACAGGGTTGGAACTCGATGAGCTTTAAGGTCCCTTCCAAACCAAACCGCTGTGCGATTCGATTAAATTTGCCCCTCCATACAAAGCAGCACGAAGTTTTTGGGAAGGGTCCCGATGGGCTGAGGCTGCTGCGACGAAGGCTTCATGCAGAATCACAACAGGACGCGAAGAGGCACAACCAAACCGGACCAAAACCCGGCGAGGAACCCCAGGGGCTCCGCGGCAGAGGGCAGTGAAGGGCAGCGCATTCCTCCCCACGGCGAGGGCTCTCCTCGGGCTGCGCCTCGCCCCCCACCCGGTGCATCCGTGCGCGGACACGGATGGAGCCGCTCCGCCGCGGATGCGGCACCGGAGCCTCCTCAGCGCTGCGGCGGGGGCTGCCCGGGCCCCGGGCGGGGGCTCGCAGGCTGCTGGAGCTCAAGAAGGGGGAAGACCCCGTCCCGGTCCCACCGCATCACCACCACCACCACCACCCCGCGCATCCCCCGGCCCACCTGAGGTGTCCCACATGTTGAGCTCGGTGCGCTGCTTGTCGATCTCGAAGCTGGCCGTGTAGTTCTCGAAGACGGTGGGCACGTAGCTCTGGGGGGACGGAGGGAGAGCAGAGGTGAGCCCAGCCGAGCCGAGGCAAACCGAGCCCGAGCCCGGCCCCGCCGCGCCCGCCCGGCCGCGCACACCTCGGGGTAGCAGTCCTTGGCGAAGACGTGCAGCAGCGCGGTCTTGCCGCACTGCGTGTCCCCCACCACCACGATCTTGCAGCGCGCCAGGTGCCCCTCCATGGTGCGGGACCGCGCCGCCCGCGCCGCCGCTTTACCGGGACGGCCCCGGCCTGGCCGCGCCCCCGGACCCGACAGCACCAACCAGGCGCGGAGCGGAGCCGGCGCTGGGCAGGGATGCGCCGCCCCCCCCCCCCCCCCCCGCTCTCCGCCCTCCAAGCCCCCCCCTCCCAGGCTCGGAGCAGGGGCCAGAGCCGGGGGTCGGGCACTGCCCCGAGGGGGCTCCCCGCGTCCGGCACCTCCCGCAGCACCGCGGAGGCCCCGAGCTGCGCGCACCGGCCCCGGCTCCCCCCCCCCCCCCCCCCGGCCCCGCGCTGCCGACGGCTGCGGGAGGGTCCGGCGCGGGCACAGCGGACACCGAGGGGCCGCGATCGCTCCGGTTCCTGCGCGGGAGCCGCCCCGTCCCCCCGTGGCACTGCGCAAGGAAGGGGGCTCGGCGGAACGGGAACTGCCGGCATTTTGTCCCGCTCTCCCCTGATGCTGGCAGGGTCCGTGTGGAGGCTGCACCAGCCGGGGCCCCCCTCACGGCTCTGTGCACGGGGAGCAGCACCTTGTGCCTTCCATCCCCCCAGGTCCCGGCAGTGCGGCTGGAAATCAGAGCCAGCCATTGGAAGTCGAATCATTGAGAAAGCAAAGGCTCCTGTAGTTACTGCTGCTGCTTTGCTGGCCACGCTGCAGGAAGATTTACCATAATAGCAAACTTTCATTTGCCAGAAACAAGCTGTCACAAAATGCAGCGAAAACAAAGAAAACCAAGCAAGTCTTACGGAACGGAAACTGAAATGTTTTGGCAGTGAAAACTGGGTTTATTAATGGACTGAGGGGGCAGTTTGTTTCTGTGGAAATCACAGTCTCTTTTCATGTATAAATACTGGTGCTGCGCCTGGAGCCGGGATGAGGAGCGCCCGCGGACACGGGGCAGGGCACTGGGCCATGGAGGCACCCTGTGTCTTCCAGCACTGCTTTGCTTTCTGCTGGGACACATCAACATGGGCCAGTGTGCACTTGGTGGAACTGCCCCGTGTCTTGGGGCCAAGTGCAGGCGGGGCTGGAGGTGTGTCCTGAGCACATCCAGCTGGTCAAACGAGAACTCAGGCCCCCCACATCCATCCTATCATCACATACCAGACAAGACCTAAGACAAGACCAGACATGACAGAGGGCTAAGGCTGCCCTGGGATCATGGTAGTGTAGCTCACCCAGTCTGACTCCTGCATTATATGGGCCAGGAAACTATTGTCAGTCGATTCCGCCTTCCGTGCGTGTTGCTGCCGCATCTCTGTGCCTCCCAGCCTTGCCTTAAGCAATGCGATGAGTAACTGTCACATGCTTGTTTCCTTCCACCCTCCCCAGGGAAAGAAGCTTGTGCTGCACTGTGTCATGTTTTGTAAAGCCCTGTAGGGTTTTTCGCCTTCTTGTCTGTGTGTGTGTGTGTCACCCAGCTCTTCTGCCGAGAAACAGCAAGAAAAGTTCATTGTGCTTGCGACTGTGGGTAAAGGAGTGCCTGGTGGCCATCACTGTCACCTGGAACAAGCTGCTCCCCTGGACAACACCCTTTCTTGGGAAAGCTTTTCACTGTGCTTCTCAAAAGGAATTGGTGTTTTGCTTCCAACCAACAGATTATTGTGACCCTGCTTCAGAGGAAGCAGGAAACTCTCTGTAGTGAATCATAGAAACCCAGACTGGTTTGTGTTGAAAGGGAGCTCAAAGCTCATCCAGCTCCAACCCCTGCCACAGGCAGGGACCCCTTCCACTAGAGCAGCTTGCTCCAAGCCCCTGTGTCCAACCTGGCCTTGAACACTGCCAGGGATGGGGCAGCCACAGCTTCTCTGGGCACCCTGTGCCAGCGCCTCAGCACCCTCACAGGGAAGAGCTTCTGCCTAAGAGCTCAGCTCAGTCTCCCCTCTTCTACCTTAAAGCCGTTCCCAGCCTCTCTCAGCCTGGCTCCAGAGCAGGGCTGCTCCAACCCTCGCAGCAGCTCTGTGGCCTCTGGACTCGCTCCAGCCCCTCCACGTCCCCTTTGTGCTGTTGCCCCAGAGCTGCATCAGGACTGCAGGGGGGGCTCCCCAGAACGCAGCAGAGGGGCAGGATCCCCTCCCCGAGCTGCTGCTCACACTCTGGGGGTCCAGTCCAGCACACGGGGGGGTTCTGGGCTCAAGCACACGCTGGAGCCAGGGAGCGTCTCATCACCCATCACCCCCAACTCCTCCTCAGGGCTGCTCTCAATACATATGCATTCAGTTCTATTAACATCTATCACCCTGATCTATACAATACATAGCACTGCAGACCTCTGTAAATCTGCCAGCCACATGGGGCTTTCCTCGCGGAGGGAAAGCAGCTGCGAGCGCCTTTTGCTTGGAGCCACTTGGGGCACTGTGAGTGCCGAGCCCTGCGCTCCGTTTGGCGCAATGCACCTTTTGGCAGGCTCCTCTTGCTGCATCCCGGCAGCCTTCAGTCACGGTGTGAACGTTCCGAGTGGGATGCAGAGGGAGACGTGCTGTGGCTGTCACCGCGGCTGGTGAGGCGACAGATGGCTCTCGCATGTCTGCTCCTGAAAACGCTTCTCCAGGGGCTAGACCCTCCCTCGCTGAGCAGTGCTCTCCGGGATCCTAATGGCCATTAGGAATTAGCTTTATTGTGTTATGTTTGTGTGATTTCCTATACAAAGGAACTAGAAAACATCCTCAGGAGCTGTAATAGGGAAATGGACTAGGGGAAGACAACCTTTACTGAAGGACCCACAGCCTGAAACCTGGAGCCTGTGACATCTTGTTCTCATGCTTGCACAGAGTCTCAAAGTCTGGTCCTTGACAACCACTGCAACATCCTATTTCCACTGGTAAGCCAAAAACCTGGGACAGGAATAAGGGACACACTAATTTCTCATCAGATCTTGTGTCTTTTTGTCTGACTTGTCAAATATGTGAAAGAGCTAGAAACGTGCCAGGCAGAACTGCAGCGTGTTGCTGTTCACACTCAGCAGTTACATCATTCAGTCCCGATGGTGTGTTATTTGATGGTTTCCACTGCAAGATGAAGAGGTGGCAAAGCAGTGGAGTTTGAACACACACACACAGCAGAAAAGATACAAATCAACAGCAATTAGGAATGTTAAAAGGAAGAGAGAGAAAAAAACCAACCCAACAGCCAAATCCCCTTTCATGTGTCCAGCCTGTTTACATCCTATACTAGAATAACGCTGATCTCACTGCTGCCATTAATGAAGTTTACACCTCTGGTTGAGCACATTAATTTATCTCAGCAAGCCAAAACTCATTATAAGAGCCCATAAATGCTATCAGATGAAAGCAGCATCCTTCAGCTATCTCAGGGATTAAAGAAAGGAGGCATTCAACTGACAAGTCTTCCGCTGGCAGGACTGCAGTCGGAGCACGCGTGGTGTGGGACGCACAATACCTCAGTTATGCCTGCGGGTTTCTCTCTATGGAGAAAGTGATGTGGAGCCTCTGCAGCACCCCTGTGGGGGGGAGCAGCTCCCTTCTCCCCTGCTCTCAGGACACTTCCTAGGATTCATCAGGCCCAGCAGCAGCTGAAGGGACGTGGGAGGCTCTGGGCGACTCCAGAGGCTGGCTGTGGACTGATCTGTGCAGGGACTGGCAGCCCCAAAGGCAAATAAAGAGGGTCAGGCTGGGAGGAGGGAAATGGCTGATTCTCTGATTCTGGCCCCTTGGGTGTGGAAACCTCCTCACGGCACACGTCCCCTCCCACACTGCATCCGCCCCCTTGACATGCAACTTCCAGCCAGCACTGGCCTTGCCCTGGGTACAGGCAGTGCAGGATGTGCATGGTCCTGCCCATTGGGCCCCTTAAGCCAGAGCCAGCAGCTCCCAGCACCGCTGCTGTGGGTTACAGGGGAGCCTGGCTGCGGGGCTCAGAGGGAACAGCTTCTCCAGCAGTAGGAGTGATCTCCACCACCTTTGCGTCTGAAATCACTCGTCAAAATGACGTATTTTCAGTTTTGCAGCTCTTTTTTCACATGGAGAGTGGTGGAGGGCGGGGAGTGAACCAAAATGAACTCGCAGAACTCCAGCTTCTTTTCCATTTAATGTCACACATGAACTGCACATCACGAACGCAAACCGGGCTTTTCTTCCGAGTCCTCCTTCCAGCAGGCCCAGCACAACGTGGGCAGGGGCTGGGTGGGGGTGAGCCTCTCGGGCTCTGCACCCCGCTGTGCCTCAGCACCACGCTTGCTTTTCCTTGCAGAGCAGCCCACATCCCCGGGCTGAGCCCAGGGAATGCCGTGCGTGTGGCACAGCCCTTGGGATGCAGCAGTTCTCTGTGGTGCAGAGAAAACCATCTCCCCTTACAAGACCACACCGTGTCCAGCATCCCTGCAAGCCACGGTGAGCACACCGAGGAGAAGGTTGTGCGTTTTCAGCAAGGGAAGACATGCTGGCCAAATGGTCAGCTCCTCCCGGGTGCACAGCATGTGGATGCGCTAAGCCCTGTCATTTTGGGACTGCCGTTGTCAGTAAACTATTGATGCTGTGGTGGAAGGTTGAAGTTAAGGAGGATTCTCATTTCATAGGATTTCTGCAAGGAGCACAGTGGAAAAGGTGCCTGCCTCCAGAGGAGGACATGGTGGGATGCTGTTCTGTGCACACCACGAAACCGGCCTCGTGCCAGCCGTCCTGCTTGCTTGTGCTGCACATCCTCAGCCTCTGCAGCTTGGGTTTGCGGGGGGGAAGATGCTGAAGCATCCTCAGCAGTGTTTTGTGGGAATGATACGCTGCGCTGGAAGGGTTTCTTCAGTCTGCTGTCATCATGAGGACTCGTGTTCGCTGAGCATCAGTTACCACTTGGCAATCACCTCCATTGTCTCTGTGATCAAAACAGCGGCGCAGGGAGCTGTGGCTGTGAGTGGCAGGTACGTTTGAGAGGCTGTGTCACATTTCTTCTAGCTGCTGCCTCGACCTGTCAAATCTAAATGTAATTTACTGTGATACAGGCACAGTGTCATCCAGGAGGCACAGCATCCTTGTATGTGTGATACAGCTGGGAGATCTCATCTGTGTGCATCCCAATGCTGTCAACACAGGTGAGGCAAAGGCAGAACAAAGGCAGAAGGACTCTTTGAGTTCCCACAAACCCAGACAGATCAAGGCACTTTCAGCCCCCAACCCAGGGGGGGCCAGGCTGCCTCGACAGATGAGGGGAGGCTTTTGTGGGCTTGGCCCTGCTGGGGTCCATCGTGAATGAGCACTGGGGCAAAGGCCAAGCTTCCACAGGCAGCTGCCTGCAGACCCACCACGGCTTTGTTATCTCCTGCCTGTTCCTTGTTCAGTTCCTTGAGAGCAGAGCAGAGGAGAGCCCTGCATGAAAATAAAGGGATGTGGAACAAAGCCCTAGGCAGGGTGGCCGGCATGGGGTGCATCCCACTGCCAGAGGCTCCCCTGTGTCGGGTTAAAGCCATTCCCCCTTGTCCTGTCCCTACAGGCCCTTGTCCCAAGCCCCTCTCCAGCTTTCCTGCAGCCCCTTCAGGCACTGGAGCTGCTCTCAGGTCTCCCCTTCAGGAACCTTCTCTTCCCCAGGCTGCCCAAGCCCAGCTCTCTCAGCCTGGCTCCAGAGCAGAGCTGCTCCAGCCCTCGCAGCATCCCCATGGCCTCCTCTGGCCTCACCCCAACAGCTCCACGTCCTTTTTATCCGTCTTTAGTTTCTGGAGCTCTATTGCAAAGCTCTACTCGAGCTCCTGCGGCCTGGAGCTCCACTCCTCCCTCTTGCCCGTTTCCGCTCCCCGCAGCCATTTCAGGGCTACCCGAGGCGATGCTGATGAACCCCCCGCGCCACTGACAGCAGTTACAGCAACCGCAGCATCTCGGTCAGACGCCGCTCCCGCTGCGCGGCCGCCCCAGCGGAACCCAACCCTTCGACGGCTCCACCAGCACAACCGCACGCTCCGCCCCACCCCGCCCTCGGCCGGGCCCCGGCTTTTCGCCGCCCGCCGCCACCGCCCCGCTCCCGCATCCGCTCCCGCAGCTCCGCTCCGCCATGTCCGCCGAACCGGCCCCGGCTGCCGCCGCCGCCCCCCCCGAGCCGGCCCCCGGCCCCGAGCCGCCCGCGGGCGCCGATGAAGCGGCCGAGCACCGGGCGCTGGTGCTGACGGGCTTCGGCGGCTACGAGAAGCTGAAGGTGCAGTCGCGGCGCAGCAGCGGCCCCGGGCCGGGAGAGGTCTCGGTGCGCGTCCACGCCTGCGGCCTCAACTTCGCGGACCTGCTGGCGAGGCAGGGGCTGTACGACCGCCTGCCGCCGCCGCCCGTCTGCCCCGGTATGGAGTGCGCCGGAGTCGTCCGCGCCCTCGGAGACGGCGTCCACGACCGGCAGGTGAGGGCGGGGCGGTTCGGTTCGGCTCGGTTCGGATGCGCTCGGCTCTCCCCGCCGCACTGCGGTGGCCCCGCCCCGCCGCCCACCCGGTGCGGCCCCGGTGGCCCCGCCACGTCCCGGTGGTCCCGGCGGTCCCGGCCCGACCGGCGGGGATCGGGGCGCGGCCCCGGCAGCGAACAAAGCCCCGGGACAAAGGGCGGCAGAGCCCGAAGGGAGCTGGAGAGGGGCTTAGGGCCAGGGGTGCAGGGCCAGGGCCAGGGCAAGGGAACGGCTTTAACCTGCAGAGGGGAGACCGAGCTGAGCTCTCAGGCAGAAGCTCTTCCCTGGCAGGGTGCTGAGGCGCTGGCACAGGGTGCCCAGAGAAGCTGTGGCTGCCCCATCCCTGGCAGTGTTCAAGGCCAGGTCGGAGCAAGCTGCTCCAGTGGAAGGGGTCCCTGCCCGTGGCAGGGGTTGGAGCTGGAGGAGCTTTGAGGTCCCTTCAACCCAAACCTTTCCCCGATTCTCTGTACAAGCTGTTCTTGGTGGTGGCAAGCACTGGTAGGATGTTGAGCTAAAGCGGGACGGTGCCGTTCCTGAGCACGTTTGTGAACATCCTTTTAAACTCCACGGATGTGGAAGGAAGTCTCTAGCTGCTGCAGGGCTGTCAGGAGCCACCTGAGGGTGCTGAGGCGCCGGCAGGAGCAGGTTGGCTGCTCTCGGTGCTGGGTTTGTGGTCTGCGAGGCTCTGGCTGCCGCATTTCCAGCACCTCAGGGGACAGGAGAGTTGGCTCTGCGCATCCCAGACCTTCGGGTCTCAGGGCTCTCGCAGTCGTGGTGCTTTAAAACGATTCTGGGGTGAACAGCGAGGAAAATGAAGCATCTCAAAAACCCCGGTGCTCAAAGGCGGTTCCCTTCCCTCCAGGAAAACATCGTGGTTGACTGAAGTGGAAATGCCAGACCCGCAAGCTGAGGAGCCTTTCTGCTCACTGCTATGGCTCTGTCTCTCGTCTGCTTGCTGTGTTTTGCTGTATCTTTCCCGTCGCAGAGCAAGCAGCTATTTCTTGCCCAGTGGCATTAAGAGCAGATGTTTGGGGATGCCTCAGGCTTGAGGTTTAGACCTGGGAGGTTTTTCTAAGCTTGGACATGCGTTTTGCAGGGTTCTTCCTGTTAAGCATTGCCCCAGGCCTCCTGCCTGTAGGCAGAGTGATCCTTTACAAGGGGCAGCAGTGGTGTTTCAGTGCTCAGACTCCTGCTCCCAGGGCAGGACACAGGCCCCATCCCTCTGACCTCCTCGAGGGTCTGTTGGTACATGTGGGTCCATGGCAGGAGGTGCCCTGGTGTTGGTGCCCAGCGAGTGGATCACGGGGTGCTGCAGTGCCCACAGACACGTGTGCCTGGCTCCGATGTGTGATGACCTGCAAGCCTGGCCTTGTTTCAGACCGCCTTGTCCTCTGTTTGACTGTAGGTGGGTGATAAGGTGATGGTCCTGGCGAAGTCGGGGCTCTGGCAAGAGGTGGTGAACGTTCCAGCCCGTCAGACTTTCCTGATGCCTGCGGGGATGAGCTTCGAGGAGGCGGCTGCTCTCCCTGTCAACTACATCACTGCCTACATGATCCTGTTCGACTTTGGAAACCTGAGACCCAACCAGAGTGTCCTCATCCACATGGCTGCAGGTAAACAGTCCTTGCCAGCCCGTGCTGAGGCTCTTGGCTTCAGTGTGCAGCCTCTGAACGGGTACCACGGGGAGGAAGCGATCAGAACAGGGCAGGACTGACCCCATTTCCCAGCAGCTGGGATCAGTCACCAGGATGTCACAGACATCGGGTTGTTCCCTCCCCTCCCAGTGCTGTGCCCTCAGTCCAAGCAGGGATAATTTACCTCTCCCGGGGATGTTTGCCTCTAAGCCTTTCTCACTGCTGTTCTCAGGTGGTGTGGGAACTGCTGCCATCCAGCTGTGCAAGACCGTAGAAAACATCACCATTTTTGGCACAGCATCCGCCTCCAAGCACGACGCGCTCCGGAGCAGCGGGGTCGCTCACCCCATTGACTACAGAACGATGGATTACGTGGAGGAGGTCCGGAAAATCTCTCCCAAAGGTACCGGGTGCTGGAGGACTCGAACACCCGTCCTGCGTGTGTCCCCAGGGCAAAGAAACTCCTGGTTACTCTCGATTCCTTCTAGGTGTTGACATTGTCCTGGACCCCCTGGGAGGATCTGATACATCCAAAGCATTTAACCTCTTGAAGCCGATGGGCAAGCTCATCACTTACGGTGAGTGTGAGCAGAGTGTGCCCAAAGCCCCGCTCCTGGCAGCAGGCATGTGGATCTGCATGGGGTGCTCTGTGCCTGTTGCTCACTGCTGTGCGTGTAGTGCTGCTGTTTCACAAAGGAAGCTCTGCCTGAGGGCAGTGAGGTTTGTGCTGTGTTCCCAGAGCTTTGCTCACAGGCTCTTCCATCCCACGGTGAGATGTCTCTCCAAGTACGAGCCAGTGCCTGCAGGGGAAGCTGGAATGTCCTCACGAGGAGTGCTGGCACAGCTGCTTTGTCCAGGCTGACTTAATGCACAGCACTGATAGAGCCTTGCTTTTCTGCTGGAGGATGTGTGGGTGATGAGGTTTGAGGCTACTGAATACTTCTCTCTCCATTCCCCAGCCCTGGAACACTGTGATTTTGTCCCCCAGACAAAGCCCTCACACAACCCCCAGTGGGATTCCAGACACATGCACCAGTGTACGGCCTGCTGCAGCGTGTGGCTCCCCTGGGGAAGCCTGGCTGTAGAGGGGAGTGCTGTCCTGCCAGCCTGCCTGGATGTGACCTGTAACCCTCTCTTGCCTCTGCCAGTCCAGCTGTGCTGCTGCTGCCCTCCCAAGAGAGGAGTTGTTCTGTGTTTTGGTCATTTATGGGTGCCTATGAGCCAAGTTCTGCGTGCCCTGAGGCCGAGGCAGGTTCCTGCTTCCATGGGAGGTCAAATGGGCTGATCCTGACGTGATCCAGTTCTTGCCTCTGTCCTCCATCACTCTGCTTAGCTGTTGCCTTGCATAGAGTCTGAGCTGTTCCATGGGGTGCCTGCTGCCTCTCGGGCTGTGGTCATTCCAGCTCATCCGTGGCTTCCTTTCTCTTTAGGGGTAGCAAACCTGCTCACTGGGCAGAAGAAGAGCCTCGTGGCTATGGCTAAAACCTGGTGGAACCAGTTCAGCATCAATGCCTTGCAGCTCCTGCATCATAACAAGGCTGTGTGTGGCTATGACCTTGGCTCCATGGATGAAGAATTTGAGCTCATTGGGCGTGTTCTATCCAAGCTGGATAACCTTTACAGCCAAGGCAAAATCAAGCCCAAAATAGACTCCGTATGGCCTTTTGATCAGGTGAGTCTGAGTTAACATATAGGTTGGAGCACCCAGAAATTGCTGGGTGAGTGTATTGTGCACAGTGAGCTCTGGTTCAGTGTGAACACCTTGCTCAGGGGGGGCTCAACTGTTGCAGATGTTTAATAACCATCTGTCCTCAGGTGTTCAGTGCTTTTGTCCTCAGGATGTTAAGGGGGAGTAAAGGGGCTGGGCTCTTTGCTCCAGTGCATAGAGCTGGGCAGCACCAGACAGCATCCCTAGGGAATAGGGCAGGTGCTCAGCTGCGCTCCATGCGCAGCAGCAGCCCATAGAGGGTCTGGGTTCTGCATCAGACTGGAAACTGTCCTGTTTGCAGCCCGTAACGGAGCACACAGCTGGGAATGCTGCTACTGCCCTTCCAGCAGGGAGACAGAGCCCAGGCAGTGAAGCGGAATGAGGACATTGGGAGTGGCAGTGTTCAGCAGCTCTGCTCTGCTGTTGCATCCATGTGTTCAGGCACATTCTCCCCTTGGGAATCCTTTGCTGGGGTAGGACTTAGTAACAATCAGTTGCTGTTCGTACCCATGGTCTGGTGCAAGCGCTTAAGGAAAAGTGATGAATCCAGGCCTGGCCCAGGTGCTGTTTTGCTTGCTAACAATAGACCCCTGTGCATGTTTATTCTGTGGGGCTGTGATGGTAGGAGCTCTGTCCTGGCTGTTGGCTGGGTTTCTGCAGTGCTCCCCTTTGAAAGGAAGCAGTGGAGACGTGCAGTTCACTTCACGGTTTGCAGAGCATCCTTCTTCATGTTGGAGCTGGTCTGTGTGAACCCATGAGGACAGTTTCTCACTGTCACATGGGGATCCCATGGGGATTCCTCATGTCCCTAGACTGGGGGAGCTGCCCAGCTCTGTCCAAAATGCTTCTGTGCAGAGGCACCCTGCCAGGAGAGCTGCCCCTGGATGGTCCCTGGACTAGTCTGGATGGACCAGGTACCCAGGAAGGGCCAGTGCATGGTGGGTGTGGGTCTCACGGGGTTCCTGTTGCTTCCAGGTGGCAGATGCCATGAGGCAGATGCAAGAGAAGAAGAATGTTGGAAAGGTCATCCTGGTTCCTGAAGCACCCAAGGAAGAGTCCAAAAAAGAAGAGAACTAAGGAGAAGAGATGGGTGCCGATTGTGAATTGGTGGGTTAACTCCTTGATCTCTTTGGGACCTGGAAATGGACAGATCAGTAGCTTCCATCTTCACCAGAACATCGTGGTTAACGTTCAGCCGAGGTTTGCATGCTTTCATTGTGACCGACCCCTTGCCCTCGCTGTCTGGTTTGAAGCCTGCTTATTTCGTACACTTTTACTCCTCCCTTGTTTCCCTACTGAGTTTCCAAACTAACCTCCTTTTCCCCTGGCAGTGCAGGTGAAGCTTCCAGCAGCTGGTGCTTAACATCGCTGTGGAGTCACGGTGTTAAATGCTGTAGGAACTGCCAAGGGTCTCCGCAGAGCCTGGTCCTGCTGAAGCCCTGCGCTGTCAGATGGGGCCAGGCTTGGGAAGTTGGCTCCGCAGCCAGAGCAAAAGCAGAGCTGGCCCAGTTTCGTTCCAGCACTGCCTGCTCTTCCCTTCACACTAAGCACACTCTTCCCTCTGCTTTCCTAGGCCTCTACCACCAGTCAGTTCATAACAGCCTGTGTTGCCTTTGCCTTCTAAATGACCCTCCTGGAGTCTAGGGCATCCTGCACTTCATTTGCAGTCGCTTCTCTGCGCAGCCAGCAGATAACCTGACAGGCTGGTCTGTGCCTGAATGCAAACGGTCCAATTGGGTAACTTGATCTTGTCCGTTTTCTGCTTCCAAACTGCATAGGGAGCTCTAAATTGTGTCTTGATTTTTAGAGACCGTAAGGACTCAGCTGTGTCTCAGATGACTGGAACAATTGATGTTGGCTCTGTGCTTTATTAATGTTGGGCTCCCAGCTGGTATTGTTAAGGCTAAAGTTCACCCTCGTGTTTGTGTTTCCAAGGGCTGCAGTGTTGAGCCAGACTTTAGCAGGATGGGAACAGAACAAGCCCCTTAATGCTTGCTTTTCGGTGTGTGCTGGGTAGGGGCTGCAGCTGGGGGAGTGACTTGCAAGAACCAGGCCTGTAAGCACTTCCCAGGAGCCTGGGCTGGCTCCTCTCTGGCGTGCTGCTCAGGGGAGGTTATTGCTGTAGGTGGCAAACAGCCCAGCTCTGCCAAGCCTCTTGGCCTGGGCATCTCGAGCAGTTGAAATAGTGCTTTCCATCCTCCTCTTGCTAGCTCGGTAGGTACCCACTCGAACCAGCTCTCAGCTCGTGATGCAGTGCTGCGGCAGGGCTCGACTCTTCTTCCTCTGAAACTGCAAGTCATGGGACTCTTGGGCTCTCTTCCAACGCTGAGGGCTCAGGAGCTGCCTGGGATGCTCCTCCCAGGCCAGAACTCCAGTTTCTCCTTCCTTTCTTCCGTGCATTTGGCAATGGAGCTGTGCAGAGCCCTGAGCCCAGTGCTGTGAGCACTTACCCTGGGTGGTGCTTCCCCTTCCTGCTGGACCGTTTGCAGCCCGGAGCAGGCTGAGATGCAGCTTGTGGCTGCCTCGAGGCTGTGCCGTGGGCTGGGGGTGCTGCAGGCTTTTAGGCTTCGTTTTGGATTCAAAAAGGTAAACGTGAGGGCACCAAGAAGAGCTGCCTATTGTGGCAGACCCTTGCTACCGGGAGTCCTGCTTACCCAGCCCCCAAGGAGGGGGTGAAGGACCCCATATGCTGAAGAGCATCACTATGCAGGGCTGGGGCTTCTGTGCAGGTGAGGAGGGTCCAGCTCCATCCTCCTGTCAGTGTTGTTTTGCAGGTGCTTAGGCCCTAGTTCTTTAGCAGAGCACAGGCACAGCCTCTGGGGACCTTGCCCTGGCTCTGCTGCTGCTGAGCCAATACACTGAGACCAAATGAAAGCTGCTGTTAAAGCTCCATCGCCTGCAGATTTGGGTGTCACATGGATTTGTCTCTACCAGAATTCATCCTTAAGGTTATGGCCAGTGCTCCAAACCGTGCAGTCACTCACCTAACAAAGGGAGGGCTTTGGCCTTGAGGAGCTTCCTTGGGTGCATCCTGACCCTTAGGGGAGAGTCCTTGGCTGCAGGCTTGCTGCTCCGAGCAGGACCAGCTCAGAAAGCTGCTCTGGCAGGGCTCCATTTGCACCCCAGCCAAATGTGATCTGTGGTAGCCCCCCCTTGCCTGAGGACTCCAGCTTCCCCACTTTGTACCCGCTGCCCACCATCATGGGGGCAGGACAGGAGCTGGGGTGGGAAGGCTTCACGGGGTTTGTTTGGTCTCTGCCATGGTGGGAGCACCTGGCACATGAAGCGTTAAACCAACCCCATTCCCTTGGAGCCCAGAGGAGGCTGGGGCCTGCCACCCATCCTTGTCAGTCCCTCTCCTGCGCTCCCGACGTGAACTTCACCGACGTGGTCTAATGAAACAAGCACAAGTTTGAGCCTTTCTGAATCCAGAATCCTGCTGCTTCTCCTTTCAGCCTGCCCTCTCCTGCCAATTCACATTCGGTCCAGCAGAGCCTAATGCTGCTTTACCGGCTCTGACAACAGGAGGACTGTCTAAATTGCTAGAATGGGAAGTCTGGACCCGTTCCTCTGAGAACCCAGACTTCACCTTGATGCTCACACGCAGCACAGCCCTGCCACCTTCAGGTTCTGCACACTTGGAAAGGGGACCACTCTCCCACTGTCTGTCCCAGCACCATCCTCTCCTCGCTTTACTCTCGGCCAAGCGTGTGCTCAGTGCCTTACTTGGATGCTCTTGGATCAGGCAGCATAGAAAGGCTCTCGCAGGCTGTCCCTCCCCATGCAGCTTCCCATAGGACACCTCTGCCGTGCTGCCTTGTGCTCCACCTCAGAAAACAGTATCTCGGTGCCTTCTTCTACATGCCTGTAAGGACTAGGAAGTCACTGGAGCCTTTTCCATGCTGGCCTTTCAAAGTATTGCCAAAAACCCGCTGTGACTTTTGCTAGCTCTCTTTTGTGAACACTAGTGATGTAGTCTGACTTGCCGTGGACGAGGCGCTCCCTTTTGGGGTGTTACAGCCCTCCCAGCCTGGGGTCCTGTGCTCCCCAGCCCAGAAGAGCTCTGTCGAGCCCTTGCCTCCCCCAGGGCAGCTGCTCGGCTTTAGGCAGTCCTTGAGCAAGGCTTTATCTGCTGCCTTGGAATCAATTCCAGCTCCCGACTCCCTTCCTGTAGCTGCTCATGTGTTCTCCCTGCACATTCCTGAAGCCCTTATCGGGGCCAGAGAGCTGAGCAGTTACTATTGGTTTGTGTTTAGCGCTGTCTGTTTCATGTCCCTTGGTAGCACCAGTGTTTTTCTACAGAAAGCCAGGATTAAGTGTAACCTTGCTCTCCCCCGCCTCACTCACACTGCTCCCCTCGATGGGTTGGGTTTGTTTGGGGTTTTGGTTTTTTTTACCTTATTTTTTTTAATGGATATTTTATGGGCTAAGAAGTATAGACCCGATGTACAACAACTCCAAGTGTCTTAACTCCATGTTAACCAGCAGGTTTGTGTATAAGGACCAAAGCAAAAACCAAACGAAACCCCAGGATCCAGAATCATTCTGTTCACTGTTAACTGCTTAGGGCAGAGCGAGGAGACAGGAGCTTCCTGTGCTCGGCGGCAGGGTGCCATTCCAGCTCCAACAAGTGCCATTTAGTGTTTCTGTTGCTGATTGCCTGATCCCAAGGTTGTGGTGAGGGGTCCGAGCGAGCAGCTCATGGCAGGAGCAGCGTGCCCAGCCCTGTCCGCTGTGGCTGCTCAGTGCAGGGGTGCCTGTGCAGGGCCATTTACTGCAGGCGCCTTCCCAGGCTGCTCTGGGACAAAATGCAACCCCTTTGCTATCACCAGGCTGCTTCTGTCGTGTTTCTGACTCTGGATTCTCTCGAGCTCGCCTGCGTTGCAGCTTCTGTTTGCATAGAGGAGCGTGATCCCTGCCAGATACGTTTGAGCTGGAGGAAGGAGTTCAGCTGTACCGCTTTGGGCAATGGTATCAAACTAGAATCGGTTGAGCAGGGAGAAGTAAGAAGCGCTGTGGGCCTCAGGCTTTGACTGGTGCAGGATCTTGGCCCACTTACAGCTGCTGTCAGAGGTGTGAAGCCACACTGTTGTCTAATGAAGGCTCCAGTGTGCCAAGCCCCGGTGATGGCAAAGGGGACCGGCGAGTGATGTGAAATGCATTAGACTGAGCCTCTCGCAGCATCCAGTGTGGTCTGTGCTGTCCGAGTTGTGTTGGTTTGGAGTGTGACGTGAGTGAAACTCATCCTACAGCCACGTGGCAAATCTTTGTATTCCGCTTTGTGCGTGTAACCAAGGTGGACAGAAAGCAAGTGTGCCAATGCTGTTTACATGACCATGCTGTGTAACGCTCTTCTGTCTGATGTTACCATATGCCTTATGTGTTTCAGATGTTAATTAAAAGCATAACAACCCACCCTGCCCGTGGTCTGCTGCTGTTGGAATGAACCCTCTGCCCCAGCTCTGCCTCTTCCTTCCCCAGGCAGGCAGTGTGTGGATGCAGTCAGTTTACTTCCCAAGGGAGAGAACACACCTCTCCTCTCAAGGACTGCTCCCTGGTTACTCCACTGTCGCAGTGATGCTCTAACACCCTGGACTAGAGGGCACCTGTGCGTGTGTGTGGCAAGCCATTAGCTGCTCTCTGCCCTTCACTCTGTGCCTGGGTGTCTCTGTAGCCAGCTGAGGTTGAAGCAGGTGCCTGGGGTGATAACAAGGTGTGACCAACCCCTAAAACTGTGGGGATAAACGTTGTTTATTGTGTGCCTGCAGGTACAGGCGGGGACAGGCTCTATGGTCCCATGGAGGCATGGTCCATGGGGTGCTCCCCCAGCAGAGCAGCAGGGTTCCTGCTGGCCCCAGAGCAGGGCTGGAGCTCGGCGCTGGTGGCTTTAGGACTGCACCATCTGCCCGAGCTGAGGCAGGCTCCTGCCCTGGTTTGGGTCGTGCTGCTGGAATCCACGTCAGGGCTCAGCCTGACACAAGCTGCATAACTGGCTGCTGAGGATGCGCATCCCGGGCTTGCAGGGGAGCTCTGGTCCATGCTGAGGCTGGGGATGGAGGTGCCTCTGGGGCCGCAGGAGGACAAACATGAGCTCTCTCTTGAGCTGCCTGTGTTAAGCTGCACTTGTTTCAGCTGGAGAGGAAGGTGAAGCATGGTGGGAGCTGTGGCTGCTGCACAGGGAGGCTCATGCAATGCCCAGTTTCTTCAGTACAGTGCAAACCTCCCGGAGATACAGGGCATCCGGATAACCATTCCTGTGGGGCAGAGAGGGAAGTGGTGTGAATCCTGCTGATGGTGCTAAAACCACCTTCCGGAACCTTCCTGTTCCTTCCAGTACAGGAAGAGGGGAGCGCAGTCTATTTTTGCCCCATGCATTCAGCAGGGCTGGGAGTGGAAGTCACAGCTTGCACCCAGGGCTGGCTGCAGAGACACGGGGAAAGGCAGGGGAACTGTGAGTGAATGGGGCCCGGAATTCCCATCCATAGGGAGCTTAAAGGTGTGGGATGGGCAAGGGCTTAGCTCCAGATGGAGGGGGTCAGAGCAGAGTCCCCAACTGCTGCTGTGGGAGCCTGGAAGAGCTGCTCACTGCAGGATGGGGTGAGCTGGAGCCCACGGTTCTCCCCCTTCAATTGCTGCTAGAAAACCCCACACCTGGAAACTTGGGATGAGCTGGTTCATACCTGGCTTTGCCTCCATCCCAGGAGGTTTTGTGGGGGATAAGGCCCCATGTCACTCTTTCCTCGCCATTGCAGGACTTGATGTGAAACGTCAGCCCACAGTCAAATGCCTTCTTCAGAAGCACTGCTGTCTTCTGCCCTTCCCTGTTGTCCGGCAGGAAGGCACAGAAATGCCCCCCTTTGTAAGGCTGGCCTGGGTGGGGGTCACCAACCTTGGAAGAGGAAGAACACGTTTTAAACAACCACCTGAGTGCTGTGCCTCGGGGCTGGCCTCCTAGTGACCTGGAACTAAAGCAGAGCTTACAGCACGCTGCTCCCAAACCTGGAGCAGAGCCACCCTTCAGCACCTCTGCTGCCTTGCATGTGGGGCATGGAGCCCGAGCTGCCCTCCTCCCCCTGCCACACAGCCCCTCTCTCCCACCCCAGCCACACTGCACGTCCTGCACGCAGAACCCGTCACATAAAATCATAGAATAGTTCGGGTTGGAAAGGACCTTAAGATCATGCAGTTCCAACGCCCCTGCCACGGGCAGGGACACCTCACACTAAACCATGGCACCCAAGGCTTCATCCAGCCTGGCCTTGAACACTGCCAGGGATGGAGCATTCACAACCTCCCTGGGCAACCCATTGCAGTGCCTCAGCACCCTCACAGGAAAGAATTTCCTCCTTAGATCCAATCTAAACTTCCCCTGTTTCAGTTTGAACCCGTTACCCCTTGTCCCATCACTACAGTCCCTAATGAAGAGTGCCTCCCCAGCATCCCTATAGCCCCCTTCCTGCAGCGGGCTGGGGAAGCCGCAGCAGCGGTACCTACCCCTTGCACGCCGTCAGGGATGACGTAGACAACCTGGAGCGTTGGGTCTCGGTAGTAGCCCGGCAGACTCTGAGACAAGGAGGAGATCTGGAACTTCCCCGGGATGCTGCAGCCCGGGGTAAGCGTGGAGACGCTGCAGCAGGGCGGCTGCGGGCTGTCCCCTGCGAAGCACGTCCTGCACAGCCAGTGCCCGCAGCGCGCCGCGCAGGTCACGGCTGCGCCATGGCAGGCATCGCAGCGGCCCGGAGCCATCCTGCTGCTTTCCTGCCCCGGGCTGGGGCCTCTCCCCTGCCCCTCCTGAGCACTGCTCCTGCCTGCAGGGAGCAGAGCCCTGTCTGGGGCCAGGGCTGCAGCCTCCATGGGCCTGAACAGGCGGGCGGGCAGGGAGTGAGGAGCCCCATCCACTGCAGGCACTGGGGAGCGCAGCCATCCCATCGCCTCGCCGTGGCTTCCTCTGCTTTTGGCTCTTGCAAACTGGAACCTGTCCGGCAAAATCTGCCTCAGCCGTGCCGGGTCCGGCTCCCCCACAGGCAGTTTGGTCTTCAGCTGCTCCTGGGGCTCGCTCAGACCGGTGGGACTGGAGTTATCCACCACAGCAGGGCTCAGAAGGTCGCCTCCCTCTTGCTCAGCCCCAGAATCAGCACAGTCATTGGCATCCTCCTGCCCCAGTGTGTGCTGGAGCCCCCAGAGGCTTGGGGACCTCTCAGCCGGGTTAACATCTGCAAGCTCTGCTGTAGCACTAATGGTCAGGTCCTGCAGGTCCATCTGTAGGGACTCGAGGCTACCAGGAAGGGCTGCACCCAGCAGCGTGTCCTGGCTCCTGCTTGGCTGGACAGCACTAGGACAGCCTGTACTCTCTGCTCCTGGAGACTTCAGGGCAGGTTGCCTTCTGGAAGAAAACACTTGAAAGGCCTCAGTCACTCCTGGCAGCATCTCCTTGGGGCAGGCAAGGTACAGGTTGTACTTGTCTTTGCTGAACCCAACCTGGAAGGAGTTTCCTCGCAAGAGGCTGCATAGTTCACTGAGGGCGCTGTCATCCGGGCCATCCACAGCGAGCTCTGAGTAGCTCATACTCTGGCACACGAGGTCAGGACACTTCCTCACCAGAGCTTCCACTTTCCATTTGGCCTGGAAAAGCTTCTCCCTACCCTCTGCCTGCAGCGTGAGCACGGTGCAGTCGCCAGCGCGATGCTCCGAGAGCTGCACCTCCCCATCACTGCACAGCTCGGCCACAGCAGCGCGGTGAACGTCCTTCAGGTAAGACCACTGCAGGGAGTCCAGGCTCATCTCCTGCCTCATCGCCGTGCCCTGCGGCTTCTCGCTTTCCTTTGATCTGGGCAGGGAGAAGCTGTTGGACCGTTGCAGGAGAGGCTTGGATTCGGAGGGTTTAGAGGTCCTTGTTGTGTCAAAGGCACTGGATGTGCCAGCAAGTGAGTGATGCTTGATGGGACCAGAGCCTTTAGAGTCTCTGTTGTCTTTGTCCCCAGAAGCAGACAGAGCCTTGTGTCTTGTAAGCCTGGCACCTCCTTTCATCTGCTCCCATTCTTTGGGGTCCTGCTGCTGAGACTCTGCTGCTGCCCCCAAATCCACACCTGCTGTAGAGGCACCGGGCTGGTACCGCTGGGTCAGTGCCATTGGGTCACTTGGCCGTAGAGCATCCGTTTGCAGTGGGTGTTTTCCAGAAGGCCCCACTGGCGGGGGGTCCTGAGACCTCTCAGCTTTCAGGGTGCTGAAGCTGGCAGGTGGTCTGAGCTCGCCTCTCAGCTTCGGCCTGCCTGGGATGAACCTTGAGGCTGAGGTGCCTGCGGGCTCCCTGGGCTTGGGCAGGGTATTCTCTGTGGTTGGCTGTGAGGGCAGGGAGCTGCTGACCGTGGCCTGTGCGGCGCCTCTTCTGGCACTGAAATCCCGAAGATACTGCTTGGCCTCGGACACATCGACGAGGTTTCCAATAAGGTAAAGCTGCTTCACATCCTCATGGCAGAGCAACTGGGGATACAGCTGCTGCAGCTCGTGTGTCAGCGCCCTGAGAGCCTGGCTGTCCATACCCAGTCCTCCCTTGGTGATCTTCTCCTTGCGTAAGCTCACCTCCAGCTGCTGGTAAAGCTTCTGCAGCGCCAAGCGGGCCTCTCGCAAGGCACCCATGTCCCCAGCCATCCCTGCAGCGGGATGGAAGTAGAGCATGGCGATGCCATCGCTGCTGACATCCACCACATCCACACCATGCTGCTGCAGCACGCCCTGGTACTCGGCAGCACAGAACCTCTGCATGTACAAGTAAATGTCTGAGTCCATCACTAGGGAAAAGTCCTCCAGGTGCTCCACAGCTTTCCTATCCACAGGTCCCCAAGGCGATGGAGCTCTACCCGGTTCTTCACATGCCTGGTCCCAGTTCAGGACCTTTGCTGTGTCTTGTGCTGACTCAGCAGAGTCAGGCTCTTGCTGGGGATCAGGGATTCTGGTCTCTTTGGCCACATGGCTGGAATCTGGCAGGAGGATCTCTCCAGCAGCTTGGCTCTTGAGGTTCAGGCTGCCCAGCAGCTCTCTGTTGAAGGCCTGCAGCTCAGTGAATGGCCCCTTGACTATGCAGTGGGCATTCTTGGAGTCAAAGTTGAGCTGCACATTGCTGTAGCCTTTATACAAGTTCCTCAGGAGGGCTTTGCCAGTAGGAAGCTTGCCATAGTCAACTATCACGGAAGCATATAAGAAGATCTGCAAGTAGATAGCAAAGGAGTGAGAGAAGGATGAAAAATACCCCCCTCCAAGGCAAGGGGGAGGCAGATGCACCCAACGCTTGCCACAGCCCCTGTGTTATTATGGCAGAAAGACGACGTGACCCAAACACCTCTCAGCATCCTGCTTTCACAGGAGATGGGAGCCAGCACAGGCAGGACTGGGAGCCCCAGGGAGCCCAAGCAGCTCTTGGACCTTGTACACACGGTCAAAAGCTTTCTGCAAGCAGGGAACACGAGGGGCGAATAGCAGAGAGCTGCAGCTCCACGTCTGCCCCCTGAGAGCTCTGCATGCAGCTCGCACCCCAGAACGCCATTGTCCCTCTTGCGTCTGCAATGCAGCTGCTCTCCCGCTCCCCCAGGGCTTCAGCTGCAGACTTTCAAGCACCACGGCCTTGCAGAAGGGTCTGCAGTGCCAGGCTAACTCCCATGCCCCTCTTGTCAGCGCTCAGACACGAAGACACAAGATGCGGCTGCTGCTGTGCTCTGCTGAAACCGCAGAAAGAGGGAAGAGCTCCCCAGCGCCTCCTAACACCAGCCCGTCTCCAAAGCCGTGCTGAGCAGGACACAGGAGCAGCACACTGTGCGTGTCCAGCTAATGACAAGCAAGGGCATTAATAGGCTCCCCCAGTTGCCACCAGATGGGCTAGGGGAGAAGCGCCCCTTCCCTCCGGTCTGTTCTTCCTCACTTTGACAGACACAAACGCCATTGAGCGTGTGCCCGGCCTGTCCCTGTGCCACCAGCATGGAAAAGATTCCTCCTTTGACTAGGAATAAAAGTGGCTTTGCCTTAAGTCTCATTAAGGGTAAAGGAGAGCGCGAGGTCTCCCTTTCCCCAGCACAGGCCCAGCGGCAGCGGGGATGCCACGGCCACGTCTGCTCCACGCTACCTCATCGGGGCTCAGCTCCGCGGCGTGCGCCGTCACTTCCAGCGGGTATTTGTCCCCTCCGATGGACAGGACGTGATTCTTTACCTTCAGGATCCTCTGGGCCACTGGGTGGGAAAAGCACCGGCATCAGCCCAGCCCCGCGCCGTGGGGCAGCAGCACCGCCCCTTCGCGGACCACACGGGGCAGGGGGGTCCGGGAGCGGGCAGAGCCCACGGGCCGGTCCCTCGAGGGGCCGTTACCTTCCGGCGTCTCGAAGGTGACGAGGGCGCAAACCTGGCGCCCGTCCCTTAGCACCTGCACGTCGGCGATCTCGCCGCCGCCGTTGCGGGGGCGCAGGAAGTGGATGGTCAGCTTGTCGGCCACCCTGTCGGGGGGCAGCTCTGCGGGCAGGCCCCCGACCCGCACCGTGCGGCCCGCCATGCCTGCGCCGAGCCCCCGCACCGGCCGCCAGCCCCGGCGCCGGCTCCGACCCCCCCCGCACCTCGGTGCTTGACCCCGGCCCCGCTCCGGCTCCGGCTCCGCCGGGAAACGAAAGCGAAACCTGCCCCGGCCCCGCCCCGAGCCCGCACCTCCCGCCCGGCCCCGGCAGCGCGGACCCGCCGCTCCCTGCGCACGGTTTCATCGCTGCTCCGCGTCCTCCGTGAACGCGGCCACCCCGTGGCTGCCCGCCGGGACGTAACCGACCGAGTCCATCTCCCCCCCGCCGCTGCTGGGCTTCTGCATCTCCCGGATGTCCCTCATGGGCTCCTCGCTCAGCACGTCCGGGATCCCCGAGAGCAGGACGGTCCGGGGACAGCGGGAGGGCTGGAGCTGGGCAGAGCGGGGTGAGGAGCGGGGCTTCAGGAGCCCCCGCTCTGCCTGGCCCTGGGCTGGCACCAGGGCCCGGGCTCTTACCTGCAGGTGTGAGGCCTCCCCACTCAGGCACGGGGATATTTTGAGCTCGTATGTTTGCTTCCCCAAGGGCACCTGGATGCGTCCTCTCTCAAGCAGCAGCTCTGCCACTGCCAGGGTGGGGAGGAAAGCCCTGGGTCACCCAAAGCCCCACTGAGCTCCTGGGGAGGTGACAGCCCTGGCACAGACACTGAGGCTGGCACTGCCCAGCCTCAGCTCTCCTGCACCAGCAGCCTCGGGAGGGACGGGAGAGCCACAGCTCGCTCTGCCCTCCCCGCTCCCCAGACACAGCTCCATCTGCTCCCAGGACATGACCTGTGCTCAGCCCTTCTCCCCAGCCCATCTCCGGATCCTTCCAGAACTTCTTCCTTTTTTCTTCCAGTATCTTGCTCAGCATCTGATACCTCTGCATCAGTGTGTTCTTCATCTCCCTTGCTAGCAAAACGCTGTCCTACAAGGAAGGAAAGAGGAGGCAGCAAGGGAACCACCCAGACACGCATACACAGCCCTGTGCTTGGACACAGCTCCACTTGCACTGATTTTCTGCTCTTGACTGCCTGCAGCCCTGCCCTGGCTCCTCACATTCGGTCACAGCCCTCCACTGCGCGGCACAGGCCTCATGTGATGCCCTGCGAAACCTCCACCGGCTCCAGAGCAAAGCAGTGTGCCCAGCAACACATCCCCTCCACCCAACTGCCACCTTCCCAAGCCCGGGATGCTCTGCTCACCAGCCTGGAGGCAGATCTCTTCTTCTCTCTTGAAATACTTTTGCTGCTTAAAGTTTTCATGCAGATGTTCCCTCTCTTTCCTCAGCCCTCGTGTCCTTTGCTCGACGGCTCCCGTGGCCGTTTGTAGGTTCACGTGGTCTTGCTCCAGTGCGCTGCAAAGCTCCTGTGAGAGGTTCCATCAGTGACACCCTGCAGCATCCCCCGGCTGTCCGGCCCCAGCACACGCTGCTTTTGGCAGCCCCAGCCCCGCCTCCCCTAACCCCCCCCCCTTAACCCCCGACTCGCAGCCCGGAGGCACGGAGGAAACCCAAGCTCCCCGCACCTTGCAGCGCTCTATCTCCTGCCGGACGTGCTCGGCGGTGAGGCCCAAGGAGCCGGGGCCGGGGCCCGGGGGCAAGGCAGCTGCACGAAGGAGTCCTAAAGGCAAGCGAGGTCTCAGGGGAGGGGGCACCGGGCCCTGCGCCCAGCGCCGCGCCGAGCCCCGTGGCTCAGCCTTCACCTCCTCCGATCCCATCCCCGCTTTCGCTTTCGCACCCGGCCCCGCCTTTCCTCTTCTTTCCGCTTCCCGCAGCAGCCCCGGGGGCTGCCTCCCCCCGTCCCCGTGCGGCAAACGGCACCCACGGAGCCAGCCCGAAACTGGACACCCACTGGCACATCACCGCATGGCATCGCCGAGACACAGACACCGGGAGCCCTCGGTCCCGCACCCGCATCCCGATTCACACCATTTTGGGCACTGGGGATTCCCAGCAAGGGCAGAACATTCCTCACCCCTGGGCAGAAGGGGAGAGCAGAGCTGCTCCAGAAGAGTCCCACACTCTCCACAGACACCCTAAAGGCTCCAAAGCTCTCCCCGACCCCAGAGCAGGATCTTCTATGATGGGGCTATGAACTGATGGACAGGGGTAGAGCAGTTGATGTCATCTCCCTGGACTTGTGCAAAGCGTTCGACACCGTCCCACACGACATCCTCGTCTCTAAATTGGAGAGACATCAATTTGATGGATGGACCACTGGGTGGATAAAGAACTGGCTGGATGGCCGCACACAAAGAGTTGTAGTCAATGGCTCAATGTCCGGCTGGAGACCAGTAACGAGTGGTGTCCCTCAGGGATCAGTGTTGGGACCGGTCTTTAACATCTTTGTCGCTGCCATGGACATGGGACAGTGGGATTGAGTGCGCCCTCAGCAAGTTTGCCGATGACACCGAGCTGCGTGGTTCAGTTGATACCCTGGAAGGAAGGAATGCCATCCAGAGGGACCTCAACACGCTTGTGAGGTGGGCTGATGCCAACCTTATGGGTTTAACCATGCCAAGTGCAAGGTCCTACACCTGGGTAGGAGCAATTTGAGGCACAGCTACAGGTTGGGCAGAGAAGAGATTCAGAGCAGCCCTGCGGAGGACTTGGGGGTGTTGGTTGATGAGAAACTGAACATGAGCCGGCTTCAGTGTGCGCTCGCAGTCCAGAAACCAACCGTATCCTGGCCTGCATCAAAAGGAGCGTGACCAGCAGGTCATGGAGGTGATCCTGCCCCTCTACTCTGCTCTTGTGAGACCTCACCTGGAGCATTGTGTGCAGTTCTGGTGTCCTCAACATAAAAAGGACATGGAAATGTTGGAACAAGTCCAGAGGAGGCCACGAGGATGATCAGGGGCTGGAGCACCTCCTGTATGGAGACAGGCTGAGGAAGCTGGGGCTGTTCAGCCTGGAAAAGAGAAGGCTGCGTGGAGAACTCATAGCAGCCTTCCAGTATCTGAAGGGGGCTATAGGGATGCTGGGGAGGGACTCTTCATTAGGCACTGCAGTGATAGGACAAGGGGTAACGGGTTAAAACTTAAACAGGGGAAGTTTAGATTGGATATAAGGAAGCAGCTCTTTCCTGTGAGGGTGATGAGGCACTGGAATGGGTTGCCCAGGGAGGTTGTGAATGCTCCATCCCTGGCAGTGTTCAAAGGCCAGGTTGGATGAAGCCTTGGGTGCCACGGTTTAGTGTGAGGTGTCCCTGCCCATGACAGGGGGTTGGAACTGTATGATCTTAATGTCCTTTCCAACCCGAACTATTCTATGATTGGCACCAGAGAGGACAAGGCCCAACACTATCACTTCTTTTATGCAACAAACCAAAATGGGGTTTAATAAACATTTATTGATGCAACCTGGTTACACCTTTAGAATCGCAGCTTCTGGAAGAACCACTTGTTCTTGCCCGTCTTATACCTGAAACAGGAAGACAAAGAGATCAGAAAATGCTCTCATCCTCGCACCCGAGCCGTCCCCAGCCCCCAAGGCTCCCCCAGGGGCAATGCAGCCCATGTCCTCCAGCAGGCTGCAGCCAGAGCTGCTGTGCACAGCCCAGCTCCCACGGGAAGAGGTCAGCTCCCAGCTTTGTTCTCATCCTCATGAAGGATGCCCACACTCTGGCAGGTCCCCCCTAAAAGACACGTGTGGCCGTGCCGCTCCTGCTGCTGAAGGAGCCTCTGAACAGAAACTGAGAAGCATCATCAACCCAAATGCCCCTGGGCCAAGCCCTGGGACACCAGCACCGCGATGCCAAGACCATCACCTGCTTGGTGCTGGCACAAGGCTGCAGCACTGCCCCAAACACGGAGGTTTTCCCTGCCCCAGTGCAGCAGCTCCCAGGCAGACGCCCCACAAGCTCATGGAGGAGAGAAGGACACCCTCAACCCAAAATGTATCCAAGGTAGCTGGGGCAGAAGTGTCCAGCCTGGGACTGGCCACGCCGAGCCCTCACCCTGGGGCTGGGTGGTGACACCATGAAGAGATGAACTTCCAACTCACCTTTCCTCAAACTTCACCTTGGCTTCACGTCTTGCTTTGCGCTTTAGAGCAGGGTCCCTGAACACATCCTTGTTGACCACTGTTTTGTCCAGTGGAATATCAACGGAATACCTGGATGAGAGAGCAGCAACGCTGGGAAAAGCCATGGCACTGGGCACAGACGTGAACACAGCCGAACCGGGCAGCGCAGGGACAAGAGCTGGGATGAGCAACCACAGCTCCTAAAGCCCCTCAGGTCAGTGAACCACCCGAGCACCCGGTAACGTGGAATTCAGGCTGGAACGCAGCGCTGTGTGCAGGGCAGGCAGCTCCAGCTGAGCTCCATGGGGATGGGAAGAAACACGTCCAGGCCATGCCAGCTCTGCCGGCAGCCCGCACCTCTGCAACTGCCTCAAAGGCACATCCACCAGCACCCATGACCAACAGGGAAGTGAGTGAGGCTGAGGAAGGAACCGGCTGCTTTATTTTGGATGATCGCTAATACCTCCCCCCCTCAGCATCGCACCCCCAGACCCTGTCTCGGGCCCCACTTTTATCCGGTCACCTAACGAAAAGCCTCAACAGCTCCAGCGCTCATTGGAGGGAACGCAGGAGAACAGCGACTGCGGGCAGCAGCCGAGGCTCCCCCAGCCCCGCGGCCGCACTCACCGGGTGGGCATCAGGTGGTTGTAGTTGTAAACCTTCACGAAGGACTTGATCTTGGACCTCTTCGCGATCTTCTTCTTGCCCATGGCGGCTGTCACCTTACGCGGGTAGCGGTCGATGCCCGCCACCAACGCGTGGCTGTAGGGCCGGTCCGAGGTGCCATCGTCGATGTTCTGCAACACACCGAGAGCAGCCGGCGATGGCACCGGGGACGCCTCCCGGACCACACCGCGGCAGCCCCGCGCTCACCTTCACGATAACGGCCTTGCGGCCCGAGTAGCGCCCGGCCAGCACCAGCACCACCTTCCCCGGCTTCATGAACTTGCCCATCTCTGCGGAGACACCGTGCGGGAGTCACGGCCGGGCCCGCACCGCCCCCGGCCCGCTCCGTGCCGCGGATGGCGGCGGATGCCCCGCCCGGGCCCGCACTTACCGGAGCTCCCACAGCGATGGCGCCCAGGCCGGAAGAGAAAGCGGCAGCCACCCCGCCCACCTTTCACCGTGCGTCACTTCCGCTTCCTTCAGGAACCGGTCGCGCTACCCATGCCGCCGTTGCCGGGCAACAGGCGGGGGCACCGGTCCCCGGTCCCCGGTCCCCGCTCCGGTAACGGGGTGGGGCATCACCGGTGACCACCCCAGCACCGAGTCCCCGCTCCCGCTGTTAACACCGCGGAGCCGGCGAGCCAGCACCCACCGCGCGACGGCTGGCGACGGACGCACAACACGGGCACCGGGTCCTCGCACACGGATACTTGCTAAAGCGGTTTAATTCACCCCTAGGAAACAGCGGGCCGCCGGTGTGTGCGCTAAAGCTTGGGAAAAGGGGCTCGGGGAGGGCTGGGCAGAGAAACCGGGGGAGCGACACGGCCCCCCCCCGGGCAGCTCTGCCCCGGTTTTCCCCCACGTTCACAGCAGGGAGGGCAAGCAACTGCCTCGGTCTGCGGGACAGACTTGTAGGGCAGCATTTAGAGCAGAGGCAGCACAGGGGCCAAGCTGCAGCTGCTCAGGGCTCTGCGGCCGCCGCCAGCCCCACACACTGAGCACACACCAGCAAAGGGGTTTTGCTCTTCAGGGCTGCATAAAAGGGGCAGGGTGAGGTGCAGTACAGCAGCAGCCGTGTAAACACGCAGATTTCCAGCATCGAGACACCATGAGATTTCCCTAAAAGCAAGTATCAATTTGAAAGAGCCGAACTCAGTCTTAAAAAAGCCAGGCTTTGAGCCCGGCAGCTGCCCTGCTCGTGGAAAAGGGATGATGTACAATAAAAATCCATCAAAAAGCGTCTTTGATGTTTTTCAGCTGCCGGACAGCCAGGTCTACTGGGAGGTTGAATTTCAAGTTGCTTAGGCGACTGAGAACGTTGAGCGCGCTCTCGAAGCCTGTGTTTGCCATGTAGCTCCACGGCTGGTAGTGGGCCTGTACCAGAGCTCCAGATTTGCAGATGAGATTCACCCAGGAGACCAGGCGCTGCTCGTTCAGCGCCATACACACCAGCGCCTTCAGCTCCGAGTCCGCGCTGCGCTTGAAGGGGTCATGCTCCGTGAGGACAGTGTGAATCGCTGTCAGCAGGCTCTGTTTGGGTGTCACAGCCATGCCTCCTGTCACAGGCAAGGCAAAGGACTGGGAGAGTTTGCGAGCCGGGGATTCCACAAAGGCTTGTCCGTTCTTCGTGTTGTAATACTTCACAAAGAGCTCCCAGGGGTGCATGCTCTGTGGCGAGGAGGTGAGTGCAGGAATCAAGCACGCGATGGGTGCCAATACCAGGCTCATTCCTTGGGAAGAGGCGTAGAGCCCATGAGCCATCAGGTCTCGCAAAGCGATGGTCAGCTCCTTCCGCACAGCCAGAGTCAGCTCGTCCCTGCCTCCCAAGGGAATGTCCTGCAGGTCGGAGGAACTGATAACGTGGTCTTCCTGCTGGTACTTCACTGCCAGCTGCCTCACCCGCTCTACCGACAGCTCCAGTTTCTTGATTAAGGGGGAATAGTCCTTGTTGTCTTGGTCCTTCTGCCAGAGGGTGCGAGGAATCTCACCCGTAGCACAACCAAACTGACTGACAGCAAATATCTGCAGCACAGCAAGCATGCGACGCATGAGGTGCAGGCCTGTTTCTCTCACCTTTCTGGCATCTTCTGGGTTCACTGATCAGGTTAGACAAGAGAAAAATAAACTTTATCATCAAGGAATCGACAGCTCTGCTCTTTCAGACACACAGAGGCTCCTCCTCCATCACAAGTTCTCCTCCTCGGAGGCTTTTGGCACTAGGACTGATGCTACTCTTTCTAGTTTCAAAGCACTGAAACCCACCAGAAAAGCAAACATTGGCGTGGCCTGTTCTCAACAATGAGGTCATCTTACAGAGAGGAAATCCTACAACAGGCTTCCCAGTGAGCATGCACACAGTGAGGAAAGACCACTCTGTAGACATGACCATACCACATGGATAATTAGGAGATACCAAAACCTTTGCTGATGGAGATCACTATTTTCAAGCAGCGCCTTGCTTCAGCAGGCTAAGATGCAGTGCTTACTCCTGATGCCACCACTAAATTCAATTTGTAGGAGTAGCCACACTGGGTAAGACCCAAATTCCATCTGGGCCAGTATTACACCTCTGACAGATTACTGAAGGTAAAGGTATTGCAGGATTTCTCTAGTACACTATTCCAGCCCCAGTAAATTCATGTGCAAGTAGCTAAGTCTTAAATTATATAAAGAGCTCTGGATCTATCCATCTCAGTGTATCCACTCACAGAGCTAAGAGCTCAGAGAGCATTAATTACAGTGCCGCCCAACGGTGTGCACATGACAACAGCTCTGTCTGCTTCAGAAACCCCTTTTCTTCCTGATCTCTGCTGAGGACCAATCCCACCCTCTGTGCCACGTTTGGGTTCTCTGATGGTTCCAGGGAGCCCATGGAGGAAGGGAATGGAACTGGAACACAGGCTGTCAGTGGGAGCAGAAAAGCACGGATGCTAACACCCAGGAAAACAGCAAAGCAGCCTGGCATGACTGGCTGCTGGTTCCTGCTCCTGAGCCTCATGTGAGTGCTGGCAAGAGCCGTGCTGGGAGCTCCAGGCCACACAGTGCCCACCTCTATTTCCTGGAGAACGTGTATTTGGTTTGTGGGAGCCACCACCATCTTTCCTGCCTGCACATTCACAGTGTCCATCTTCCATCTTACCAGAGCTTCCAACTTCATCTAGAATGAGAATTTCACACTATTAGCTAACACTTGTAAATTTAAGCTGCGGATCCCAAATATTAACAGCAATATTCCTTATACCTCTATGCACCTTCTTGGTCAGTCTTCTTCCTACCATCAGTTCAGAGACTTGTACTTCCCTGTGACCCAAAACCTCCTGCATCCTCTGACATAAATGACCTCCCCCCTCATGACTTTCTCAGGGAATCAGAAGCAATTCAGTATCTGCTCATCTAAAAACTCAGCACTGACCCTGGATGAAGTTGATGAACATTTCAAGGTCCCTTATCTGCGTCTTCAGCTGCTCCACCAGCTGCTCCTTCACCCTGGCTGGGTTAACAATCTGCGCTATGGCAGCATCCACACGCTGTCGCAATTCCTCTGGAGAGAGCGCTGCAAAATCTTCACTCAAGTCCATGTCCAGCTTCTTTATCAGCTCATTGATAATCATCTGCAAAACACGTTAGCAGCACGATCTCTCTGCGTGGCACCGCCACCCATGAGCTCCACAACCCTCCCTGACCCATTTGTTGCTTTGATGGAGAGGGGCTTTGGACAAAGGCCTGTAGGGACAGGACAAGGGGGAATGGCTTTAACCTGCCAGAGGGGAGACTGAGCTGAGCTCTTAGGCAGAAGCTCTTCCCTGTGACAGTGCTGAGGCGCTGGCACAGGGTGCCCAGAGAAGCTGTGGCTGCCCCATCCCTGGCAATGTTCAAGGCCCGGCTGGACAGAGGGGCTTGGCGCAAGCTGCTCCAGTGGAAGGGGTCCCTGCCCGTGGCAGGGGGTTGGAGCTGGATGAGCTTTGAGCTCCCTTTCAACCCCAAACCAGTCTGGGATTCTAGGATACTGATACTGTACTACAGCTGCTGTCAAGAAACAAGGACTGACCAGCTCCTACAGTCTGTACAGGGCTCCCAAATGCTTGGGAGTCCACAGGCCTTACCCGTTGTCTTTCCATAACCACAGACTGCGGCAGAGAATCATAGCTGCCCTCCTGGTAAGCAAACGTCTCCAGGTCATCCAGCTGCGTCTTGAGCTGCAGTATCAGCTCCCTCTGTTTCTCCTTCTGCACCTCCGTCTGCTCCTGCTTCTCTCGCTCACCCTGAGGAGCGGGGACGGGTAAATAGATGTACCGAGACGCCAAGCCCCAGGAACAGGACCGCGCGGCACCGGCCGCACCCCCTCACCCGGCACCGGGGCCGCACTCACCGGGGCTCCGCCGAGGCCGAGGCCGAGCGGCGCGGGGCAGCCGCGGAACGCGAAGTCCTCCAGGTCTCGGAGCAGGCGGCGCTGCTCGCCCGGCCCGGCCCGCGCCACCTGCCGCAGCCGGAACTGCACCTGCGCGAAGTGCGAGGCGAGCGCCAGCAGCGCCCCGTGCAGCCGCCGCCGCTCCGCCCGCAGCCGCGGCACCGACTGCGGCGACCCCCCCGCCGCTTCCTCCTCCTCATCTGCTTCCTCCTCCGCTTCCTCCTCCGCCGCAGCCGACACGGCGCCCACCGGCGCCCAGCGCTCCCCCGGGCCCAGCGGGCCGCCCTCCGCCTCCATGGCTGCCGCTACCGGCGCCGCCGCTCCGCCGCCATCTTGCCGCCGCGGGGCGGGGCCTGCCGGGGGCGGGGCTAGCGCGCCCCCCGGCGGCGGGGAGGTCCCTCCCGGAGGCCTCGCCCCGCCCGGCCCCCGCCACCGGCCCCGCGTCCCCGGACCGAAATAGCGCGGGGCGGAGCCGGCGCGGCCATGGCGAGGTGAGCGCGGCCGGGGGGCCGGGACGGAACGGGACGGGACGGGCAGTACTCGATAGCGGTGTCGGGAACCCCCCCCCGGGCTCGTAGCCCGAGGCACCACCGGGCTCGACCCTCAGCCCTGGACCGGGGGGCAGTGGCGCCGGGAACGGCAGCGGAGAGCGAGGGCAGGGGCCGGCGGGCCCCGCTGCTGCCCGTGTGCGGCGTGAGAGCGGAGCGCTGCGGGCCCGCGGCCACTGCCCGGCCCGGCGCCCACCTCGTGGTGGGCAAAGCGCGTGTGTGTGGGGCACCTTCCTTGCCCCGGTCCCCAGCCGGTGCCTGCTGGGCACCATGGAGGCAGCCGCTGCTCTGCTCTTTGCCAAGGCAACCCGCGAAGACGCTGTGGTACGACCGCCCGCGGTACGTGTACCTGGAGTTCTGCGTCGAGGACAGCAGGGATGTGGAGGTGGTCATTGAGGAGCAGCGGCTGGTGTTCAGGTGAGCTGCTTGTACCAGGGATGTGTCCCTTGGCTCGGGGTGGTGTGGGTGCAGGCGGACTCTGAAGGGGCAGGGCCCGTCTGGCCTTGCTCCCCTCAGCCAGGCTGTTGCGGTGTTTTGGCAGTTGCAAAAACGCAGACGGCGTGGAGTTCTACAATGAGATCGACCTGTACGCCAGGGTCAACTCCAAGGTGAGGCTTCCCTCCAGCAAACTCTTCTCGGACAGCCTGCATTAGACTCGGGAGTTAAACCCAACCTTGAGCAGCGCCGCTTAACGTTGAGTCCTGCCCCTTCCCCAAAAGCCTGAGTGGTGTGAGCACCAACCCGGGAGCCTTGAGCCTGGATCTGGCACTCACGGTGCTGCCTTGGGCCAGAAAACCTGTCTCTGTGGTTCTGTGTCCCCCCACAGCCTGAATGTGGCTGAGTTTAATCCTGTGCGTGGCTGCAGTGGATTACAGACAGGATTGAGGCATCCCCAGTGTCTTGGCAGGACTCGCGGGAGAAGCGCTCTGACCGCTCCATCACATGCTTTATGAGAAAATGGAAGGAGAAAGTGGCCTGGCCCCGCATCACCAAGGAGAACATCAAGGTGCGTGTGGTGCCTGGCGTGCCAGGACCAGCCTCAGCGCTTGCGCTGTCCCCACGCGGCACCTTGTGGCTCCTGGGGACCAACCTGCCCTGGGACAGTAAACCGAGGGCCCCACACAGGGACCCCAAAGGGAGCTCAGCCTCACGGGTGCCATCAGTCCACAGAGCTCTGCCGTGCAGGAAGGATGCAGAACCCCCTTCCCTCAATGCAGGCAGAATCAGGAGGGGCACGCTCCCCTTCCTGCCCTTCCCCAGCCCACCCTGTGCAGCAGCATCCCCACAGAGCAACCCCCAGGCTTGAGGGGGAGCTGCCAGGTCCCATCCTTCAGGGGATGCTCCCTCTGCCCGCAGCCAGCCTGGCTCTCCGTGGACTTTGACAACTGGCGAGACTGGGAAGGGGATGAGGAGTTGGAGAGGGCCATGATGGAGGAGTATGCAGAGGTGAGCCTGGCTACAGGGTCCCGGGGCATCTGTGGGTGATGGGGATGGCAGAGCTGGGCGTTCAGCACCCATGGCCGCTGTTTTCCCATCCAGCTCCTGGAGAAGGTGACGGACAAAGGCACCCCCCCCGCCATGGATGACCTGGATGTAAGTACTGCCCACGAGCCTGCCATGGTTCCAGCAGCGGCTCAACACTCTGCTTGGGCAGCCAGACCGGAGCCCCCCGGGGACACGCTCCCGGGGCTGCCCAACCGGTGCCGGCAGCTGCTGCTTCCCTGGCGCCTCGCTCCTCCCTCCCGCAGGACGAGCCCTGAAGCTCAGGACCCGGGCACGCCGCAGGAAGCCTCCCGGTGCGCCGGCAGCGCGCACCCACGAGCAGCGCGGGCGGGGATCTCAGCGCATCAGAGCCGCGGCCCCCGCCCCACGGGCGGTCTCCCCGTGCGGTTACAATAAACGTGAGCCGCCGCCGCCGCCGCCCTTTGCCGTCCCCTCCTCGTGTTCCGCCCCCGAGACCCAGCGGCACCGGGAGCGCGCACCCCGCAGGCGCCGCCTCTCCGCGCCCGCCATCCGCGTGTCCCTGCGCGGCCGCCATCCGCGTGTCCCTGCGCGGCCGCCGTTGCCGCCAGCCCCGTTGTGTGCGATGGTGTTCCGGTGCCAGCGGGACAGCTGGGCCCGGCAGGTAGCGGCGGGGCCGGCACCGGGAGGAGCGGGGCCGCGGGGCAGGGACGGGCCCTCACGGCGCCACCGGCCCCGTTTGCAGTTCGCCACCAGGGTGGTGTCGTGCCGGGCGGCGGAGCTGCGGCCCGAGGGCGGCGGGGAGCCGGTGCGCGGGTTCCAGGTGGTGCTGGAGGACACCATCCTCTTCCCCGAGGGCGGCGGGCAGGTAGGGGCCGGGCGGGCGGCGTGGGGTGGGGGGAGAGCAGAGCCGCGATGGGGCTGACGGCCGTGTCCGCAGCCCGATGACCGCGGGCTCATCGGCGATGTGCCGGTGCTGCGGGTGACGCGGCGGGGCCCCGAGGCCGTGCACTTCGTGCGGGCGGCGCTGGAGCCGGGCACCGAGGTGCTGCTGTCGCTGGACTGGGAGCGCCGCTTCGACCACATGCAGCAGCATTCAGGTGCGTGCCCGGTAACGCGCAGCTCTGCCCGTGCCGGGCTCCCCTTGCGCTGTGAACAGGTCGGGAAGGAAACGCTCGGCCCGGTTTGAAGCGGGCTTTGTCCTGCTCCTGGCGCCGGTGGCGCTCAAAGCTGTGGCTTGCACGTCTCTTGCAGGGCAGCATCTCATCACTGCCATCGCAGAGCAGATGTTTGGATTCAGGACAACTTCTTGGTGAGCAGGGGAAAGGCTCCTTGTGCCTGCAGTCTCACCTTGTTTGGCGTGTGCCAGCGTGTGGGGAGCTGAGCATGAATACATCAGTTTCCCCGGGGGCATTTCACTCGGGCTCAGAGGGCCTGGGAGAGGTGACTGAGCCAGGGAGAAGCTTTGGGGAGAAGCTGTGCAAAGCATGTGCTTTGTCTCTGGGTGTTTGGTGTGCACAGTGTGCTCTGTAAGGAGCAGAGAGGAAGGGAATGCTTGTTTCAGTCACGTTTCCAGCAGTGGGATGGTGCTGCCCAGAGGAACCTGCCGGCAGCTCTTAACTACAGCAGCAGATGTTCACTGGTGCAGGGAGCTGGGCCGCCAGCGAAGCGTCATTGAGCTGGACACCCCCTCCATGACAGCAGAGCAAATAGAGGCCCTGGAGAGGAGCGTGAATGAGAAAATCAGGGAGAGGGTGCCTGTGACAGTGAGGGAACTGGCTGCAGATGACCCTGACATTGAAACAGTGAGTGGTGGAAGAGAACTGATGATATCTGCGGGGCCGAGACAACCAGAGCATGGATGCCACCGTGGTGCCAATGTCCTCATGCTAGGTGAGAAGCCGTGGCTTGCCGGATGACCACGTGGGGCCAGTGCGAGTTATTGACATCGAAGGCATAGACTCCAACATGTGCTGTGGGACCCACGTCTCCAACCTGAGTGACCTGCAGGTGCTGAGCTGCTCTGGGGAGCGTTTGGAAGTCCCTGAGATCCATGGTCTGTTGGCATTGCCCCTGTGGTAGAGGGGGTAGCAGGAGCCCTGTGCTGGGTGAACCCAGCAGCACCATGCCCAGGGCGCAGTCTGCATCCACTCACTCAGGTGAATGCAGGAAACGCCCCTCCTGGCCTGGTCTTTCTTCATAGCAGAACTCAGCCCTCACCTGCAGCAATGGTGTTACCTGAACTGCCAGTGCTCTGCGAGGGCATGTGCTGGATTGCCAGCGTGGCAGTGCCGCGCTGGGTTGTTCCCTGCTTAAAGCACTGATATTTTTGAGTGCTTGTCATGAATGAGAGAGAAATCCTCTGCAGGGAGGGGGAGAGAAAATTCTAGAGCTGCTTTTAAACATTTCTGTCTTTTCAGTCTTTTGTGGGGGTCTGTATCCCACCAGAGACCTCCGGGTGCACTGCAGAGGGCAACCCAGGCTGAGCAAATCGTACTCATTCCACTGTATCACCTTCCTTTGGGGGTTTTTTGCATGTTGACCTTTAATCACTGGCAGAGTCAATACTCAGAAGGCATAATCTGGTAGGAACTGGCCACCTGCGTGAGTATAAGGAAAATACTGTTCTTTTCTGACCGGGGTGATTTTCTTTTTAAGGTTATTAAACTCCTCGGCACAGAAAAAGGGAAAAAGAACAAAACCAACCTGGTTTTCCTGGCAGGAAACAGAGTGCTGAAGTCACTTGAACAAAGTCACAGTACTGAGAAGGCTCTGACTTCACTGCTCAAGTAATACCCTTTCCACTTTTGTTACTTCATCATTATGACTCCTTCTGACAAATAGCACATAAGCCTCAGCAAATGTCTACACGGAGCTTTTTATGATGTTACCTTCTCTTGCTCCTTTAAGAAACCCTTTCCTTGTCCTCCAGAGCAATGATCCCAGTTCTTGTTCTTTCAGAAACGGACCAGGTGGGCACGTAGAGGCCGTGAAGAGACTGCAGAGCTCAGTGAAACTGCTGCAGAAGGTACAAGGGTGACTGAGAAAGGCTTCCTGTAGAGCCAGGCTTTAGTCCTAACTGGGAACTGGATTGTGGATGTTAGGAAAACTGCTCCAGCCCCTGGGAACAGAGCGGAGGGTTCGTGATTTCTCCATCTGCAGCACAGTTTGGTTGCTTTTCTTGCAGAATAACTTGAACCTGCTTAGAGACATTGCTGTTCTGATAGCCCGGGACTTCAAGAGCAAGCCTGTTCCAAGTCAGCTCTTTGTGCTACACAGGTACAGAGGAGTTCGGGGAAAAGGGGGAAATGGCATCATGGTATCTTAGACATGTTATGGCAGTTGCATCTCTCCATCACCTTTTCAAGCTTGTTTCTCAAGGAAGAATATAAGCAAGGTGGATAGAGGATTAAACTGCCTCAGTCTGCTGGAAGGCTGTGTCATTAAAGGAACGTGTTAGTAATTCAGTCATTGAGTTCTTCTGCTTTTATAGCTCTGAAATAACTGTGTCTGGTTTCTCTCTGCCATTGATACTTTCAAATAAAACTGAAGAGCTCTATTTCTTAGGGATAAACACAAATAATTCCCCATATATCCATAGGAATGCACAGTGAGGGTTTAGATACACAGAAAAGCCCTGGTCTCCATCCTAACAGCAAGAGGCCAGAACCCCAGGCCTGATCAGACCTTTGGTTTCTGCTTGGTATTTTGGACTCTAGAGGGGACTTTTGCCTCTTTCTGAAGTGGGTTTTTTTTTACCCATCCCTACAGGAAAGAGGGTGACTCTGAGTTTATGAACATCATCGCTAATGAGATTGGGACAGAGGTAAGTGACTGATGGAGACTCACCTGACCCTATGGGCTCTTTCATTCAGGCTATAGCCCAGGCAGGGGCTGACAGGGCTTCTCTTTGTCCCATAGTCCCAAGCAAGGTGTGTTTACTTCCAAAAGTTACCTGAGGTTATTGTCCCCATCAGCCTGGGTCTGCAGGGGAATCCTCAACAGTCAGGAAATACACCAGGGAAAATCCAGAGCTCTGTAGAAGAGCCTGTGCTTAGAGAGCCACACAGAACCTTACTGGGAATAGGATAGGATGGAATATTGCAGTTGGGGGGGAATGGAATAGACTGTTGCAGTTGGAAGGGATCTACAATGGTCATCCAGTCCAAGTGCCAGCTGTATCCTTTGAACGTGGATACCCCCATATTCTGTCCCTCACATAAGGTTGAGGTTAAGGTTAAGAAACTCGCTCCATTTTACTTCCTTCAACTTGAGTCTCTGCCTCAGTAATGCACACAGACTCCTGAATTATCGGATGGGTCCTGTGGCCAGTGCCTTTGTCCTCCTCCAGACAAGGAGGGCACTGGGTATTCTGGAGCAAGATCCATCTCTCTGTCCACAGGAAACCCTGCTGTTCCTGACTGTGGGAGATGACAAAGAAGCAGGACTCTTTCTTCTAGCTGGACCAGTTGAAGCAGTTGAGCATTTAGGTCCCAGGTAACATGTTCTGTGGGCTCTTTAAAACCAGTGAGAATCTGATGTTGCAGCCTGAGCAGCATCATTGAGGCACGGATCCATGTTTGCTCTCTGGAATGGGTTGGGCCAGGCCAGTCTCTTCTCTGCAAGTGAGAAGGAGCCTGTACTGCTGTTACTGCAGGGTGGCAGAGCTGCTGGGGGGCAAAGGAGCTGGGAAGCGAGGCCGCTTTCAGGGCAAGGCCACCAAGATGAGTCGGCGAGGAGAAGTGGAAGCTCTGCTCCAGGAGTTCACCAGCAGTGGGAGCCCTGAAGCCTAAGAACGGTTCTCAAAGCAGAGCCGTTCTATCCCTGCCTTGCGTAAGCCCCAGCACCTTCTCTCCCAGAGAATAAAGACATCAACCCGGCGGCTGGCGTTGGCGTGCTCTCTGTGAGCTGGTTTGGTGCTCATGGAACGCTGGGGACGGGGATGTGCCCTCCACGCTTTGCTGGGAGGGATCCATCAGTTCCTGGAGGAACGGTGCTTGTTCCCGGCTCACACCTCGCCCGGGCAGAGGCAAACCTTTCCCTTGGTGGGGTGCAGTTGTCACTGGTCCGGTTTTGAACCTCGCAAGTTTTCCGGGTCAATGCAGGTGTAAATTCCCTTGGGATCTGGCAACGCTGCTCCCCCCGGCCCCTGGGCTCGCCTTTCTGCCCGGCTGCAGCCTGGACCTGCTGCAATCTCGGCTGCGGGGCCTAAGGGGGGCTGTGGAGTCACAGCGGGGAAAGGCAGGCTCAATAAATGGGGAATTTCCCCCCCCCCCCATGCAGGAAATGGCAGGTTTGGTCCTATTGCTGCTAATAAATAGAGAAAAAAAAGAGAGCTCTATCCTAAGGAGGTTTATCTATGATGAATACAGGATATATGCCTCTTCCTGATGTTTCAAGGGCTGGAGCACCTCCACTATGGGGCCAGGCTGAGAGAGCTGGGCTGGGTCAGCCTGGAGAAGGCTCCTTAAGGGGAGACCTGAGAGCAGCTCCAGTGCCTGAAGGGGCTGCAGAAAAGCTGGAGAGGGGCTTTGGACAAGGGCCTGTAGGGACAGGCCAAGGGGAATGGCTTTAACCTGCCAGAGGGGAGACTGAGATGAGCTCTTAGGCAGAAGCTCTTCCCTGTGAGGGTGCTGAGGCGCTGGCACAGGGTGCCCAGAGAAGCTGTGGCTGCCCCATCCCTGGCAGTGTTCAAGGCCAGGTTGGACACAGGGGCTTGGAGCAAGCTGCTCTAGTGGAAGGTGTCCCTGCCCATGGCAGGGGTTGGAGCTGGAGGAGCTTTAAGGTCCCTCCAACCCGCACTGTTCTGTGATGCTGGGATGGGTTTTGGTGTGGGTTCTGCAGGTTTGCCATTGGGTTGGAAGGAAGGTGCTCTCTCGCCTTGTGGCTTTTGGTGTTTTGGCAGAGGGCTCCCATCGGAGGCCTGGCAAGGGCTGCAGCACCTCCAAACATCAGCTACGTGCAGTGAAGGCTGATCCAAGCTGCAGCAAGACCACGGCTGTTACCAGGGCTCTGCTGAGCACCATCTCCCAAAGGCATTGCAAGATCTGAGCAGGGGAAAGGGGCCACAGCGGAGAGCAGAGCACTGTTGATGCTTGCAGCTGGGTATGGGGTAAATGCTGCGGGAGCTGGTGCTCTGGGGGAGATGGATACTGCATGTACAGTATCCAGGGGCTGAGCCAGCACTGATCACCCAGCCCTGCCCCGGCACAGCCCCAGCTGAGCCGCTCGGTCCTAAAGCTGTGCTTGTTTCCATAAGCAGAGAGGTGACACAAGCACGTCCCTGTTCCTATACCCAGAAGCCCTGGATAAACAGCACAAAAAGCAGCTCATCCCCTCCCGCTGTGCTGCCTGCATCTGACTGCACCCAGGGGGTGAACAGCGATGAGGACCGGGGAAACCCAGCACTGCCTTTCCCAGTGGTTTAATCCTGTCAACACCAAGAGCAGTCCCACCCCATCCCTGCGCCCTGGAGCCAGTCACCCATCCCACCTCAGCAGCCAGCGATACGGGCACCCTCAGCAGCTAAACACACCTTCAGCTTTAATAACACACCTCTTGCTCCCAGCTATGTGTGTGTGCAGATACGCATCCCGTGTGTGTATCCCGCAAGCCAGCGCTTTGTCTCCAAATCAGTGTCTGCTGTTCCTGTAACAGCCGCCTGGCCGGCAGCCCCCGAGCACCCATGGGCGAGCACCCTGCTCCCGGCGGTGCCTCCTCCAGCCCTGCAGCACGGAGGTGGCGCGGCCCCATGAGCTGCAGGGCAGCGCAGCCTTGTCCCCACGCTGCACCAGGTCCTGGGGGCGAGGGGAGCGCTGGGCTCACCGTGCCATCGGCTGGCCACAGACCACCCGAGCCTACACCGTGCCCAGCGCTATGGGTCCATGCAGGAGCCGCCCGGCAGCACCTTCCCTGTCCGCAGTCAGTCTGTGCAGGCTTAGAGGGGGAGCAAACAGTGCTGGGTGCACCCACGGTCTGTGACTGCCCCCGAGCCCAGAGCCCGGGCACACCGTTACCTGCAGGGCCGTTCCTACGCAGCCTTCTTGTCCCGCGTGGCCAGGAGCTGGGAGATGCAGTAAGGGACGAGGCCGACAGTGGCCAGCGGCACGGCTGCGCTCTTGCAGAACGAGAGGACGTAGAAGAGCAGCTGCATGTGGGAGGGCGGCTTGAAGGCGTCGAAGAGGTGCAGGATGAGGAGGGAGGCAGCGGCGCAGCCCAGGCGGAACGGCAGCCGCTGGCCCTGCTTCCCCCGGCAGCTCTCCAGGTACATGTGGGAGTTGAGGGCCAGCCCCAGCCCGAAGAGGATGCCCAGGTTACGGAGGAGGCTGGCGAAGGGGGTGGTGTCGATGTGGACCCACTCGGGGCGCTTGCACCACTTCTGTGCCTTTTCCAGTGTCCAGAGCAGGTCCACGCCGACCGCCCGCAGCAGGAGGTAGAAGCCCAGGGCGAAGCTGAAGAGGAAGAAGGTGATGCCCACGTAGCGGCGGAGGCTGGCGTGGTAGATGCAGCGGACGTGCTGGAAGCTCTTGGCCACGGCCATCCCTGCCGGTAAGGAAGCGGGAGAGGAGGCAGTGCCCATCGGTGAGGGATCCCTGCTCCATCCCTGCTCCTCAGGGTGCTGGAGCTGAGCGGGGGACGCGTTGCTGGGGCTCCCCAGTGCTCCCACACGGCACTCACTGCCCTGGCAGCCACTGCTGCTCACAGGGACTGGCTCTGGCCCTCACACAGTGATGGCCCTTTCACACCCACGTTTGTGGTCCCTCAGGGCCCAGCAGTGCCCTGCCTGCCCCACTGGGACTCCTGCGTCAGACAGGGCAGGGAGTGGAGGGCATCCTGCCCATGAGGAGGAGGGCAGTGAGTGCAAAGCCACAGAGGCAGCTTTGCATCAACACCTCACATGCACCTATCTATCAGGCACCCTTCCTGCCCGGTGCTGCAGGTGCTGTGGGGAAGGCGATGGGGCTCAGATGCACTCACCTGAGATAACCCCTGCGATGACCTGATGGGGGAAGTGGGCAGCAATGAAGACTCGGGACAGGCAGACACAGACCTGGACCGCCCAGAACCCCATCCACAGCACCATCCACAGCACCCTGCAAGGGGCAGGCACCCGTGTCAGCCCCAGGGCTGACTGACACTGCCCGGGTCTGCCCCCAGCCCTGTGCCCGGCTGGCTCTGGAGCAGCCCCTGCCCACCGCAGGTAGTTGCAGCCCACGGCTCACCAGTATTTGAGTGTCTTCAACTGCTTCTTCCCCATGGCAGTGGAGAGGAGGGCTGTCACCATGACATAATACACGCCTGCTGCACCCATGGCGTGTCCGGAGGGGCTCCCTGAGTGCAAAGAGAGCCCCACATCAGAACCCCCCCCATAGAGTGGCACCAACCGCATGGCGCCTGGCACCAGTCTCCCTGTGGCTGCTGCTCTGGAGCCCACTGAGCGGCTGCCAGCGCATGAGGCTGCAGCTGAGCACGGCCATGGCACAGGGCTGCAGCTGAGCATGGTCCTGGCACAGGGCTGCAGCCAAGCACAGGCAGGGCTTGGTGCTGAACCGCCACGTGTGCACCGGGGTCAAGGTCTGCTCCACGCAGGGGCTGTCTCTGCCTCCATCGGCAGCAGTTCCAGTCCTCCCTGGGGAGCCAGGCAGGGTTACGGTGGGCAGCAGCCACAGCCACGGCCATGCCACCACCTCCCTCCCCATAGGGAGCTGCATGTGCAGGATCCCAGGCAAGCACCCACTGTCCCTTCCAGGGACCCACCGGGGCCGGTCTCGCAGGTGAGTGGGAACTGCTGGATGGCTGGGGCAGAGGCGTTGCTGTAATAATCTGTCTCATGGACCCACCAGTATGGTCTTTCCCCAAAGAGGATCCTGCAAAGAAAGAAGAACCGGGGCTGTAGGGGTCCTGGGCAGCAGAGCTGGTGGCACAGCCTCGGGTTCCACTCTGGCCTGGGAGCTGGAAGAGGCAAAGGACCCATGGAATGGTCCAGGGTGTCCCAACAGACACAAACAACATCCAGCTGATTGCTTGGTCCCAATAGCAACCACCACCTATGCTCTGCCCATCCCTGGCCCCTGAAAGGGGAGAACAGGGCAACAAGCTGAGAAAGAAGAGTGTTGTCTGCTCCCCTTCAGTCTTTTTCAGGCCAAGAGCAACTGTCTTGTGGTGGCATCGAAGGCAGAGGGCACCCGTCCCTGTCACGCCTGCAGGCAAGCACGGGCATCCAGGGGGATTTGAGCTGCAGGAAGGCACAGAACTGGGACCTGCTGCAGGGACACTGGGTGCAGCCCCAGAACCTCGGGATGCTGAAAGGCTGCGGCGGGGATGGCACCCCTGGGTACCACAGCCCGCTGCCAGGATGGGACATGACCTCTTTTGTCTGTTTTACGCCCATGTCAAGGCTGGGAACGCACATCTGGCCCTCCCTGCTCCAGCTGTGCCAGCACGCGTGGAGGGAGCTGTGGCACGGGGCCACTCACCACTTGAAGACGAGGTTGAGCCAGTCGCCGATCACGGCCACCCAGATGAGCCTGATGCCCACGGCCTCGTTGGAGTGGAACCAGATAGGGAAGAGGACAAAGAAAGCGTTCCTGAGGTCGGCAGCGAAGGAGATGAAGAGGAACAAGTCCTGGGAGCCGCGGAAGTGCTCCTGCAGCCAGTGCGTGGCCTGGATGCCCGTGTCGTGCAGGAGGTTCATGCTGGGTTCCATCCTCCTGCGTGGCTCGGGCTGTCCCGCGCTGCACCGCGCCGCCGGCGTTTTATACTCCTCAGGGTCGTGTTTGCTGCGGGCAGGTTGCTTGTCCCAGCGCCGATCTTTGGACCCAAAACCACTTTTGCCAAAGGTGCATCACCGAGGGGTTGTTACAAACATGTTTGGAACAGCTGACGTAAAAACAGGCTCCGGGGCGCGTGGAGCCCCGCGTGCTCCGGCACCAGCACCTTAACCCCTTCCCACACCGCCGCCTCCCTGCAGGGTGCTGGTGGCTGCCTCAGCCGGGGCTCCTGCAGCTCCTGCCCTTCCTGACAGCCGGCTCAGCGGCTCCCACTGAACCGCAGCGTTCGCTGTTAGCAGGGAGGAGATGCAGGTGCCTGTGCCCTGTGCGAACGGCCCTGCGGAGCTGTGGCGCGTTCCCCATCCCTCTGCCATCACCCCAGCACCACCAGAGCGCTGCAGGGATGCCCAGGAGCAGGGAGTGGGTTGTGTGTGGAGTGCAGGGCCGGGTGCCTCCAGCTGATGAAGAGCCACCTTGCTGCCACACCAGGCTGCTCGAGGGTCATGGGAACTTCCCAAGCCATGGGCAGCTCCTGGTTGTCAGTGACGTTGTTCTGGTCTCTGGTGTGGGGTTACAGGGTGCAAAGGGTCCTTAACCCACAAATGAAGAAAGGCATTCCCCCCAGCACAGATCCTCTGGGTTAACCCCTCCTGCACAAGTGCCCTGCCTGCAGGGATGGAGCTGAACACATCACTCATCCCAGCAGTGCTGGCACCGCAGCTTCATCACCCCAGGGAGCAGCATCCCCGGGAGGTGGTGCTGAATGGGGAGCGTGGAGCTGTTCCAGGAGCCTGAGCCCTCGGCATCAGCCTGGCCAGAGAACCCTGCTGGGCACGGCCCCGCAGCCCCATGGCAGCCCCATGCACGGGGTGCCCCAGCAGAGCCTCCCACAGTGGAAGAGGTGGGACAGACAAGAGGTGTTAATGATTAGCAGCCAGTGAAAATACATCACTTATCTCCCCTCCTCGAGAAAGTTCAGGTCAAGATCCTTGAACCGCTGCCCATGTGCCGTCTGCCATGGCATGGAGCAGGCAGAGGTCGTGCCCAGGCTCTGCGCTGCTGCGGGCAGCATCCTGCCCCCTTTACCTGCACACAGCCCAGGGAGCCAACAGGCAAAACCACTGCAAACCCCCCTGCCTGGGGTACAGGCACAAAAGCCCAGCGAAGCCGAAGGTTGCACGGAAATGGAATTACTCTTGCAAAACAAACTCCCCAGCAGCTCGTTCCAGGGTCTTCAACCCGGCGCGAAGGAATGCGGCAGCCTTGGCTTCCGCATCGAGAACGTTTTGAAACAGCAATAAATTCTCCCTGGGAGATTTCACAGCGGAAAATGGGGGCAAAAGGTGCTGGGGGATGGGGATTAGCGAGTCCTTGGAAAGAATCCCTGCAGGAGAACTGGGGCCACGGCAGGGAGAGGCCACGTCCGCCCCACGGTCCAGCACCAGCCAGGCTGTGAGTGCTGCTTCCCAGTGCCCTGCTCTGCAGGTAGATCCCCGGCCCCAGACTGGCTCCAGCTTTCCCATGGGAGGAGCAGGGCCAGGCTGCGGGTGCTTTATCCCTGTGCTGGGTTCTGTGCTCAGGCGGCTTTGGATCAGGCTCAGCACCCGGAGCTGTGCGCAGCTGCCTCCGGACCACAGTGTCCCCACTACTCCCAAGGCACCGGCTGCAGCTGCAGGCGATGCTGTGCACGTGGGAGCTCTAACGCACTGTGCTGCACATGGGGCCGCTGCTCCATCCAGAACATTCCCAGCCCGTGGGCAGCAGCAGGGAGCGAGCTGGGTCGCCGCAGCATGGAACTGCCCGGTCCTGCCTGCGTCAGCGTGCGGGCAGAGTCCAGGCAGCACCGCAAGCACGTGGGCACGCAGTGGCAGGCAGGGAGCCGCAGCAGGGAGCATCCCGCATGCTCCACCACGCTCCTCCTGCTGTCACCCCAAGACACCCCTGGGCCTCGTGCTGAGCCATGCCCTGGATCTGCACAGCATCCTTCCCTGCGCCGCACAGCATCCTTCCTTGATCTGCACAGCATCCTTCCCTGTGCCGCACAGCATCCTTCCTTGATCTGCACAGCATCCTTCCTTGATCTGCACAGCATCCTTCCTTGATCTGCACAGCATCCTTCCCTGATCTGCACAGATCTGCACAGCATCCTTCCCTGCGCCGCACAGCATCCTTCCTTGATCTGCACAGCATCCTTCCCTGTGCCGCACAGCATCCTTCCTTGATCTGCACAGCATCCTTCCCTGCGCCGCACAGCATCCTTCCTTGATCTGCACAGCATCCTTCCTTGATCTGCACAGCATCCTTCCTTGCACTGCACAGCATCCTTCCCTGATCTGCACAGCATCCTTCCCTGCGCTGCACAGCATCCTTCCTTGCACTGCACAGCATCCTTCCCTGATCTGCACAGCATCCTTCCCTGCACTGCACATCATCCTTCCCTGATCTGCACAGCATCCTTCCCTGCGCTGCAGCGAGCCAGGCTGGCTCCAAGGGGATGCCCAGGGCTGCTTGAGCCCATCGCAGCTTGGCCCTGGGCAGACCCAGCTCCCACAGCAAGGGGGCAGAGGGGATGGATGCCCACCATTCCCCCAGGGACACAATGGCCAGCACTCGGCATCCGCAGCCACATGAGGCTGGAGCTGAGCGACCCTCGCCAAGCTCCTCAGTGTCCCCACCCCAGCCCGGTAGAGCGAGGATGAGCTTTGGATAGTGTGGAATTCGGTGGGGGGTGCGGGAGCAAGGGTCCCTGTGCCGGCGGGGGCTGAGCACACTGGGCAGCAGCCAAGGCCAGAGCCGATTGATGCACCTCGGACCGGCCGTTACACATTAACTCCCTTGTTTGTCCCACATTCCCCGGCAGGAACCTCCAGCCAACACCCCGGGTCCAAGAGCACGGCCGGTGCCAGGCTCTGCCCCACCGCCCTTGGACCCCAGGAGCACCCCAGAGCCGAGCCAGGACCCCCCATTACAGACACCAGTGCCCGCAGCAGCGCTGGGCTCTGGCCTCCAGCCACAGAAGCGGCAGCAGCACCCATGAGCTCCACATTGGTTTGGTCAGAAAAGCACCCGCATGCCTGTTTATTGGGGAAGGGTGGACACGGGGCAGCACCCGTCCCATGCTCCTTGTCCTGCAGGCTCTCAGCGCGCTGTCCTTGTCCCCAGAGCTTGGCACCGCCGCAGCAGCAGCAGCAGCTCAGCATCAGCCCCGGAGCTGCACATCCAGGGGGCCGGGGTGGATGTTTTGGGCATCCCGGAGCTGCTGGCTCCAGTGTGGCTGGGCACACGTGGACCACGGCTCCAAGGGGAGCTGCAAGCTCGTGCAGTGCCCAGCCCTGGCCAGCACCGTCCCCCTGTGTGCAATGACCTACCTTGGGGAGCAGCAGGAGCCCCGGTCGTGGAAGAGCAAAGCAGCTGTGGGCAGCCCACAGCATTTTGGGTGGCATCCTGGATGCGGTCTATGAGAGGTCACTCCTTGGGGCTGTCCTTTAGAGGCTGTGAGCCCACGTTTGGCGGTGCTGTGGGGCTGAAACAAGAACTGAGCTCACCCTGAGCATGCAGCATCCCAGGCATGGGGAGGGCAGTCCTGGCATGGCACCGGCACCCCTCCAAGGACCCCACACCGCAAGGGGCTGGGCAGCAGCAGCCCCTTCCCCATCAGAGTGCGCCAGGCAGCGGGGCCAGGCTGAGGTTGAGGAACCCCCCGTAACGGAAGGGGGGCAGATGGGGGGCACAGGCTGGGGGCGGGCAGGCCAGCGGGTTGGCTCCACACATCCCGGGGTCCTGCTCGCTGCTGAAGTAGACGCTGTCGGGTGAGTCCACCGAGGGGTCCTCATCGAAGTAGTTGTAGGGCCTCAGGAAAAAGCCAACGCCGTTCCCCACGGTCACCGTGTTGGGGATGTCTTCAGCATGGGGGACGTGCAGGAACCCCACCGAGATCCAGGCCACCAGGTCCTGCGTAGGAGGGAAGCCGGGCACCCCGTCAGCCCCACGGAGTCACTTTCAGCCCGTCACCCACCCAGGTTGGCTGCGGGACACGTGGGGCAGGAGCCGGGGCTGCACCCACAGCATTGGGCTCCACGGGCGCAGGAGTCCCCAGCTCACCTCGTTGGTGATGGTCTCGTTGTTGATGAAGTCAGCGAAGGCAACGGTGGGCGTCCAGGGGTTGTTCTGGTTGTAGATGCTGGTGCTGGCGGGCTCCTCCTCCTTCCGACGGGTGACGGCCAACTGGTACCTGCACAGGGAGCAGAGGGGCTCATCCGTGCGATGCCGGGCACCACCGCCTGGGGATGCTGAGCGCATCCCTGGTGCGTGCCGGGGCACCAGCTCCGGCCTGCATCAGGGAGGGAAAAGGAGGGGCTGGCGCATGCGATTGCTCTAAATTAATCTTATCTAGGGTCAGATTCGTGCCTGTGAACTGCTGCAAACAGATGGCATTGAGCAGCTTTTCCAGGGATTCTCAGAGCCAAAAACTGCACGTTTGGTGTTTACCCCGTCCCTGCAGCCCGGCACGGGTCGGGAGCAGTGGGACCCGGTGTCCAGCCCTGGACCTACCTGCCCCAGCTGATGGCTCTCTCCATGGGGCTGCTGGTGGGAAGGTGCTCCCCGGCGAAGCTGGTGATCTGGATCCGGTAGCTGCGCGGATGCCCCCATTTATTGGAATTGGGGCTGGCAAAGGAGACGTAACGGGGCATGGGGGCATTGAGCGGGAACGCCGCCTCATCCTCCCTCTCCAGCCTTTTCCTGCGGAGGTACAGCCGCTCAATGGTGTTCTGCATGCTCCAGGGATCTTTCAGGAGCTTGTACCCCATGTCCTGGGTGTCCAGGGAGTTCAGCTGCCCTGTGAAACAGCAGGGAAAACCCTCAGGCCCGCAGCCCGCAGTGAACCGCGGCCGCACACAAAGGCGCCCAGACCTACCGTCGACATCCAGGTCCACCTTGTAGTGTATGTGGTGGAGGTGCATCGTCCCCAGCGTGTGGGGCCCAACCCTGCTGCCGTAGTCAGTGCCTTGGCCGTGGAGGAAGGAGGTGCTGATGTAGCCGGTGGCGTGAACCCGGACCTCCACGGCCCCGCTGCTGTGGAACATGAAGTCCCAGATGTAGTCGTAGTTGATGAGGGTGGAGATGGTGCGGATGACCAGCGTGGTTTTCCGCAGCCCCCCGTAGTACAAGGAGTGCGAGTCAGAGAAGTGGCGCCGCAGGGGGAGAGCGGCATCGTGCTCAAAAATGCACAGGGAGTTTTGGTTGGTTTTGGGGGTATCTGACTCCACCAGGTAGTGCTGGTCCACGTAGGTCGCGGTGTAGGGGCAGTCGAGGCCCCGGACGAGCTCGTAGGCAAACCTGCCGATGCCAAAGCTCCCATCGAGGTAGCGGGTCGACATCCCCCCGGGGCAGTTGGAGCCGTACAGGGCTAAGGCTTCCTGGAGGCTCAGCTCATAGACAATCCTCTCCCCGCGGTACCTGATGTCAAAGAAGCGCGGCCCAGAGCTGGGGCTCATGCCGAAGGTGACGCTCCAGCCCTGGAAGGTGACCCGGTTGTCCACGACGCTGTAGCGGGGACCCTGGGGCTCATAATGCAGCGGACCCGGGGAGCCGGGCTGGTGCCGAGGCCTCATTGAGCCCAGCACTGATTCAGCCCGAGGCTTGTGGATCCTGACAGCCTCCAGTGAGCTGGCCACAAACGCTTCCTCCAGATCCCCCATGCTGGCAAAGTAGTGCCCGTTGTAGAAGACGTGGCGCAGCTGCCAGAGGGAGACGTCGAGAGCCCCATGGTCCACCAGCACCTCCAGCCCCACTGGCAAGAGGTAGTAGCCAGAACCAGGCACGCTATGGAAGAGGACAAACCAGGTCGCCCGGTCGCCGGACTTGAAGCCGCGCGGGGCCGTCGTGAGGGTGGTCAGGTCGGTCCCATCAGACTCACAGCACGCGGCGAGGAAGCGCGGAGCCTTTCGCAGCTCCCTCCGGATGAGGACATTGATGTCCGCGTACTCCTTACTGGTAACGGGTCTGCGGTGGTACGGCACCTTCCCCCCGTACCGGCGCACCGTCACGTCCCGGTGATACAGCGGCGTCGGCAGCGGCCCCACCACGTACTCGGTGACGTTGGGCTCTGCCTGCTCCCCAAAGTACAGCACAGCCAGCGCCTCGCGGGGCGGACGAGCCCCCGCCCCGTCCAGGAACCGCAGCGCCTCTGCCTTGGCCGGCACCTGCAGCTCCACGGAGGCGATGCAGTTGTCGGAGGGCTTTGCCCGCGCGGCGTCCACCAGCCGCAGCCCGAGGTGTCCCCGCAGGTACCGCACCACCTGGGCCAGCTCGGCGGGGGTCAGATCCGCAAAGACCAGGCTGTGGCCGCCGTCGGGGTCCTCCTGCGCCGGGGGCCGGTGCGGGCACGCACCGGGGGCCCTGCCCCTGCTCAGCAGCACACAGACCAGCGCCAACACGGTGGCTAAAGCCAGAGCCAGGAGCACGAGCGCGGTTCTCACGTTCATGGCTGCTGAGGCTCAGCGCTCCCGCGGTCTGGCACAGCGAGTTTCCAGCTGCAGAACCTCCCCAGTGACCAGAAGGGGCTGGGTTTGGTGGGGTTTGTGGTTTATCCCCCGTTCGCTCGACAGGGAACGGCCCATTGGGCTGCGCAGGAGGGATGTTCTCAGACGTGCCCAGGAGTTGCTGGGGACCATAAAAGGCAACTTTCCTCTGCTTCCCCCAGTGGGTCATAATGTCAAGCACACTTAATGCTTCTGCCTCTGTTCTCCTCCCCTTGTCCCACTGCAGACCTTGGACAGAACAGAGCCAGCCACTTGGGGGAAATAAATCTATCTCCCTGCACTTCCTTCTCTTAACCCTGCAGACAGAAGCAGCCAGGCCAGCAGTGGGGACCGTGAGGACAATGCTCCTGTGCGCAGAGCAGCGCAGAGCACAGCATCACGGCCCCACCGTCACCAGCAGCACCTCCACAGCCTGTGCAGGCACTGCAGCATCCTGTGGTCCTGCAGCTGGGAAGGAGGGAGAGGACAGCGGCTGGTGTCCCCCAGAGGCACCTCCTGATGCTGGCATAGATAGGGCTGTGAGGAGGGGGATGAGGGCTCCAGAACCCACCCAGCACTCTGGCAAACGGCAGCAGCACGAGCCTTGCACTGGGCTCTCTGTGGTGGCCTCATGAAGTCTGTGTGGCTTGCACAGAGGGACCCATGAGCCCCCTCCCTGCAATGGTCCCCTCTGCACTCCGCAGTGAGAGCTCAGGACCTGCGTCCCAAGAGGGTCCTGGCTCTGTCCCCACCGAGCCCTGAGACTTCCCAGCCCATCCCTGGAGCATCCCATGCCCGGACACCCAGAGCCTGGTCTGTGGGTTAAGGAAACACAGCAGAGACCCCGCAGCATCCCCGCAGCAGACGCTGCTGTGCGTCATAAGAACGAGACACTCAAAGAGAGCACTGGACCAGAACCGTTTTCATTCTCTTAACCTGAGACAGGCACTACACAGCGCTTGCTTCTAGGGCAGAGGAACAGGGTTTTCTCCTCGCTTTCCCTCTGCGACAGACCCCAATTCAGCAAGTTAACAGAGCTCACATGGACCTCCCATGCGGCACCGCGCCGGGAAGATCATGCTTCCCTTTCACAGAGCACTATCTTAAAGCAATGGTAAAAAGTGAAGTCGTTGCACAACTGGCAATTGAGACAACTCCCCCAAAACACTGAGGCAGAGCAGGCAGCCTGGGGCCTCTGCGCCTCCCAGCGCCGTCCTCTGGCATTAAAGCCTGCTTGTGTTTTGGAAGCCATCATAGGTGAAGGGGGGGAAGTTGGGCAAACAAGAGGCGGTTTGGGGCAGGCACGCAACGGGGTTGACTTCACAGGCCGTGAAATCCTGCTCACTGGTGAAGAACACCCCGTCGTGTGAGTATATGGAGGGGTCCAGGTCATAGTAGTTGTAGGGTCTCAGGAGAAAGCCCACCGAGTTCCCTACTGTCACAGTGTTGGGAATATCCTCCGAGTGCGGGATGTGAAGGAAACCAGCGGTTATCCAGGCAACCAGGTCCTAGGCAGGGAAGAGCCACAAGACCATGGTTATTGCAGAACGCTGCAGAGCACCAACCAGAACCTGCCCAGGGGCCATGGAAAGCTCCAGGAGAGCAGGAGGGGACCCAGCCCTGCTGCTCCCACACCGCGAGCTCCCCTCTCCATGGGAAGATCCCCTCCCTTCCCAATGACCTGCCCGCAGCCATGGCCCACCCAGCAGGAAGGGCCCTGCCTGTGCTCTGCAGCCAAGCTCTGGCTCCACAGGGATTTTCCTGATGTTCTGCTGCATTTCTCCATAGGGGAAAAACAAGCTCCTGCTCTGCACGCTGACCTCTGCGCTCTGACCAAAGCACCAGATACCCAGCAAAGGGGATGCTCGAACCCGCTTCCCTCATTGCCCGGAGCTGTTCCTCTCCCAGCTGAGCCCACTGGGGCAGCTCTGGGGCTGGGTGCCACAGCTCCAGCCCCCGGCTCACCTCGTTGGTGATGGTCTCGTTGTTGATGAAGTCAGCGAAGGCAACGGTGGGCGTCCAGGGGTCGTTCTGGTTGTAGATGCTGGTGCTGGTGGGCTCCTCCTCCTTCCGACGGGTGACGGCCAACTGGTACCTGAGGAGAAGACAAGAGATGGGAGCAGTGCTCTGGGACAGGGCAGAGCTAAACCCAACCCCCTGCTCCCATGGAGCAACCCCAGCCCAGGAGAGCGTTTTCCCTGGTCCTCCCCATCAAGGAACACCTTTCCCAAACAGTGGGGCCGGGGGCATCACCAAGAGCCTGCTGCCCCGCTCAGAGCAGCCTGACCTTGCCCAGCTGATGGCCCTCTCCATGGAGCTGGCTTCGGGGACATGGTCCCCTGCAGAACTGGTGACCTGGATCCTGTAGCCGCGCTGGTGGCCCCACTTGTTTTTGCTGTTGGCTGCGAAGTAGATGTATCTGGGCAGCTTTGCCTGGAGCCGGAAGGCAGCCTGGTCCTCTGTGTCCAGGACTTTCTTGGTGAGCCGTGGCCGCTCTATCTGCTGCTCTGGGTTCCAGGGAGCCCGCACCATCTCGAAGGCCATGTCGTGGGCCACCAGGGAGTTCTTCACCCCTGTGAAGCAAAAGCAAAGTCACCGAGGAGCATCCCTGCAGTCCCCTGTGCTCCCCATGGACGTCTCCCCAGCCTCACTACCTGCACCCCAGGCTCTGAGCACCGGCTCCTGCCCGGGACAGCAGTTACAGCTCTGTAGCTCCAGTGCTCCATGATGCTGGGTGCACTTCTGTACGGCTCTAGCTTTGTCTGACCCAGGCAACACCACCACCCACAGGGACTCTCACCCTCTGCGAGAGACAGAGGGGAGCCCCATCCCAGTGCAGAAGAACAGGTTTGCTTCCCAGTGCAAGCAGACCCTAATTAAGTCTAGCACCTCATGATCCAGGCACCGTGTTTATGCTCATCAGCATGAGCCCTGGCAGCTGGAAAGCACCAGGAAGAGCCCAGGCTCGGAGTGCATTTGCACATCACAGAACTGGAGCCCTGCTGCACAGTTCAGGTCTTCCCACAGAGAAAAGGGATGGGCCAGAGGCTCAGAGCAACAGGAGCGGCTCAGGAGCAAATGAAGCCGGGGACAAGGTGGCAAAGACAGAGAGAAGTGGAGCTGCTGCTCCAGTTGCTGCTCTGAGCAGCAGAGCCGCATGCTCAGTGCCTGCCCCTGTGCCCCATCACACACCAGCAGCAGAAACAGCCCAAGGCAGCTCCAGGAAGCAGGAATGAAACCACAGAAGAGCTTGATCAACCCTGATCATGTGGGGCTCGGGACAGGGGCAGGGGCTGTGCACGGGCAGGAGGGGAAGGACCCATCCCACAATGGGAAGGCACCAGCATGGGCATGACTGGATCTGCACAGCACCGAGGGGTGACTGCAGTGGACAGAGGGGGAACCCATCCCTGCATCGCAGCAGCTTCTCATTGCTCTAAGAACAGAAGGGAGGCAGGTCTGTGGGAGCACACCCCCCATCCACATGGAAACAAAAAACTGGGTAAGGACCAAAACCGTCAAGTTTTAGGAGTCTAAAAGTACTCAGAGATGGCTCAAAGGAGAGAAAAGACCCAGACCTACCTCCCACGTCCAAGTCCACTTTATAGTTGATGAAATGGGTGCGTATCGTACCCAGCGTGCGGTCCCAAACCCTATTGCCGTACCGCAGGCCATCCCCATGGAGGAAGGATGAGCTCGTGTACCCTGTAGCGTGGACCTTGCCTTCAACGGCCCCGTTCTGGTAGAAGATGAAGTCCCACACGTAGTCATGGTTGCCCACGGTGGCAATGGACCGAAGGACCAGGGCGGAGTTGACCAGCCCCCCGTAGTACAGCGACTGCAGGTTGGAGTAGTGCCGCCTCAGCGGGGAGCCCAGGTTCTGCTCAAAGATGCAGAGAGAATCCTTTCTCTTGCTGGGGCTCAGGCTCTCGGACAGGGAGTGCGTGTCGATGTAGGTGGCCGAGTAGGGGCAGTCGACCCCTCGCACCAAGGGGGAGGTGTAGCGCCCGATGCCGAAGCTGCCGTCCATGTACCTCGTGGACATCCCTGCGGGGCAGTTGGAGCCGTACACGGACATGGCCTCCTGGACGCTGATTTCGTAGGCAACCCTCTCCCCCTTGTGTCGGATGTCAAACAGGCGCAGGCCCGTGCTCACGCTCATGCCAAAGGCGAAGCTCCACGCCTGGTAGAGGACGTGGTTGTTCCTGACGCTGTAGCGGGGACCCTGCGGCTCGTACTGCAAAGGGAACGGCGCGGCCCGAGGCGCCCGCGGCTTCATGGACGAGAAGTCCCCGTCCCGCGGCGCTCTCCTCACCTTCTCCACGCTGATGCGACCCTGCACGTAGGCGCTCTCCAGCTGCACCATGTCCCCGTAGTACTGCCCGTTGTAGAAGACCCTGCTCACCGCCCAGCGGGACACGTCCAGGCTGCTGTGGTCAACCAGCACCTCCAGCCCCACCGGGTGCACGAAGAACCCGCTCACGTTCTGAAACAAGGCGAACCAGGACTTGCGGTCTCCAGACTGGAACCCGTGAGGGGCTGCGCTCTCAAACACCACATTGGTGCTGTCGTATTCCAGGACCTCCTTCAGGAAGGTCGGGGCTGCAGCGAACGCCACCGTCTTCAGGAAAGCTCCCACTTGCTCATACTCACTGCCCAGCATCGGTCTGCGGTGGTACGGCACCTTCCCCCCGTACCGGCGCACCGTCACGTCCCGGTGATACAGCGGCGTCGGCAGCGGCCCCACCACGTACTCGGTGACGTTGGGCTCTGCCTGCTCCCCAAAGTACAGCACAGCCAGCGCCTCGCGGGGGGGACGAGCCCCCGCCCCGTCCAGGAACCGCAGCGCCTCTGCCTTGGCCGGCACCTGCAGCTCCACGGAGGCGATGCAGTTGTCGGAGGGCTTTGCCCGCGCGGCGTCCACCAGCCGCAGCCCGAGGTGTCCCCGCAGGTACCGCACCACCTGGGCCAGCTCGGCGGGGGTCAGGTCCGCAAAGACCAGGCTCTGGCTCCTTGATCCCGTCTCCTCCTCAGTGCGGGGCTGGGATTCACAGCCAGGGGACCGCCTGCCCCTGCTCAGCAGCACGCAGGACAGAGCCAAGATCACCACGGCGGCCCCCGCCAGCAGCACGTAGGGCAGTCTGGGGTTCATCTCTCCGAGCGCAGAGCCCACGAGCAGGGCTCGGCTGCAGCATCCAGGATACGTCCCTCTCTTGCAGAGCAGGCTCTTAATCCCTTTGCCATCTGTGGGCGTCAAGGCGTCTCGTTGAGGTGGGGATGGAGCCTGGAGCTTGCATGGGGCTGAGAGGAGATCACAGGTCCCAGCCAGTTCATCCTGTTTCCTCCCTACCCCAGACACCCTGGGGAAGCCAGCACGGAGCCGGTGCCTGACTCACACCCCAGCTCCTGATGGGTTTCTCTGCTGCAGGGCGACGCCGCAGAGCCCCATCCTCTGCCTGCCCAAGGGCCGTTTGCTTCTTGCAGCATCTCCCATGAGACCCCATCCCTTCTCCTGTGGGAGCGCAGCGATGCCATGGGGGGAAGCGATGCCAGCTCAGTCCTTCTGCACCTCAGTGCCCTGGGACCAGCCCTGCTTCCATGAGGAACCAGTGCTCCAGGAGAGCCCAGGACCTGCAGCTCCTCGGCACCTCCCCAGGCCAGTTCTCCCTGTCCCCACTCCCTGTCCCTCCCAGCCCTGCGGGAAGGGGCTCGGCTGCTCCAGCCACGGGCACACAACCTGAGACAGGAGGAAGCTCCCCGGTGAGAACGGGCAGCGCCCACCAAACCCCTGGGAGCAAGCACAGGCGAGAGGCAGCGCCTGGAGCTGCTGCAGCAGGAAGAGCAGAGGCTGAAGGGTGACCAGCAGGACACATCTGTCCCCATTCAGCCAACCCAGCCGCACTCCAGAGGACGTGATCCTCAGGCAGAAGCTGTCCCACACAGAAATAGCCTCTGTCAGGAAACCTCCGCCTTCCTGACCCCACGATCGAGAGCAGCGAGCAGGGCTCAGGGCCACCCCGGTGCAGCGTGAGGAGGCTGCTTCTGCACGGGCACCAGTTTCTGCAAGGCTGCTCCCACTGTGGCCCCGTGCGAGGCGGCAGCGATGCTCCGTCAGAGGCAAGGATGGAGCACAGGAGCATGGTCCATGTCACTGCCTTCCGGTGGGGCCAGTCTGAGGCACAGATGGGAGGGTCAGGTTGAGGCTGCAACCACTGGATCAACTCAGCACGCTTGTGATGCTGTTAATTCAGGAGTTTCAGTTTTCATTCTCACTTCCATCCTCACCCTTTTCCCCTGTAGGTCCCACACCAGCCTCGGATGAGGATGCAAGCAGCCCCTGTGGGAGATGCCCCGTTGTTGCTGTGCTGCAGTTTTGCTGAGCCCTGCTGCTGGGGAAGGGCTCCCCTCCCTCGCTGGGGAATGGGTCTGGGCTCTCACGCAGCTCTTCTCGACAGCGTTTTGCAGCAGCCGGGGCTGCGGGTCTGGAAGCAGAGCGCGGAGTAGAGCATCGCCACCATGCAGGAACTGGATCTTAGCACGTCTCCGTGCCTCACTCACAGGGAGGGAACCAGCATCCAGCCTCTTCCCGGCTGTAACGACGGCAGCGGCTCCTTTCAGGGCCACACAAACCACGGCACCGCAGGCGGGTACCAGAGAGCCCGCTGGAGCGGCTGCACTGGATGCACATCACTCCCGCATGCAGCGGCAGCCACTGGAGCTGCATTCCCCCTCGCTCTGCTGCAGCCGCAGCCTCTGGTCCTGTGCAGATGCCGAACGTTCTTCCCCCTGCGTTTCACAGGAGCAGGTTTCAGTAACCCCGAACGCCACCAGCGCTGCCCTCGCACCTCCCCAGCCTGCACCCGCTGCAATGGCCTTTAAAGGGAAGCAAAGCCCTTGGAGGCTCGCAGGGCAGACGCCAGCACTGCGCTGCTCAGCGCCGGCAGCAGCGAGCGGCTCCCTGCACTCCCAGAACTCCACAGGGATCCGCAGCCAAAACCCATGACTCGGAGCAGGAGCAAAGGGAATTTGCTGGCTCCCTACAGAACTCCGCAGCCGGGGGCTTGGGGTGCAGCTTACCGGTGTTTGCTCACAGGAGGAGCAGGAGGGAGCTGCACGAGCTCAGCCCCGCAGGACACCGGTCCTGCTGCCTGCCTCACGCTTGGCACTCAAGGTACCAAAAGGACTTCCCCAAGTTACCGGAGCAGCATCGGGCACCAAAGAGCCGGTTCCCACCTCCAGCGCTGCAGACGGGGCCGTGCCTATGGCAACGAGCCCCGTGCCAGGCGGAGGCCTCCAGGAAACACAAACATTTTGCAGCTGCTACCTTCATACTTTCCTTGGCCTGGACACGCAGCTCCCAGACAATTCCCACTGCCTCCAACTCCATCACCTCAGCAGGCTGTTCCATGCATAGGAATGACTTTGCAGTGAAAGAAGAGGTTGGGAGAGTGGAAAAGCAGAGTTCAGATGTTACTTGGGGGGTGGGGGTCAACAGACAGGGGGCAACCCCCCAGAGCATTGGGGTTTACCAAGATAATGGCAGGCAGTAAAGGAAGACCCAGACCTACCTCCCACGTCCAAGTCCACTTTATAATTGATGAAATGGGTGTGCATCGTACCCAGCGTGCGGTCCCAAACCCTATTGCCGTACCGCAGGCCATCCCCATAGAAGAAGGATGAGCTCGGGTACCCCGTGGCCTGGACCTTGCCTTCAATGGCCCCGTTCTGGTAGAAGATGAAGTCCCACACGTAGTCGTAGTTGCCTACGGTGGCAATGGACCGAAGGACCAGGGCGGAGTTGACCAGCCCCCCGTAGTACAGCGACTGCAGGTTGGAGTAGTGCCGCCTCAGCGGGGAGCCCAGGTTCTGCTCAAAGATGCAGATGGCACCTTTACTGCCTTGAGGGACCTGAGAATGGGCCAGGAAGTGCACATCCAGGTACGTTGCGAAATAGGGGCAGTCGACCCCTCGCACCAAGGGGGAGGTGTAGCGCCCGATGCCGAAGCTGCCGTCCATGTACCTCGTGGACATCCCTGCGGGGCAGTTGGAGCCGTACACGGACATGGCCTCCTGGACGCTGATTTCGTAGGCAACCCTCTCCCCCTTGTGTCGGATGTCAAACAGGCGCAGGCCCGTGCTCACGCTCATGCCAAAGGCGAAGCTCCACGCCTGGTAGAGGACGTGGTTGTTCCTGACGCTGTAGCGGGGACCCTGCGGCTCGTACTGCAAAGGGAACGGCGCGGCCCGAGGCGCCCGCGGCTTCATGGACGAGAAGTCCCCGTCCCGCGGCGCTCTCCTCACCTTCTCCACGCTGATGCGACCCTGCACGTAGGCGCTCTCCAGCTGCACCATGTCCCCGTAGTACTGCCCGTTGTAGAAGACCCTGCTCACCGCCCAGCGGGACACGTCCAGGCTGCTGTGGTCAACCAGCACCTCCAGCCCCACCGGGTGCACGAAGAACCCGCTCACGTTCTGAAACAAGGCAAACCAGGTGATGCGGTCTCCAGACTGGAACCCACGAGGAGCGGCCGTCAGGGCTGCGAGGCTGCCTCCATCGTACTCCATCACTTGGCGCATGAAGGATGGAGCTGTGGGGAACACTTGGCTCTTTAAAAACCCGGCCAGCTGCTTGTATTCGACAGCCAGCGTCGGTCTGCGGTGGTACGGCACCTTCCCCCCGTACCGGCGCACCGTCACGTCCCGGTGATACAGTGGCGTCGGCAGCGGCCCCACCACGTACTCGGTGACGTTGGGCTCTGCCTGCTCCCCAAAGTACAGCACAGCCAGCGCCTCGCGGGGGGGACGAGCCCCCGCCCCGTCCAGGAACCGCAGCGCCTCTGCCTTGGCCGGCACCTGCAGCTCCACGGAGGCGATGCAGTTGTCGGAGGGCTTTGCCCGCGCGGCGTCCACCAGCCGCAGCCCGAGGTGTCCCCGCAGGTACCGCACCACCTGGGCCAGCTCGGCGGGGGTCAGGTCCGCAAAGACCAGGCTGTGGCCACCGTCGGGGTCCTCCTGCGCCGGGGGCCGGTGCGGGCAGGCACCGGGAGCCCTGCCCCTGCTCAGCAGCACACAGACCAGCGCCAACACAGTGGCTAAAGCCAGAGCCAGGAGCACGAGCGCGGTTCTCACGTTCATGGCTCCGCTGGTCCCTGGGCCCTCGCAGCAGCTCGGAGCGGGGTTTCCAGCTGCTCCTCTCTCCGTTTAGGCTGCACTGGATGGGTGAGCAGGGTGAGCACAAAGGACTGGGAGAGGCCAGGGGAGGAGATCCGAGCTTGGTGGTGACCAGAAAGGGCAGATCTCTCTCTGCAGCCTCCTGTGTCCTCCCCGAGCAGTGTCTGAAGGCAGCAGTGGAGATGCAGGGTCAGTGACTCAGACAGGCTCCACAGAACTCTGTTACTCCTTCAGTCCAAGCTCGCTTCCTGCGGCTGCCTGTAAAAGCGCAGCTCCTGTCGTCAGCCCGAGGTGCCTGCGACCTCCGCCCGGCTCTGACAAGCTGGGAATTGTTGCCATGCTGTAGAATTCCACCTCTTTGCGACTCGTCGCGTTTCCTCCTTGTAAACACGGTCCCGGGCAGCCCCGTCCTGAGCTTGCAGTGGCTTTTTATTTATTTTCTCTTAAATCCTCCCCACGGAAGCCTTTGCGGAGAACACATCACTTGTGTAGCACCGGAGCAGCTCTGGCAGGCACGGAGAGAGGGAGCTCAGGGTGAGATTCAGGCACCGGTGCGCTGTGAACAACCGGCTCTCAGTCTGCACCTCCGAGCAGCCATGAACTCATTCATTCCACTGAAACAAGCCCTCACTGCTTCCAGTTCACAGGCGACTGAAGGGCAGCTCCTGAGAAGTTCCCTCAAGGACAAAGCCACCCCAACCTGTGGCACCCAGGGCTTGGGGCTCAATCCTGCCCGAGGCTGGGGGTCAGACCGCTCCAATCCCTGCCTGTCCCCGCTGGTGCTGGGAAGCGGAAGGCATCCAAGAGAGCCATGGCTGGAGATTCAACCCAACATTTCCACTCCTGCTGCCAGCCTCACCTCACCTCACCCTGGCCCTTCTCATCCTCCCCCCCGACAGCTTCCCGGCCGTGCTCACCAGACACCACACTGGCAGGCAGGAGGCCACATTGCCATAGGACACGCTCCATTATCCTCACCACCACAGGCAGCCTCAGCCTTCTTTAGCCCAGGCTGCAGCTGTGCAGGGCAGGGACACGCACGCCCGTTCCCTGCCAGCAATGTGTCATCGCTGCCTCACCGGCCGCTGCGCCAGCGCCGGCAGAGCCACGGCTCCCAGTGCACGTGGCGCCGGTGCCAGAGGAGGGCACGGACACAAGTGATGGGGAGAGATGGGACGGATGAGGACAGAGCCTTGGCTACACGGGATGCAGCAGCTGCAGGTTTCAGAGGTACCCTGCTCTTCCCAACTGGCCTCTAGTGGCAGAATGCCTCTGAGCAGCCACAGATGCAGCAAAGATGCGCTGATGTCCAAGTCAAGTCTTTCAATGGATGCTCTCAAGGCTTTGAGGGTTACTTGGGGCTAGGCCTGAAAGAAAAATTCCCTTTCCATGTAAGCCTGGAACAGGGAATCTGTTTCACCCAGCATTGCACAAGTGCTCTGCACCAACACACACCTACAGAGCCGAGCCAAGAGGATGCACAAGCCCCCGAGGCCGCAGGCACAGTGCTCACACTGACACAAAGAGCAGAGCCTCCAGTTTTCCCTTTGCCTCTTGGTTTTGCATCCCAAGTCCCTAAAGGTCAAGGCAGAGGCTGCAATTACAGACGGTCATTTTCTAAGCAGCGCAGCAGTACTTTAAAGACCTGGATGAGCTCCACAGGCTTGAGTGCCCCACAAATCACAACTCAACCCTGCAGCTCGCCTGGGAGACGTCTGAAAATAAAGGGTGGGAACAGCCCTGGGTCTGTGCATGTCGGGGTTTGGAAAAGAAAGAGAAACCCTGACCTGGAATGACATCCCCACGACAAACCAGCGCACGGCACACACCCGGGGCTGCAGGGTGTGTGCCATGGGTGCATGTCTGATACCCCGTTATCAAACCATGTCCTCTTCTGCTGCGCTTCTCAAGATGAGGACTTGTAAAGCTTCTTAAAGCAACACAAGAATCAGCCTGCACTTGCTGGGAGCAACGTTTAGGACGGAACAGCCCTAAATCCACCTACATCTTGCAGCAGGAATTTCAGGAAGCAGAGCAACTACCAGAGCCTGCAGAGCCAGGAAACCCATGTCGATACCTTCCTGATGGAAGCACTCAAGGATCTTTAAGGGCCACATCACTGAGATGCTCGTGGTACCTTCTCCAAAAGAAGCCTGAGGCAGGTCAAGCCATGTCTCTCAAACAGCAGCATAACTTGCTCATGACTTGTTTGGTTCATGGCGTTTGATGCCCTTCGCCCCGGCCCACACCTGATGGGGAGAATTCACATCCTCCTCCTGGTGTTTATTTTGGCTCCCAGTTCTTTTGGACACTGCCCATTGGCGCCTTTGATAATTGCAGACATCTCCCAGACAAAGCAAGGAGGGAGTTTGCTCGCACAGAGATATGGAGGGAGCAAACACCAGCCTCTCCCATCTATAGAAACCGACCCCAGAGACAGGCAGCGGACACTCTGGAACTGGCAGACACCTGGGAGAGAACAGCACAGGGAACCCTGTGCCAACGCTCCCGACACAGGCAAGGCTGAAGCACGCCCCGGGCCAGACCTCAGCCTTTGGAAAACTCCCATTCCCTCATCTCACGGGGTCAGCTCCTGTGCAACAGAACAGCGGGAACTGCCTGACCCTTCCCCACGGCGGCCGCGGATGGGAGCGTCTGCACCCAACTGCTGGGCCTTTGTTCTCCTCCCAGAGTTTAACAGCCCCCGTGTAGGAGCTGGGCTGTCACCCGTGAACAGCCCCAACAGCGCAGTGCCACTTGGAGAGCAGAGCACAAACCCCTGCACTGAGGGGTGAGGGTCACGGACAAGAAACCCTCCCCTGCTCCTGGCTTCCAGCCCAGCTCCTGCCTGTCAGGCACCAGCAGGACTCTCCCAGCCCCAGCAGCACAGGGAAGGCAGGAGCGTGTCCTTGAGCCTCCCCCAGCAGGAGACACAGAGGCCAGGGACAGCCCTTTCCTTGGCACCACATGCACGGAGCAGGCAAGAGAGGAAAGAAACACACGCAGCAATGGATGCTGCAGTCTCAAGGAGACAACACACAAAGCACACAAGGTGCCTGAGTCCCATGCACTGGGCTGAGGTGGGACAGAACAGCTCAAACACAAAACCGTGGGGCCAAAGGCAAGCTGCAGTAGAAACAACCTACAGAGCAGTGCAGAGCATTTACAACAGAGAGAGGCACGAGGAGAATGCAGGGAAGGAGCAACTGGATGTGAGAAAGGCACAGCCACTGGCCCTGCGCAGCCTGGGAGCTCGGCATCACACACAAGGGGCTACCTTAGAAGAATTCCAAGTACCTCATTTTAATTTCTTGACATGGTCAAAGTTTACATACGTTCATCTGGCAAAGAGAGCCCAACAACTCAAAAGGAATCAATACAAACACAAGGGGAAGTGCTGCTCCCAGACAGCAGCCAGAATGCAGTTGGTTTGTTACTGAGCATTTATTAGCGGGAAGACTAAGAGTTGACTTACTACAAACAACAACAGAAGAGTCTATAGCAAGGGCCAGCAGCCCTCCACACTCGGGGCAAATCCCTGGGAAACCAGCAAGAGACACCACGGCTCTTAGAGGTGGAAGCAGAAGAAACAAAGAAACTAAGTAAAAAACAAAGGGAAGGGAGAGAATTCATTCCATTTGTCACTGTTGTTACAATGGGGGGAACACAACTATTAAGGCTACTGCACAATGAGAATATACAGGTGTAACAGCGAGACCTGGGCAACAGTGAGGTTCCTGAAACAAATGACTTCACATTCCCTGAAGAGGGGACTTAAGTAGAAATACTATAAATAAGAAAAATTTTGGAGCTTGCAGCGTTCTGGGCCCATTTGCCACACACAGAAACTGATGCAACACAACCAGTCATTCCCAAAGGGGTTTGTAATGGACCATGAAACGTCCCGGAGGAGCCCCCAGGCACACGAGCATGCCCTCTGCAGGGGAAGGCCTACAGGGTCTGCCATGGGACCAGGTAGGTGGGCACCAGCCATCCTCACCCCAAGCACCAGCTGCACGGGAGCACTGCCAGGGGACAGCGGGGCTCAGCCTGAGCACGTGTGGAGACTACCAGGAGTTAGTATCGGACCCCGGCCCCCCCTCCTCTCATGCTGAAGGGGCAGCAGGATGTGTGTGAATAACGTTGGGTTTAGCCAAGAAAGGGGCTCTAAGTCCAATCACAACCAGGGGCAGAAGCCACCTGAGCTCCTGACCAGCTGGGACAGTGACCAGCTGAGTTTCAAGCACCACCTTGTGCTGCTCTGCACTGATCTAGCCAGAACTGACAAGGCAGAGGGACATGGGGCAGGTTCTGCTGTCAGGAGAGAGCCAGGAGGGCAGAGCGGGCAGCAGCACCAGGACCAGGAGGGGCAGGCTCCCCTGTCCTTGCAGAGCACCAGCAGCAGAGGGGCCCAGCAGCAAAGAGCCAGCTTCTCCCCCACAGCACCACCACCCCAGCATGCTCTGTCTGCCCCACTCCCAGAGACCCCAGCTAAGAGATGGGGCAGGACAGGGGCTTGGTCTCTAGTGTCGCTCCTACTCAGGTAGGAAGAAAGGCATGAAGGAATGTTCCTGCCTGGCTGGTGCTCTCACTCCAAAGCAGCCTCTAGGGCACCCCAAAGCAGCACGGCCTTCTCGGTACCAGTTACTAGAGGGAGGGAGAGCTCCTGAGACCTGAACAAAACCAATCACAAAACTAGGCAAGAGTTTCTTTAGAGTTTAACTAAGAATGCGATACTATTTCCAGCCAGTTTCCCATCTCGATAGTCACGTAACAAACCAAGGCAATGACGGTCTTTAGCTGACTGAACAGTTCTCAAGTTCAAACGTTGACACTTAATAGAGGGTCTCAGCATTGCTGCTCCGAGGCCTCTTGATCTTCTCAATGTTTTTAAGGATCATGTCATGCAAAGTGACCTGCAAAAAGGGAGACAAGGCCTCAGACAGGGTGAGGGGATGCAGCATTCAGCCTTCACAACGAGCCCAGGTTAAAGCAGCAGCATAGCTCACGCTGGCACTACCCTCATCCCTTGCATGCAGTCGCATCCCCAGTCTAAGGGCTTCTTCCAGCCAGACTGTGCAGAAGTCACCACATGTAACGCAGAAATGATTTCTCTAAGGACCCCAGGGATAGCTTGGGCTGCAGGGAGAGCTCAGGAGGTGCTAGATACCAGCACCCCCAGGAGAGGTGACAGTCAGTTCCTCTCATCAGAGCGGGGAGGAGGCAGGAGCGGGTGTACCCCAAGGGGAAGGGCAGGGCAGGAGGGTCACAAGGGCTCTCTCCTGTTGGCAAGCTCCAGTTTTCCACTTACATATTGATTCCTCAGCTCTGAAATGATCAGGCGCAGACTAATGTACTCCTTCTCGTCGATCTCGGTCACGGTGCGGCGATAGTCCTCCTGCAGGGAGCAGAGGCTGAGCCCAGCGCTGCCTCCCCAGCACCAAGGGAACCCCCCCACCCCTTCAACTGCTCTCCTCTAATGCAGATGTCCTGCATCCCTGCACAATCCCTCCCTGCCCCTCCCAAGACCCTCAGCCCAAAAAGGACAGTGATGAAGTGGCCCAAAGAGTCCCCAAAAGCAGCAGCATGTACCATGTACATCTCCACTTCCCCACTCACTTACCACATGAGGGTACTTAGCTATTTTGGAAACCAATTTTGCTCTTGTGATATAATATCTGATAAGAAAAGGGAGAGACTAAAGGTCAGATTAACAGCACCGAGATCTTTTTCAGGCCCAAGCTGCCCTAGGAAAGCTGGGGGACCTTCCCCAAGCACCTCCCTTTCCCAAGGGGCTCCCACAAACAAGGCTTGTCCTTGCATGCCTACCTAGAAATCTGGTCCAGGTAGGACGCTGCCTCACTCTCCACAGTTCGAAGCTCAGCGACTGTTTCCTCCTGCAGGGAAGAGGAGGAAGTCATTGGCTGCATGAGACTGCTCACTAGGGCTCTGCAAGCAGCACCTCTCAGCAGTGCCATGTCAAGCTCAGGCTGGGCTTTTAACACCTGAGTGAACACTATCAAATGAAAGATTCAGAGGAAGCCAAGAGATCCCTGTCCCTGGAGCACAGCTCCTCCTGCAGCAGGGCAGTGAGTAGAGCCAGCAGGGCCTCACCTGAATAGAAACACCAAAGTTGTTTCCATCTTCTATCCTGGGAATGAGAAGCTGCACCCACATTTTGACCTGTGGTGGAGAGATCACAGCACTGATCAATACTGACACCTCCACAGAGACCGTGCTCAAAAAGGTATGGAGGGGGCCAGAGAAGGGCCACAAAGATGATCAAAAGTTGAGAGCTGGGCTTGTTCAGCCTACAGAAGGCTCCAGGAAGGCCTCACCCCCACATTCCCGTGTTTAAAGGGTGGCTACAAAGAAGAGTGAGACCCCTTTTGACAAGGACTCACATGGAGGAGAGGAGGGGTGATGGGCACAAGTTACTCCTGGGGAGATTCCAGCTGGACACAGGGAAGTTTTTCCCAATGAGAACTATCAGCTGCTGGGATAATCTCCCCAGGGAAGTGGTGGGGTCCTCAGTACCGGACACTGTTAAGATTCAGCTGGGCAGAGTGCTGGGCTATCTAGTGTAGGTCACTGTTTGCCTAGAAAGGTTGCACCAGATGATCCTTGAGGTCCTTTCCGAGCTGGGATTCTAGGATTATTTCCCTACACCTACCCCCAGCCACTCTCAGCCACTGCAATACAAATCCTGCCTTTCCTCATCCACAGAGTACAGAGGGGTCGGCTCCTTCCACCCAGAGCAGCTTTGCCTCCATCCTCCTGCTTCCACTTGGCTCCAGTGCTCATACCCACCGTATTACACTTCTCAATAAGCAGCCTGATTTCTGGTTTCACTTTCTCAATGATGTCCACCAGCTGCTGGTTGCTCTTCAGCATCCCATTGGGCATCACAAACACTTTGGTACCTACCAGCAGAGGAGAAAAACACCTCATCAGGACACACAGGAAGAGCTGCAGCAGCGGATCACACCGAAGGTCCACCTGAGCATCTGATCTCCTGCAAAGGCTTGTGGACACTGAGTCAAGCTATAGCTAACGTGCATGGAAGGGGAGATCTGACACGGGATGACAGCAGTTACCACAAGGGAAGAAGAGAGAACATGGAGCTGAAGAGCTCCAGGCTGCTGAGCCTGGGCACAAGGGATTTCCTGCTCCAAGTGTGCGAGCTGTTTGTGCCTCAGCTTAAGCCAAAGCCTGGTGTCTTCCTCCAGACAAGGAGAGCCACAGGGAGATGAGCTGCCTCTGTCAGCAAGCCAAGCTCAAGCAAGTACTACTTGTGGCTATCAGAGAAGTCCTAATTATGCTTCTGAGAGCTGGAACCTGACTCCTCCTCAACAGAAGTGTGGGTCAACCTTGGAGAGGTCGTGCGGACAGGCCTGCATGAGCAGCAGCTGCTGTGAGGACAGGGCAAGTGGGATTCGTGCCATTTCATATCCCCAGGGCGTGGTGCACTGGCTCAGGGTGCAAGCAGCAACACAAGGGACTTGGGGACTCTTACCCTGAAAGGTCTCCTCGCGGTCCTCCAGCTTCCTCTTTTTCATATTTGGCTAAAACATACAAAATGTTTTACTCACAAACTACTCGGGAGCTACAGCAGTGTCCCAAAGGAACCAAGGGAAACTTCAGAGCCTCTGCTACGCTCCTGGATCTAAGCATCCTTCTTTAAGAGCCAAGAAGGTCTGCAGAGCACAGTACTGCCTTCAGCAGACTTCCCAGAGCAGTTCCTAAGAGCCTTTGGGAGAGCCATGGCCTTTTACTGAGTGAGAATATACCTACTCCAGCACAGGGCAAGCCATGCAGTTTTAATCAAGAGAAGCAGGGATCACAGCCAAGAGAGTAACCTTACCCCATCCAGTCCATCGTGGCTGTTTGTGAGAAGAATTGGGTCAGGCACTGGGAGGTTCATGTCCGAATGGATCTGAGTGAGATCATGAATATTCAAGATAGGATCCTGGAAAATAAAGCAGATTTGTTATTTAATTATGAGTGAAGAAACTCTGTCCCACCAAACACAATGGGAAGACAAAAGATCCAGCTCTCTCTCGTATCCAACTATAAAATAAGGACAAATGAAACAGAAAGGGTCTAACAATAAGCCTGTGAGGAGCCCTCCCTCCACCCAAGAGCAGCGTGCCAGCTCCAGCCTGGATCAAAGCTATCAACTGCCTGCAGGGCTGGAGCCATGTGAGAGCACAGCACAGCCCCGCGTAGCAAAACATGTAAGAAAGATAAATGTGGTGATCACACAAAGAAAACTGCAAGGGGAAGCACCCCCTCTAGAGCCAACAGCCCTCAAATGCATGCGAGCGACTGAGCTGCAGCTTCACCCCCGTGCGACACAGCGAAAGACACAAGAGGCCAGGGCCTGCCACGGTGCTATCAGCGCTCAGCTTGGAGGTGAAAAAGGAGATGGGAAGATCTCACCTTGAGGAACCCATCGAGTTCTAACAGCTTCTTTGGGAAAAAGTTTGCCACCAGGTCTTCAGCCTGAGAGAGAAAGCACAGACAACGATGGGAAACAGCTCCCACCGCCAGAGAACAGCAGGAACCCAACTGTCCAAAGGCAGGAAGCAGCAGGGAACACGAGTGCTGTGGCTGCTGCCACACTGAGGCAGGGTGAGAACGGGCCAGGAGAGCACGAGGCTCGAGCCCCTCGCCATGGCTGGTGGCTGATGGGCTGCGGAGCTTCCTGGAGAGGCTCAGACCACAGCCAGGTCTCTCGGGGACATGGACCCGATGGGTTTGTCCCCATCCCACCAGCAGCAATACAGGGGGGGGGACCCTCACCTCGCTTGTGATCCGCTCCCTGAAGGAATCCACCTGCAGGAGGAGAAAAGCAGCACTTCAGTCACTCCCGAGCCATACCGAGCGCCTCGGGGGCGCCTCCTGCCCTCCGAGGGACCCCCGGGAGCTGACCGAGCCGCTGGGCACCGAGCGGCCGCTGCCGGGGGCGCCGGAAGCTGCTCCGCCTGCGCGGGCCGGGCCCTAGCGGCCCATCCATCGGCACGAGGAGAACCCAACACCGGGCCGGCGGCGGCACCGGGCGCGGAGGGGCAGGCTCCAGACCTCGCTTGGGCCAGCGCCCGCCCTCCCGGTGCGGCGGCGGCCGGGCCGTTCTCAGCGCCCTCACGTGCAACGGCCGCGGTGGAACCAGCGGGCAGCGGCAGCAGCGGCGGCGGCGTGAGGCCGCCCCGCCCCGAGGCCCGGGCCCAGCCCGCGCGGCGGGGGCGCTGAAGAAGGGGGGGAGGCCGCCGGCGGGGTGCGCACCTTGAGCTTCACCTCCGGGTCCACCTTGAGCAGCGAGGCCATGGCGGCGGCGGCGGGCGGGGAGCGTCCGGTCCGCTCCGGTCCGGGGGATGCCGCGGGGGCCGCGCTGCCGCTGCCCCAACACCGGCGTCGCCGCCAACCACCGGAACTGACGTCACGCGGCGCGCCCGCCAATTGGCCGCGCACTCTCCCTCCGCCGCCGAGCCCGAGGTCCTGGCTGCTCACGTTAAAAATGGCCGCCCCTCGTTACACCCCTGACAGGACCGCGCCCCCGCGGCCGCACGTCACATCCGCCGCGCGGCGGTGGCGATGGCGCGGGGCTGAGCGGGCATGGAGGGCAGCCGCGGGGCCGGCGGCACGGCGCAGGTCAGCTTCGTGTGCCAGCGCTGCGGGCAGCCGCTCAAGCTCGACACCTCCTTCAAGATCCTGGACCGCCTCACCATCCAGGAGCTCACCGGTACCGCGGGGCGGAGGGCGGCCGGCGGGGCGGGGGGGGGGGCGGTGGGGCCGGGCACGGGTAACGCCTCCTCTCCCGCAGCCCCGCTGCTGGCCGCTGCCCCTGCCCGGCCCGGGGACGCGCACGAAGAGGAGAGCGCCCTGACGGAGGTACGGCGGGGTCGGGTGCGCTGGTGGGGGTGTCCCCTTACGGTCCTGTGTCCCCTGCCGTGCCCGGTGACGGTGTCCGCTTGTCCCGCAGGAAGCCTTCGCGGAGAACCGGCAGGATGGCGTGTCCAGGCGGTTCATCCCGCCGGCCAGGTACGGCCGCGCTCCCGGCAGGCCCCATCCGCCCCTAGCCCGGGGAAATGGGGTCCCGTCCGTCCCATCCCCACGGGCAGAACGGGGTCCCCTCAGCAGCGGGGCCCAGCTGAGCCCTGCACGTAGCAACCAGTCCTGTGTGAGCTCTGTTTCCCCCGGGAGTGCGTGGGGCTGCCTGGGGCTGCCCCTTACCTCCGGGTGAACCCAACCACCGTCCCCTAGAGCTCACCCGCAATCCAGCTCCTCCTCTCCTGTGCTCGTCCCTTCTGCCTCTTAACCCAGCCTCAGGTTTAAGCCTGGCCCCTGAGCACTCAGCTCTCCATTAAATTCTTTCCAAGAATGATGTCAACAGAAAGCGCCAACAGCTTCACGCTGATTGGGGAGGCGTCGGATGGCGGCACCATGGAAAACCTCAGCCGCAGACTGAAGGCAAGTTGTGCGGGAGCTGGTAAGTTTGGGTACCTCCGAGCCAGAGCAGCACTCGTTCTGGATGCTCTGGGAGACGCAGCACTGGCCTCCCGGTGTATCGGGGGTGAGGTTTAGGTGAGGAGCCAGCAGCAGCCACGGCTTCACCCAACCTGATGGCAAACGCTTCCTGCAGGTCACCGGCGACCTCTTTGACATCATGTCCGGGCAGACAGACGTGGATCACCCTCTGTGTGAGGAGTGCACGGACACGCTGCTGGACCAGCTGGACACCCAGCTTAACATCACCGAGAACGAGTGCCAGAACTACAAGTGAGTGAGCTGGAGGCAACCCAGGACCAAGTAGCTTTAGGCTGGGGGAAGCCCAGAGCCTTCCCATGACCATTGGGATATCCCTGACTTGAGCACTTGGGGTTTTCTTTGATTGACATGACACCTTCACCTGTGAGAGTCCCGTGGTAACAGCTTCTCCAGCTGAGGTCTGTGGCATTCCAGTGCAACCCAGGGCTCCACAGAGACAGTTCCTGTCAGGCAGCGGCAGCCCTCGGTCACCATCTTGCTCCCCTGCTCTGTGTATTCCTGACTCATGGTGCAGGATCAACACAGCTTGGGAACAACAGCAGTGGGAGATCCCAGTCCCCATCTGCACTGCTGCCAGCAGGAGCCTCCCTGCCATCCCTGGTTTGGTAATCCTGGCGCTCTCCTTTAGGAGGTGTCTGGAGATCCTGGAACAAATGAACGAGGATGATAAGGAGAAGCTGCAGATGGAACTGAAGGAACTCGCACTGGAAGAAGAGCAGCTGATCCAGGAGCTGGAGGATGTCGAGAAGAATCGCAAGGTTGTGGCTGAAGACTTCGAGAGAGTCCGGGCAGAGGCGGAGCGGCTGGAGCAGGAAGAAGCTCAGTGAGTGACCCACAGCTCAGCTTATGGCAGGGATTTTAAGTAACAGATAAATGAGATTATAATGTAGAGAAAGCTGTAAGTAACAGCCAAATGCAGGTGGCTTGGTCTTTGCAAAACTGGAGTTGGCATGGCCAAATAAGCCCTGGAGTACCAGGAGAGCAATCGCTTGTCTGTACATGCACTTGACATTTGTTGTCTTGCTCTTGTTCAAAGGTATCAGAAGGAATACTGTGAATTCAAGAGGCAACAGCTGGAGCTGGATGATGAGCTTAAGAGTGTGGAGAACCAGATGCGCTACGCCCAGATGCAACTGGATAAACTAAAGAAAACCAACGTGTTCAACGCCACCTTCCACATCTGGTACCGTGGGGCTGCTCGGAGCAGGGACAGCACTAATGGGGTCACACATACCTAAAGGAGGCTGCAGAGAGGCTGTTGTTGATAAGGGCCTGTAGGGACAGCACAAGGGGAATGGCTTGAACCTGCCAGAGGGGGGATTGAGATGAGCTCTTAGGCAGAAGCTCTTCCCTGTGAGGGTGCTGAGGCGCTGGCACAGGGTGCCCAGAGAAGCTGTGGCTGCCCCATCCCTGGCAGTGTTCAAGGCCAGGTTGGACAAAGGGGCTTGGAGCAAGCTGCTCTAGTGGAAGGGGTCCCTGCCCGTGACAGGGGGTTGGAAGTGGATAAGCTTCAGGGTCCCTTCCAACACAAACCAGTCTGGGATTCCATGATAAACAGATAACAAGGGTTTTCTATTTACATACGATTTGTAATCAGAGCCCCAACCCCCCTTTGCTGAGCTCCCCGTGCATGGGGGATGGCTGTTACACCGCAGCCATCACACACTTTACTGCCAGAAGCTGTTCCTGCTCCAGCAGTTTATTTCTAATTCCTCCTATCACAGGCACAGTGGTCAGTTTGGCACAATAAATAACTTCAGACTTGGCCGGCTCCCCAGCGTGCCTGTAGAATGGAATGAGATCAACGCTGCCTGGGGGCAGACTGTGCTGCTGCTCCATGCCCTTGCAAACAAAATGGGCCTGAAGTTTCAAAGGTACATGCCATGTAACGCAGCTTTTGCTTCTGGCCCAGACAGAGACAGTTGGGCTCATCTGCCTGTGAATCCCATCTCCTTTCAGATACCGTCTTGTACCATATGGCAACCACTCATATTTAGAGTCCCTCACGGACAAATCAAAGGTAAGAGACCCCACACAAGTCACACTGACCTTGAGTGCCACAGAGCCCTGGTCACAGAAAGCAAACTTAGCTTTTTGTGTCTATGGTACAGGACAACTACGTGCCACAACTTCTCTAACAAAATAACTAGTATCTAATCTAGTAATTCCATATCCTGTATCAAGCTGCTCTTCCTGCCACCTGGTTAAAAACAACAGGACTCTGGAGTCAAACACTGCACTGGCCAGAGGAAGATGGTGTGGGCTGGTTGTTGGTGATTAGGAACCCAAGCCTGCACGTAACAGGCACCAACCACAAAACAAGTCACACTTGCTACGTGCCACAAACCATTTCTAAGGATCCGCTGACAAATTTAAGCCTCACACTACAGAGGACTAAAGAGCTGCAATGACTATATCTAAATGGGAATACTTAGAGTGCTTGAAACCCATCTCTTTTCCAGGAGCTTCCCTTGTACTGTTCTGGAGGCCTGAGGTTCTTCTGGGACAATAAATTTGACCATGCGATGGTGGCTTTCCTGGACTGCGTGCAGCAGTTTAAAGAGGAAGTGGAGAAAGGGGAAACCCGGTTTTGTTTGCCCTACAGGTGAGTGCTGCTGTCTGACACAGCAAGTGAACACCTCGTGTGCAGCCCCACACAGCACCGACTGACATGGTTCTGCCCTGGAATCAGCCCGTGATCTTTATAACGTGCAAGATTGCCCCATTTCTCTTGGTACTTAAAGCCGGTTCCTCAGGTGAAGACCTGAGGCTTGGTAGATTTCTGTTAAAACCAAAGTATTCTTATATAAAATAACAAAAATGTCAGGTTGAAATGTCACATGGAAATGAAATGCTCCCACTAGTAACACACTAATGAAGCTTTGTATGGTCTAGGATGGACGTGGAGAAGGGAAAGATTGAAGACACAGGCGGCAGCGGTGGCTCTTACTCTATTAAAACACAATTTAACTCTGAGGAGCAATGGACAAAAGCACTGAAATTCATGTTAACTAACCTGAAGTGGGGTCTTGCCTGGGTCTCATCCCAGTTCTATAACAAGTAACCATGGGAAGAACTCGTCCTGGCAGCTGCAGGATGTCTGTGTTCCGTCAGAGAAAGTCACATTAAAATGTCTCTTAATATTAACCAGTATAAAATGTTTACAATACCAAAAAACCACAAGACACTTTATTTAAAAGACCATTATTACAAGTAGTATATAGAAAAGCAATATGTAAAGTTGTGTCATGGAGCTGAACACAATAAAAAGGTGTTAAATCAATGCTAAACTGGCACTTTGAGGTTTATAGACTGAAATTACTGCTGAACTTCAAAGGGGTGAGTTCAGTACCACTCTTACAGCTAGAGAAGTGAAATGTTACAAACACAGGAACGTGGAGGAGCTCAAGGTAACTGCAGTCTGAAATAAAGGATTCTAAGTCATGTCAGTACTCTGTGCCGCTCAACGTAGCAAGGTTTGATACTGCTTCAAGTACCGTTAGCTGGGATGATGCTGGTGTTTGTGATACTTCCTGCAGCCTGTTCTCACCTGGAGGTGCACCCAGTAAATAATAAAACACTATTCTACACGGAGAGTGCTTCCATGTGACATGGGCACAGCTCCCAGTGATGGGCTCAGCAAGTCCCTGCTATCGCGACAGTCGCATCCCTTTCCAAACTGGGGGAGCTGTGCCTTTGACCACAGAGGTGGGCAACTGCCTGCTGGGCTGGGAGCAGAGAGGGGACACAGGAACATCCCGGCTGCCTGGGACAAGAGTCAGCTTTAAAGCAGCAGCAAATAGAGAAAGCAAGTACAGCTCTGTTTGTAACGGGGTTGTGAGCTGCTCCTAGTGCCCTTACCACACCACGCGCCTCACTGCCGTTTCAGAACGTGACTCCTTAGGGCTTGCTCCTTGTTCAAGGGAACTTCTGTTCGGAACTAAGCTGATGTAGGTCTTACAATAAAGACTTTTTCTGCCCAAAGAGGTTATTTCTACTTGGCTCCTGGCGCCTCCCTTCACAGCACTGGGGTGTTGCCTGAAAGGAGCTTTTCTGACTTAACCCTGGTGTTCCAAACAAAAGCAAACCAAATTGCATGGGGTGCTCTGGGCAGTGGCAGTGCTTTGCTGCCCTGGGGCAGGCAGCTCTACTGAGGAGGCCCAGTTCTGTGTTCCAGAGCTTTTGTTCCACACCTCCTGTAGCCCTGCCTCGGACTGGTGCTGCCAATGACCTGTTTCAGTACTGCGTAAGAAAAATCTTGTATGCTCTGTGAAGTGATGCCAGTGATACAGTTCAAATGCTCCACAACCTTAAAAAAAACCCAAGAGAGCAACTTACTAACAGTGCCTAAGAGATGTTCCTTTACATACTTCTTAATCCTGCAAATCTAATGGGAATAACAGGAATAAGTGCTCCATGGCCACACTTCAACAAATGTGAAGCCTCTCGGTATGTTTTCTATGTGGCTGGGGGTTTGTTTGCTTGGTTTAGGGGGGTTTTATGTTTGCTTTGCATTTTCTTTTTTAATCACTTCTACTGAAGAGGTGAAAAAGCTACATACAGGCTGTGAAGTAGTCCCACGGGATTACTTCACCTGTATGGGGTTTGTTCTGGCTGTGGAGATGCTGAAGCACAAGGACATACACACACTAATGCACGCAGGAGCCTTCCAACACCCTCACACGTGCTTCCTGCTGCACTTCAACAACCCACATAGAGCCAACACCTTTGGAAGTGACTGTACCTGCTTCCAATGCCCACGGTTTAGTACGAACATGCTTGTGCTGATGGTTCCTACAGCCAAGAGCATGAAATCTTCCTTCACTGTCAAAAACTTTGCTCTGCAAGTAAAAGTGTCTCTTGGTGTCATCAATGCCAGCTTTGCAGTTCAAAAGCACCTGCTTCTGGGAGGGCTACAAAGCACACGTTCACTTGCTCAGTCCAAACAGAGCCTGATGCTGTTAACTTCAGTGGACAGTGCCAAAGCTGGGGTTTTATGATTAAACATTTCCCTAGCTTGCCCCTAAAGCACCCGTGTAGAAGCACATTGCTTTGAACATTAAGCTCAATAAATGCTGAAAGCCCCTCAAAATTACTGTTTTTTAAAAAACATGCCCCCCAAAAGTGGCATCATGGGAAATATGCTACTATTTCTTAAGGGTTTTTTAGGGTTTTCATTTCAAACAGTTAAAGCATCAGCCATGGGAGCTACTCACACTTGCAGTCTGCTTGGTGTGGAGTTTTCGACGGCAATCTTCAACAGAGTGTCGTAGATGGCATCTCGTGCAAGGTAGGAGAAGTCGAGGAGCTGAATACACATCTCATGTAAGGGCTTGGTGGGAAGCAAGCAGCCGTTGTACCCTAGCACAGGGATCACACAGGATCAGCACCACATCCCAAGGCATGAAACTGGATTAGAAAGAAGCCGCGAGCCAAGGATGGAGACTCCTGGTACCAGCTACCCCTTGTTTCTGAGTGCCACAGGCTTTCTCAAGCTCAGTATCATCTCACTGATACCTAAATTCAGGTTGTTAGACCTGGGCACTTGTAGGAAACATGTTCTTGCATTAGGTTTTGGGGGTTTTAAACTCTTCTACTGAACACATCATGTTCAACATGCTGTCCAACAGCACTCATCGGATTCTAGTACGGACAAAGTTCTCACCCAAAGAGTAAAGCCCTGCACAATGTGAATGCACCATATGCCAAAATCTGTAAGAGGAGACAGTCTGGTTCAAACCAGCAATGGCTCTATTCCACCTTTTGAAAACCCTCTCCTCTTAATCCTCTTACCCAGAACCTCCAGGAGCAACTCCACGTAAGCCAAAGGAGTCGAGACGTTGACCTGGAAGTGCAGAGTTTTTAGAACAGCAAGTTCTGACTCGAGCAGCTCCTGTTTCGTGTACGAGTACTTCAGAGACTGCAGAAATTTTAAAGCTACGTCACTGTTAACTCTCTGAAGGAGGAAAAAGAGGGGAAAAAAAAGACAAATGAGCTCCTGAGCAGTGGGTAGAAGCAAGCACCTCCTTGGTTTACTCCTCCCACTGGATTTCAGCCGGAACCACTGCAGCTCCCATGGCTCTCTAACCCTAACACCCCTGTTGAGCTGGAATTAAAACTCCAGTGCAGACCTTCTCTCCCCAAGGTTTCCCTTACCCCACAATCTTTCCCCCTGCAGACATACACCTTTTGACAACCACAGACTTTTCCCCACTGCCTGTACTTTTTTGCCCGCAATATAGGGAACATCTCACAAATTGCTACTTGACAAGTGACAATTCATCCGCCCTAAATGTTTAAACCTAAATTTAGGTCTCCATTTCAATATACTTTGCATTTTATGATCAGTAATAGTTTTCAAATTGGAAATACTAGAATCATAGAATTGTGTGGGTTGGAAAGGATCTTGAGATCATGCAGTTCCAAGCCCCTGCATGGGCAGGGACACCTCACACTAAACCATCTCACCCAAGGCTCTGTCCAGCCTGGCCTTGAACACTCCAGGGATGGAGCATTTACCACTTCTTTGGGCAACCCATTCCAGTGCCTCACCACCCTCACAGTAAAGAACTTTATATCTAATCTGAACTTCCCCTGTTTAATTGTAAACCTATTTCCCCTTGTCCTATCGCTCCAGTCCGTGATGAAGACTCCTTCTCCAGCATCCTTGTAGCCCCCTTCAGGCACTGGAAGCTGCTCTGAGGTCTCCAAGCAGCTTCTCTTCTCCAGGCTGAACAGCCCCAATGTTCTCAGCCTGGCTCCATACAGAAGGTGCTCCAGCCCCTGATTGCTTTCATGGCCCTCTTTCTTTCTAATCTTCTTTTTAACAGACATAAGTGTACCACATAGCTTGCTACACTGCTAAAAGCCATTACAAGAACAGGTTCATTGGGCTTACGTTATAGTGCAGGGACAGTTTGCTCGCGAGCTGAATGCATGACACGAGCCGCAGGACAAACGTGTTGTAGAGCTGATCTTCCAGAGAGCTGCAGCTGCTGCCTCCCCCCTGCTCACAGTGTTTAACGCTCTTCCTAGAGGACTTAGAGATTTGTTCCACCTGCTTGATCATAAACCTACAAAACCCAAAACTGCTCAGAAAACCGTTCTCTTCTGCTAAGCAAAAGGACAAGCAGCAGTTCTGCACGTATTCAGCTCAAAAACCTGAGCTAAATCAGCAAAGAGAGAAAGCTCTGGGGCTGCGAAAACCCACCACAGGTTGGTTGAGCGAGCGGTCCAGGGCACATGAGAGAGAGACAGGGAATGCACCGAGCACCCGGGCTGCTCCGTACCTCTCAAGTAACTCCACTGCCTGGTACCGCGCCGACGGGTCCAGGCGCCACTTTTCAGCCAAGAGGAAGATGAACTCTGCAGGAGAAGGGCAGAGTCAGCCCTGCCCCGGCCCTGACCGCCACAGGCCGCCGGGCTGGGCCCTCACCCACGATCCGCGCCTCCTTGAAGCACCCGGCCCCCTCGGGCAGCTCGCTCAGGTGCCGCTCGTTCTCCGTGGCCAGGCGGATCAGCGCCTCCTCGATGACCTCCGGGGACACCCTGCCGAAGGCGGGGCCTGGCTCGCGGCACCGGGACGCTGCCTGCACCTGGGAGCCCATTGCCCGCCCCCGGTGAAGGCTCCGACGGCCCCGGGAGCGCAACCGGGAGCGGCGGCCCCCTCAGCACGCGCGCGGTCACGGGGCCCCGCTCGGCCAATCAGAGCGCGTCCCTGCCGCAGCCAACCACTCGACGCCCCGCTCCCAAAGCCGCTTCTGATTGGACGCGTGTCTCTGGTGGATGTGACGTCAGCACGCTGTACGGAAGCGGCGGCGGCGGCGGAGGGGGAAGATGGCGGCGCAGGAGCCGGGCCGGGAGGCGGCGTTCGCTCGGCGCATCGACCCTCGGCGGGAGCCGGGGCTGAGCCCCCAGCAGCGGCTGCACATGGAGTGGGTGGAGCGCGCCCTGCGGAGCCGCCCCCGCCGCCGCAACGCGCTGCTGGCGCTCGGCATCGGCGCCGTCACGGTCGGGATCTGTATCCTGCGGGGCCGGGGCGGGGCGGGGTTGGGACCGGGACCGGGAGCGCTCCGCGGCCGCTCTTCTCCTTAACGCGGCCCGCAGACGCGTACACCTTCTACTCGGTATCGCAGGAGCGGTTCCTGGACGATCTGGAGCAGGAGGCGGAGGCGGCGCGGGCGCGGGCCCGGGCGCGGGCTGAGAGCGCAGGGAGCTGAGCGCGGAGCGCCCGGCCCGGCCCCGCTGAACGGCGTGAGCTGCAGCCCCCGCGGAGCGGGAGGGGGAAGCGCCCGGCCCCGGGTGCGGGCTCTGGGCCTGCCCGGTGCGGTGCAGGGAGACGCGCCGGGGGCTCCCGCGCAGGCGGCTGCCTTTGCCAGGGCCCTGCCCGTGGCTTCCGTTAATAAACACCGCGTGTGCAGCCTGCGTCGGTGCCCGGTGAAGTCGCTGCTGGTCAGAGCCCGGCTCCGGTGTCTGCTGAGATGGGGCAAGTTTCTGCTTTGCTCTTTTCTCATCTTAGCTCGGTTTGAGCTAAGGTCACGAGTCCCGCCAGACAGACACAAACAGACCCGAGCTGGATTTAATTGGTATTTATGAAACACTTTCCAGGCATCAGTTCATAACTGAGTGCACCCGCTGCTGGTCCTGCTCACGTTACAGAGCCCAGGGAAGCTCCTTCTGGCTCCGCTGTGCAGGATGAGCTGAGGGGGGCAGCAAGCAGGGCAGCCCTGGGGCCGTAGGTCCAGCCCCGTGCATCATCCCACACAGAGCAGGGCTGGATCAGCCCCGGGGCAAGGCTGGGATGGATTGAGATCACTGAGGGGGGGGGAGGTGGTTCTGCCTGCGGGGATCCATAAGGGATGGCAGCGCCTTGCACGTGTCCTGCAGCTGGGGTTGGGCTGGAGAAACAGACTGGGAACGGCAGGGAGGGGTCCAGGGGGCACAAGGAAGGAGGAGATTGGAGGGCAGATACAGAGGGCTGGAGGTGAGGGGCTGCGGGCACCCGGCTGGATCGGCCCCACGGCGCTGGCTGCTCCCAGGGCTGGCGCTTCCCTCCCGGGAGGCGCGGACAGGGCTCTCCCCCACCCCGGGGGCAGCAGGCACTTGGTTGAGGTAGTTCACGAGGTCACTCCTGGCCAGCCGGCTACTGGGGAGAGAAGCAGCCGTGAGCAGCGGCAGCACCGCGGGGCCGCCGGGGGCAGCACCGGCGCCGAGCTCTTACCACGCGGCTGAAGTCATCGGCGAAGGTCACCCCTTTGCTGAGCCGCTGCTCCTGCGAGCCCGTGCTGCTGCCGCTCAGCGAGTTGCGGCGCATGATGCCTGCGGGGACACGGCGGCCCTGAGCGCGGGCACCAGCGGTGCCGCAGCCCCGCGGTCCCCAGCCCGCAGGGTCCCGAGGGGTTGAGCAGAGCAGGGGTCGGCACCTTGGGGCTGCGGCAGCTCCAGGCGCTGCAGGCTGTTGCGGCGGGACGGGTTGAAGCTGCCCTTGGAGAGGCGGCGCTGGCGGCTGGAGAGCATGGCAGCGGGGGACACGATGCCCAGCGGCGGCTGCTTCCCCATGCGCAGGTACAGCTCCTCGATCTCCTTCTTCTGCATGCTCTGCAGCAGCTGCACCTCGGCCAGGTGCCTGCGGAGGAGGCAGGAGCTGGCAGCCGAGCCCTGCGCTGCGCCCAGCCAAGCTCGAGCAGCCTCTGTGCTGCTCCCCCGGGTGCAGCCCCCTCCAAAAGCTCTGCTCACTTCTGGCGCAGGTTCTGCAGCTCCTCCCAGATCTCCTCATCCTCGCTCTCGGTGTCGTCGCTGCTCAGGTAGGACAAGCTGCGGGAGTAGCTCAGCCACACCTGGTTTATCACCGCCTGCGGCGCGCTCTCACCACCGTCCTCCCCAGGACCCTCCCGGTCACTCTCCGCTGCCGCCGCCCTGCCCTCCTCAACCGGCACCTCCTCAGCCTCGGGGTCCTGCTCCGCCATCTCCAGCACTGAGTCCGACTCGCTGCTTGAGCTGCCCCTTGTGGCAGGGGCTGCAGGCAAGGGGGAGCCCCTGGCTGCCGGCTCTGTGCCGTGCTGCTCACCCTCGCTGCTGCCCAGCACCGGAGACGTCGCTGCCAGGTCCTTGATTGGTGTCACCTGGAACCGGCCTAGGATCTGGGGCTTGGCCTCTGCTGGGGACAGGGGGCAGTTGGTGGGGTTCAGGGCACGAGGGCTGTCAGGGGTCTCACAGTGCTCTGGCACAGCCTCGGCCCTTCCCCGCCTCACCTTCGTTGATGGGCGAGAGCTGGGCCTTGGGCACGCCAGGGGCTGGTGACTCCGAGATGATGAGCGAGTTGCTGGGCTTGGGGGAGCCAGGCAGCACCTGCAGGCACTCCGACACTGTCAACCACCCCACCCGGGTCCCCCTGCGTCTCCTGGCCCCCACTGCTGTTCCCATGCCCTGAGACCCACTGCCTGCTCAGCCCTCCCTGCATCCCAGGGGCTCCCCACCCCATTCCAGGGCAGCATCTGCAGTGACAACCTGGCCCTCCCGGAGCTGAGCCCCACCTGAGGAGCCATTGCCACCCCAGCACTCACCACGCTGCCCTCCAGGCTCCCTGGTGTGGATGTACTCAGCGATGGCAGGGGACTCCCCACAGCACTGCTGCCTGTGGGGCATGGTGGGGCTGGTGCTGGGGAAGGGAACGGCACGGGCCCCCTGGCAGGGGGGACATCAGCCCCTGCTGACAGCAGAGTCCCACTGAAGGCTGGTGCTGGCTTGACCATGCTGGCGGGGTCAGGGTAGACAAAGCGGGGGGGCCCCAGGACCAGGCTCTGTGGCCGCGGGAGCAGCGGTGGGTACACGTGCGCACCGGAGCTGGCGATGGAGGAGACGCCGGGCAGCAGCGTGTGCGCCACGCTCATCACTGCCAGAGAGAAGACATTGGCCAGAGAAAGGAAGGGGGTGGTGGGGGACCAGGATGTGCTGGTCATGGGGGGGCTCAGGGGGCTGCTGGGCTCGCTGGGAACAGGGGACGTGGGGAGCAGCAGTGGGGACAGCAGGGGCTGGGGTAGGGCTGTGGGGATGGGCCCGCCTGGGGTGCTTGGGGGGCTCTGTGGGAGCACCGGTGGTGCTGTCAGCCAGGAGGGAGCCACCGAGACAAGGGGCCAGGTCTGCACGGAGCCTGCAGAGAGAAGAGCATCGGGAGCACCCCGGCCCCCGCAGGCCCCCTCCTGTCCCTGCCCTGGCACCTTGGAGCCTCGAGCTGCCAAGGGCACGGGCCCAGGCGCCAGGACGGATGTGCCAGGCTGGTACCTGCAGGGGAGCCCAGCAGCGCTGGCTGCAGCTCACCGGCTGCCGGTGCCTCCACGGGGCTGCCGAGGTTGTTCTCTGATGGGGAGCTGCTCAGCAACGGTGGGACCGGGGACTGGACTGAGAGGCTGGGGCTGGTGGAGCCCAGGTCTGCGGCACAGGGGTGACAGCCGGCACTCAACCAGGGCAGGATGTGCCCCATGGGCTTGGCCGGGGCCATTACCTGCCCTGCATGGGCCCTGGTGGGGGGATGAGAAGGGCCTGCACAGGGCAGAGACTTACCACTGAGAGAGGACGAGGAGATGGAGCGCGACAGCTCCTGCAGCGGCAGGTCCGTCTGTGGAGGGGATGCAGTGAGACAGCGCTGGGGCAGAGGCCCCGCACAGGCTGATCCAAGCTCCCTCCCCAGCCCCAGCACTGGGCAGGGTACACCACAACCCATTGCAAGAGCAGGCAAGTGACCTGGAGCCGCAGGCATGGGGCAGCTCCTACCCATGGCTAGAGGGCTCTGCACCCTGGCCCTCTCCCGCTGGGCTCCCTGGGGCCAGCAGCACCCACAGCTGTACTCAGCGCCGGTGCCTGCCCTGGGCACTCACGGGGCTGCGCTCAGCCTCAGGGCTCCGGGGCAGCTCCACAGCGCTGCTCCCATCCTTGCGGAGCAGGGTCTGCACACGGTGGATGATGTCCCGGATGCGGTGGATGAAGCCGTCCCTCTCCGACTTGAGGATGAACTCGTTGTGGACCTGCGGGCAGAGGGGTGGTCAGCGCCCAGCCCTGCCGAGCGCACTCCGACCCTCACCCTGCCCCACAGTCACCATGACGGCCGCAATCTCCTCTGGGTTGTCCCCGTCCAGGTCGAACTTGAAGGTCACCATCTTGTTGTTGTAGGTCTGCAGCTGGCACTCCACCACCCGGTCGTTCTTGTCCGAGATCTGTGGGCAGCGCGGCCGGCTCAGCCCGGGCTCAGGCTCCTGCCCACCCGCCCGCTGCCCGCGGCACTCACGTTGGTGATGCGGAGCCTGGAGCGGGCTCTGCGCCGCAGCAGCTTCCCCGCAGCCCTCTTGGCCGGCCCCTTGGAGCTCTGCTCGCCGGCCGACAGCCCCTCGCAGCCGTCGCTCATGCCCGACGCCACATCGGAGGCGTAGCTGCAGGGAGCCCCGACGGGGAGCATCAGCGCCGCCGCTCGCAGCCGCCCGCCCCGCGCCGCCGGCCCCGCGCCCTCACCTGTCCACCGGGGAGGAGAAGCCGCTGGCCGAGGGCAGGCGCTCGGGGGGCAGCTGCACCGCGATGCTCTGCGGGGAGAGGACGGCGTCAGCCGGTGCCAAGCCCGCCCCGGGCCCCAGCGCCGCGGGGCCGCGCTCACCGTGGGGAAGCAGCGCGCAGGGCGGGCGGGCGGCGGGCTCGACGGGTCCCCCGCCGGGAAGCTGCGATGCGCCACGTCCGGGGAGTCCAGGAAGCCGGAGGAGCTCAGGTACCCGTCGGTCTCGCCGTCGGCTGCGGGAGCGTGGCGTGAGCACGGACCCGCACGGGCTGTGGGGCTCGGTCACGGCACAGCTGGAGGTGGGGAGGGGGGACACCCCCCCCAGCCGCTTCCCACCCCAGGTCACCCCCTGTGGTCCCCCCAGCCCAGCCCACGCTGTTGCCCCACTCACAGGTGGCCGAGGAGTAGCTGGTGTGCTGGTAGCTGAAGTGCTGGTGCTGGTCGGCCTCGGGCTCCTCGGGCTCGGGGGGGAAGGTGCTGCTGAAGATTGACTCCCCGGAGCCGGGTGTGAGCAGGGAGGGCACCGGGGCTCCGGGCGGCAGCGGGGACTTGAGCTCCTCCAGCATCCGCAGGACGCCCGCTGGTTGCTCCGGCTCCGCAGGCGACCGCATCTCCTGGGAGCGCTTCAGCTTCTCCCGCTTGCGCTTGATGGCGACCACACGGTCCCGCACCGCCTTGGCCACCAGCTTGTAGTCAGCCTCGCAGATGAAGCCCAGGACCACCTGTACGGGAGGGCTTTGTCACGCTGGGCTGCAGGGACCCCGCAGTGCCCAGGGCTCCTCCATCCTTGAACCCACCATCTCCTGGGCCACCTCCTCCGCCACATCCTTGTAGAGCTCGAAGAGGAACTCGATGGCGTTGTTGTCCTTGTACTTGCCGTGCAGCTTCTTCGTGTCATCCATGCGCAGCCAGAGCTTGAGCCCAGACTTGACGCCATCGTCCTCCTCCGCCAGCTCCACGTGCACCCCCGTGTCCTCCTGGAAGAAGGAGTGCTCCAGCAGGTCCTGGATGGTGTACCTGTGGGGAGCACAGCTCAGCGTGGGGCCGGAGGCTGGGGGGGGGCTCTTCCACCCAGGCCCCTGGTCCCCTGCTACCTCTCGTCCTTATCCATGCGGATGCAGCCCTCGATGATCTCCTTCAGCTCCGGCACCTTCACCTTGTAGAAGCTGCTGGGCTTCAGGCCCTGGGGGTGATGTGCATCAGCATCTCCTGTGCTGAACCCTGCCATGGTGCTGGGTTTCCAGGGCTGAAGCCAGGCTCTGCAGGGCCATGGTGCCACCAGACACCGCCCCACCGGCAGCAGGGACATGTGGGGACAGGGCTCCCAGCCCATGGCCCCAGCAGCCTGCGTGCCCCGGGGCGCCGGGTTTCCACCCCAGTGAGCAGGAGCCAGCCAGCACCGTGCGGGGCAGCCGCGGTGCCCCAGGCGAGGGGTGGCTGAGCAAACCTGCGCCCGTTCCACCCCATTAACATGCTGGCAGTGCCTGGCATAGGGCGAGGGACGTGGGGCCTGGCCAAGCCACCGACCCCCCCAGCCCTGTCTCACCACCCAGACTGGTTTTAGCTGCTGCAGGACCTGCAGAGTGACACATCTGGGGGAGCAGCGAAGCCAAACAGCTCCGTGGGACCAGCACCCCCCTGACCCCCTCACCCGGCTCAGCACCAGCACCAGCATCGCCCCAGCTCGGGGCCGCTCACCGAGGTGACCTTGCGGTAGATCTGGGCAGCGTTCTGGCACTCGGAGTAGGGGTACTCCGAGGTAGCCATCTCCAGCATGCACATCCCGAAGGCATAGACGTCCACCGCCTCGTCGTACTTCTCCTCATACATCTCCGGCGCCATGAACTCGGGGGTACCTGGGGGCAGGAGCGAGGCTCAGTGAGCCCCATCACCGCCCCATTGTGGCAGCCACCAGCCCTGTGCCACCAGCACCCCACCTATGACGCTCTTGGCGAAGGAGGCTCGCTTCAGCGTGGCCAGCCCCAGGTCCCCGATCTTGACGGAGCCGGTGGGCCCCGTGATGAAGATGTTGTCACACTTGAGGTCACGGTGGATGATGGGGGGTGAGCGGGTGTGCAGGAAGTGCAGCCCCTTGAGGATTTGCCGGCTCCAGCGCTGCAGCACCTTCAGCTTCATCTCCTTGAACCGCTTCAGATACCTGTTGGGGGACGCAAGGGGGCTCAGCCCCAGCCCACCCTCCTCCCGCTGCCATGCTGAGCCCATCAGGGCACAGCGGCGAAGAGCATCTTGGCTGGGCTCTGCAGACACAGCCCAGAAAACACAGCCCAGGAGGAGCCAAGCTCCGAGCATCAGTGCCAGGAACCAGCCGGTGCTGCCGGGGTGCCGGGGCCACCCCATCCCCATGCAGGGTGGTGCCAGGGAAGCTCCTGGGTGTCCAGATCCCACCTGAGCCCCACCAGAGCCCATTGTCCCACCTCAACAGCCATGTCTCCCATCACTGCAGGGACCCCATTCCCTCCCCTCACACCCCGACCTGGCACTGGGCCCCTGCTCACGTTTTCAGGGTGCCGGATGTCATGAGCTCTGTGATCAGCACGATGCAGAGCTGGCCTTTGATGGATGACTTCCAGGAGTCATAGAAGCGGACAATGTTGGGATGCTGCAGCCCCTTCAGCATCTCCACCTCCTCACTGAACCGCTGCCGTTCTGTCTTCGACAGCTTTCGTGTCTGTGGGAGCAATGGGGAGACGTGATGGGGGCATCGTGGTCCTTAGCGAACACAGGGGGATGCCCTGGCTTAGAAGAGACTCAGATGCCCTCATCCCTACATACGAGGTACCAGGGGCTGCTGTGGCCCCAGTGCAGAGCTGGGATCAGACCTGCTGTCCCCCAGCACAGGGGCTCACGTGGGGCTGGAGCCGTCTCTGACCATGGTCTCACTCCATCGAGGCAGCCTCCATACCCCAGCCTTGCTCTGGATGGAGCTGCTCACCCCCAGGCTGGGGAAGGATGGCCAAGGCCTCCCATGACAGATGCTGTGAAAGGTGCCCTGTGTGGGGGCCGCCTGTCCCCATCCCCATTGTTCTTATCCCCCACCAAGGGATGGGGAGCCCCAGCTGCAGCCACCCAGCCGAGGGGATGTGCAGGGGCTCTGCAATGGCTGCCCCCCAGCACAGCCCCTCACCGGGGCACCAGCAGCTCCCGGCGCCGGGCACCGGCATGGCCGGGTGTTGGGCCAGCCTCAATGAGGCCTTTGTTGGGGAGAGCAGGAGGGGGAGGCTCCAGCTCAGGTTTTTCCATGTTCCTCCTGCTCGAGTTAATTAAAGTGGAAACCGAAGCTGAGGGCACTGAGCGGAGCTGGGGCTGGGGCCAGCAGGGAGGACATGGACCCCTCTTCCCGAGGGACACGGCCCCATAAGGGGGGAGCCACCAGCCAGACCCAGCAGGAGCCAGGTCCTGCCCCAAGCCCAGAGAGCTGCAATCCCTGAGCCCCAGGCAGGGACCGGGACCGGGAGCAGCGACAAACACCACAACCAGGGACCCCAAAGGGCCCAGCCACTGCTGAACAGGAGCCCCCCAGCCAGGACCCCCATCCAACCCTGTGGAGCTGTGGGACCAAGGAAACCCCCCAAGCTGCTGCTGGCAGCCGCGGCGCTGCCACCACCAGCGCTGCCAGAGCCGAGCTCGGCTCCTTGGCCGGTGGCCGCCTCCATCAGCACAAGCAGCTTTCCCAACATCTTCATTGCATCACAGCGGCCCCGCGCCCGGGCTGGAGCCGCTCCATAATCCCCTCTGCTTTTAACACACGCTCAGGGACCCGGCTCAGCCCAGATGAGAACCTGAGCCCTGCTGCAGCGGATGAATGGGACCTTTCATACCCGAGGAGGAAAACAGCAACCGAAGCCTGTGCGTGGCACAGGGCACAGGGGCGGCCCTGCCCAGCGCCGTGGTTGCCCTCCCACCCCGGCCTCATCCCCACCGAGGAGCCTGGGGGTTCGCTGCGCCCCACAACCCTGCGAGGGCACGGTGAAGCCAAGAGGGGCTACAAACAGCGGCAGGAAGGGAGCCCCCATCAGCCACGGCTCTCCCAGCTGAGCAAGAGCGGTCCCCGCTTGGAGCCCGGGTGCCTGGAGACAAGCCCGGGGGAGCTGCGCTTGTCCCCAAGCCTGTGCCAGGGCTCAGCCGGCTTCGTTCCTCCCGCACACCAAAAGGAGCAGCGGGTCCCGTTCACCGCCATCCCGCCGAACACCCACGGAGCGCTGGAGCGGGCAGAGCGGCCCGGCCCCAGCTCGGGCAAAGGAGCTGCTCAGCCCCGGGCAGGCGCTGGGAGGACAGGGCAGCGCTGCCAGCCCCGCACGGGGACACCGCGTCCTCCCGCAGCAGCGGCTCGGGCAGGGCAGGGGAGGACGCTGGGGACGGGTGAGGAGCTGGGTGGCAGCGGTCCAGCCCCATCCCCTGCGCCAGGAGCTGGCTGCTGGGGAGCCCGTCACGGCCAACAGCGGGAGGAGGGAGCGCTGGGCACGGCCGGGGACGGCTCCCGGCTCTGCGGCAGGAGGCTCTGCCCGGAGCGGGGAAGCACCAGCGCTGTCCTCGGGGTCTGCACCCTCCGCAGCGCCCCGGCTCCGTGGTGAGCCCTCGGCCTGTGAGGGGCTGAGAGCTGTGCCTGGGAAGGGGGATTTAGGCTCCGCAGGGACGCTTACAGTGATGCTGTGGAGGGGCACAGAGCACTGGAGACAGCCCAGGACCCTCCCTGTGGCCACATGCACCCCAGTGCATCACCACTGCCACCACCACCACCGCATGCTGAGCAGTGACCTTGTGCATGCTCGTGAGCACACGTTCCCAAACCCACAGGACCCCACCGAGCAAATCCCATCACCCTGCTCAGTTCATCCCATGCAGGGGCAGAGATCCCAGGCACTGTTCCAGGGCCTGGCCAGGCTCAGTCGCATGGTTCCCAAGCACAGCGCAGGCAGGACGGGCTGGTGGGCGATGGACAGGGTTTGAGGAGGTGCAGGGCTTTGGGAAGGTGCCCACAGCCCCTGGGGTGCAGGAGCTGGGGGGGCACAGCAGCACCCAGGGAGCCCAAGGGGACCCACAGGAAAACCGCTCACAGGCAGGCATTTACAGCTCGATCCTGCTCTGGGCCTCCAGCTTCCTCCCTGCTTCCTCCTTCCTGCTGCCCGCAGCACCTATCCACAGAAATAGCCCCCAGGCTAAAGCTGGAAAGCACAAACAGGTCGCTGCGGGGCTGCGGCACGCAGGCAGGAGGCAAAGACAGATGCTGCCTTCAGGCCTGGGGGCAGCGGCACAGGGGGACAGGGACAGGCAGGTCCCCAGAGGGGTCCCACAGGAAGGCAGGGGACAGGCAGAAACATCCTCCAGGTGACCAGGTAGCCGGGAGGGAAGGGCAGGGCAAGGATGGAACAGAGAGCTGGGATTTGGGATCGGGAGCCATCAGAGCAGCCGGACAAGGCTCTCTGGACCGGAACAGGTCAGGGCTGAGGTCAGGTATTCATTTAGAATTGAAAGGCAATAAAAGGAGAACTGTGAAAGACCCGGGACAAAGCTATTTTTAAAAGGGCAGAACCACAACCAGTTTTATTTGCGGTTCCAAATCCCGTATTTGTGTCACAGTGTCTGATTCTTTGCATGATTGCTGAAAAAACAACAAACTGCTGAAAGTCCTTTTCTGTGCTCTCAGACCCTTGTGGGACGTGGATCTGGGGACAACAGACACTGGATGAAGAGCAGTCAGTGGCATGGAGAAGGGAAAGGGCTGGGGCAGAGCGATGGAGCAGGGGCAAGCACCGGGGCTGCCCCTTGAGGGGCTCATGTGTACAGCCAGGCTGTGGCTCCCCTGGGAGGTGACGGTGGTGGCCCAAGGAGCCGGGTCTGCCAGGCACCGTGGGATGCTCATGGGATGATCCCCGGCCAGAGCTCAGGCACACATCCCACTGCAGCCCGGCAGGCTCAGGGCCGGCAGCGGCACTGGCATGTGCCCGTTGGGCTCGGGCACAGCAGCTGGTTCTGCTTCCCAACTCCATTCCCTCCACCAGGGATGGTGCAGCCTCGTCCTCTCGCAAGACACCAGCGCTGCCCCTGCCTGCTCCGTGACCAGCCCTTTGGCCCCGTTGGCACTGCTCTGGGCTGCACAACAACCACCAGGGCCGCATCCAGACCCAGTGGACACACAGGAGCTGCCCTGACTCAGGGGTATGGGGACAGGGGTCCCACAGGCGGAGGGCAGGGAGCTGGGGCACATCAGGATGAGGGGCTGAGACCCACAGAGCCAGCTGATGGGAAGCACCGGGCACGGCTCACTCATCCCGGGAAGGTCCATGGCTCACCATTCCCTGCCAGAGGACTCAAATGGAGCCCAGGAGCATTTGGGCAGAGCTGCACAAGGGGGGGGGGGGAGTACGGAGCCGGCTGAAGGAATTGTGCAACCCAGAGGCAGGCATAGGCCCAAGACCTCACCTTCCACACGCAGCCCCCCCAGCATCACCCATTGCTATCGCAGGATCTTGCAGAGCTGGGCCCAGCCCGGCACCCGCCTGCAGCTGCACCAGGGCTCTCGGAACAAGGCAACAAACTGGCAAGACACGTTTGTCTGTTGACAAGGACTTGGACCTCCCAGCAGCCACCCCAGGATCGGGAGGGAGCCTGGTGGAGACTTTGGACTTCACCAAAGCCCCTCCCCAGGGGCTCCATGGAGAAAAGGGAGCCCCATGGCCTGGCTCTCCCTGCGCAGCTCCATGGACAAGATCAGGCCCATCGAAAGCAACAAGTGGGAGCAAGCATTGTGGAGGCAACACCTTCACCGCTGCCACCAGCGCCCTGCTGTCAGCATCCCGCTGCAGGGCAGCAAGCGGGATGGAGGAGCAGGGCAGCAGGAGGAGCTGGGGGCATGCTCAGAGACCTGGAAAACCACCGGTCCTGGTGCTGCCCGCAGAGAGCCCCTGGCAGCACCACAGAAACCACACGCGGGTGCCCACGGACACCACTTCAGCCAAGGTCAAGCAGCCAGAGCACAGCAAGGTCGCTCCCGACGGACGCCCAGCCCTGGGCCCGCTGCAGCACGTGCCCCTGCACACACCAAAGGCTATCGGAGCAAACCTCCAGCACTGGCACAGGCACAGCACCAGAGAGGGCTCCTGCCCTTGCTGCCCTTCCAAAGGGAAAGCTGCAGGCTGGTGGGCAGTGAAAAGGCAGCGGGTGCTCAGTCCCTGCAGCACGTCCTGGATCCACCTGTAAACCCCCAGAGCTGGGACCGGCACCAGGAGTGCAGGCGCTCCATAGCTCCGGTGGGCTCCATAGCACAGGCAGCGGGCAGGCAGACGGCAAGCAGCGTGTGATGGGCAGGGTGGCCAGGAGCAGCCCGTTACCGGGGAGCCTAGGCCCGGGCCAAGAGCCCCTGCGGCTCCAGGGAAGGGTGAGGGAACGTGAGGGGAGACTGAGCCCAGTGCAGCGCCTTGCCCCGCTCTGCTGCTGCCTGGCACCAACGGGGGACCTCGGGTCCCTGCCGGAAAGATCCCGCACGGCAGCGGCGGGCAGAGGGGCTCGGGGCCCGGGGGGGGGGCTGCCCATGATGGGGAACTTGATGGAGCAGGGCGCGGGCAGAGCGGCCGTACCTGCAGCTCGCACCAGGCCACCTCCACCGTGGTCTCCGTGTCCAGCCCCTTGTAGACGGTCTTGAAGGAGCCGCGGCCGATCTCGATGTCAAACTTGAGGAACCGGCCGTCGGGGGAGGTGGCGACCGCGCGCGTCTCCACCTCCTCGCTCTCCGTCTCCTCCGGCTCCCGGCTCCCGGCAGCGCCCGGCGGTGGCAGCAGCGGCGGCGGCGGAGACCCCCCGCGCCCCTCGCCCGGTGCCGGGTATCCCAGCAGCTCCAGCTCGGCCGAGCTCCGCCGGTTGAAGCGGGAGGAGGCGCGGCGGGAGTCGCGTCCCGAGAGCCGCCGGTTGCGGTGCGGGGCCCGCCCGGGGAGCCCCGGCCCCGGCTCCGGCTCTGGCTCCGGAGCGGAGTCGCCTCCCGCCCGCTCTGCCTCGGGCTGGGACATGGCTCCGGCGGGTTCTGCCGCAAGCATCGGCTCAGCCCGGCCCGGGGCGACGGCTCCCGCGCAGCTCCGCTCCCGGTGCCGCCGCGGCCCCGCAGCCACCAGCGACCGACGAGCACCGGCCCGGGCACCGGCTCCGGCCCCGGCCCAGCCCGGCGGCACCTCCCCCGCCCCGCCCGGGCCCGCCCCCACGCGGCCACCGCCTCCCGCCTGCGCTGCGCCACCGGCCCCGCCACCGGGCACCGGCGGGCACGGGCAGCGGTGAGGGACGAGCTCCGAGCAGCGCTGCCCGCTGGGACCCGCAGCATCCCCCCCATCCCGCTGCTCCCCCGGCCGGGGGCCGCTGCCCGGCTCCTCCCGGGGCTCCGGGGCCGCGCTGCCGTGGCGCTGGCACCGGGGGCTCGGAGCTCCCCTCCCGTCCCCGCCCCGGGGAGCTCTGGGGCCGCTGAACCGAAGCCCCGGGCGGGGCTGCGCAGTCGAAGCCGGGCCGCAGGGAAGCGCCTGGTTTAGACATTTCCTCGGGGTTCCGGAGCAGCCCCGTCCCGCTCCCCAGCGCTCCCCACCCTGACATCAGGGTCGTGCAGGGAGGAAGATCCGAACGTGTGTGTCAGCGTTGTGCGAGCCAAAAGCTGGGACAAGAGCTTGTTGTCTCTCCAGGTGAAAGGAGGAGGTTGTTCTACCCGGTGAGGCTGTTTACACAAAACACAAAGCAATTGAGTCTGGCGCTAATTTCTTTTCCCTAAGGTCAGATTGTTTCTACTCGGCGATACTGGAAACGTGAAGGAAGGGATGGACGCAGAGCGCAGCCGTGTCCCCCCCAAACGCTGACCTGGCACATGCAGGGTGACACAGCACGATCCCAGGCTGGACGGGGCTCGGAGCAACCTGCTCCAGTGGAAGGTGTCTCTGCCCATGGCAGGGGGTTGGAACTGGATGAGCTTTAAGGTCCCACCCTACCCAAACCAGTCTGGGATTCGATGATGCAGGGCTGCTGGATACACAGTGCAGTTGCAGCCCCACAAACCCCCATGTCTGAGAAGCAGCGAGGACCAACCCGCACAGCTCTGAACAGCGCATGGCTCCTGGTCATGGCCAGCCCAAACGCTGCCCAAGCCCCTGCAACGGCTGCCACTCAAGGGGTCCCAGGCTGGCAGGGAGCCCCAGCTCCCCAGCAAGAGACACGGAGCCAGGCAGGGGTCATAGCTTGGGCTCTGGTAGGCTCCTGTCCCCGTATCGAGTGAAACAAGATGCCACAGAAGATCCCAGGGGAGTGTCCCGGTCCCAATGAGGCCACTGAAGGCAGGAAAGGAAATCCAGGAGATGTTTGCTCCGACTGCTGCCCTCCCACCCTCCAAGCTGGAGCCAGCTTGGCCCGAAAACAAACGGTTCCCGCTGGGCAGTCAGGTGCCCATTGCAAGCACTGTGATGGTGCCCACAGCTCCCCTCTTATCAGGGTGACATTTCTGGGCTGCGGGTGCCAGCACTGGCCTCTGCTTTGAGGAACCGCTGCAATCAGGCAGCGTAGCCTGTTTCTTGCTTGCATTTGGCTGCCAGGAAGAGAACCGGGCACTGTGTAATCGCCCTCCTCAGGATTAGATCGTGAATCAAAGCCCTACTCAGCTCCTTGCTCCAGCAAGCCCTGCCAGGAATTGTCCATTCTGATTCCAGAGCTTGGGGTGAGATCACAGAGGGAGCAGGAGGGGTCGAACACAGATGGGGATGCACAGCTCGGGCTGTCAGGCATAGGGTGCCCATCTTGGGAAGGGTCAGAATGGATGAGAGCTCTGCAGAGCCCCATGGCTTGTGTCAGGGTTGGCTTCAGCACCCCTTGCCCTGACACATGGGCTCGGGGAGGAGGTGTCACCCAAACCTCAGTCCCAGCTTTAACCCCAGGCAGATAAACTCGATAACTCCGGAGGATTTCCTTAGCCCAGAAGAACAGCTGGAACCCACCCGCACGTCCATCCTAGCACACACATCTATCACGCTGAAACAACCCCTGCTCCAAACCAGCCACGTTAAATAAACCCCCTCTTGGCACTTCCCCCCCACCCCGTGACAGTGGGATCCGAGTGTGGGTGACCTGATAGCGCCTTATCTGGCAGCAGCCCCCTGTGCCCTGCCTCGCCCTGGGCAGCGAGTCCTAATCACTGCAGCCAGACGTGGCAACGGCCTCAGAGTGGCCACATGCGCCAGCCCCCCCATGGAAAAGGCACCTTCTCCAGTGGGGCCCTTGGTGGGGACGGAGCCTGAACTGTGCCCGCAATGGGGCATGGGGTGTGGGGGGGGCGGGCAGAGATTTAGGGCTGGGTTTTAAACTCTCCAACACCAAACTCCCATGCAAAGGGACCAGCGGGGATGGGGTGGGCAGAGCCCGGGCCCTGGCAGCATGGTGGAAGCAAAGAAGTGGCAGGCACAGAGCCACCTGGGTGGGTTCCAGCCATATCCAGCTCCATACTCGGCTCCCCCTTCACTTTGCTCCAGGAGCTCCCTTCTCTCACGCTGTGTCTGAAGCACCAGGAAGAGGTGAACCTGCTCCCTGTTATGGGAATGTCGTGCTTGGAGGCTGCCACGCTCCCTCCGAGCAGTCTAATCCTGACTCTTCCATCTCTACCCAGCACCCAAGGGCTTGAGGCCAGAGCAGCCTCACAGCATCTCTGGGCTGGCTCTGGTGTCCCAGTGCTGTGATTACACCACCAGCCCTTATGAAGTGCTGAATAAAGATAAGGAAGGCAGGTTCAAAGGGCTCTTGCTTTACCTGCTGCAGGAGCTGAGCTCACCCCCAGCTGCAGGCTGCACCATTCCCTGCAGAGGGAACAGCTGCTGCTGGGAGCTGGTCCCACCGGACCCCATGGGTGCAGCCGGATGCGACCCTTTGGAACCAGCCAAGAGGGTGTGGGGAAAGGAAGATTACCCAGTGTCCGTTCTGAAGGGGGGACTTGCTCTTCCTCCTCCTCCTCCTCCTCCTCCTCCCACTAAGCAAGGAACTAAGTAAGGAGCTGAGAGAAGTGAATCACTGCCAGGACTGCATTGGAAAGAAAAAGGCTGGTTTAGGCTTATCTAATGTCACATCAGCCATTTCCTAGGAAGGGAGCAAATTTAATTAAGAACACAGACCGACTCAAGGACAGTCAGGTTACACACAGCACACGCAACACAATGCTGAGGCATTGGTATCATGCATACAGAGAGCAAGGAACACAAATATCCCCAGCCTGGCTGCTAAAGGCTCCTCATCCCGAGCAAACCTAGAGCAGCCAGCACAGAAACAGGGGTCGCTGTAGGGATACAGGGAGGGGGCAGCAACCAGAGAGGGAAGGGCTCAGTGTGGGAGGCAGGGACAGGAAGAGGCAGATCTCGGACACTGAAATAAGCCCAGGGCAGCCACTGGTAGCTGATGGTTCCTACAGAGACTTCACTGGCTGCAGAGGCAGGAGCCCCATGCCCACTGTGGGGACACACTACAGGGCTCTTGGCACAGCACAGCCTTCCCTGTGCCATCCTGTTCGCTCACCTCAGCACCAATGGTCAGACAGGATCAGACTCCACATTAGCCCAGTGTGTCAGTGGCTCGTGACAAGTCCTGCCGGTGCCTTTCTCCAGTGGACAAGTGCTGTCACACAGGAATTCACCAGCACAGAGAGGAACCCTGGGCACCAGGCACAGCTCTGGCCATGCCCACATGAAACCAGGACACCCACTGAGCTCAGCTCCATGGACTCGGCTCCAAACAGGACATTTTCACATGTCACCACCCCACAGACTGAGCCCGACTCCAGCATCTCATCTGCACTGAACATCACCCACTGTGGATGGGGACTGCAGCTGAACCAGTGCCAAGTCATCCTGCAAGGGCAGGACAGGCTGCTCAGCGCCGGCTGGGACAGATGGAAGCAGCGTGCTGGGGAGCTGGATCCTGAGAGCGACCACACTGGGAATGACCAAAGGTCGCTGCAGCACAGAACCCCACCTCTGCCTGCAGCCAGCAGCCAGCACTCGGGTGAAGGACAGGGAAGGCGAGTGTGATCCTGGCACAGCTTCCCCCATCAGCAGTTCAGGATTTACTGGTCATGGACTGGGTGGTGGTTTCTTACAAGCTGGGCCCTTCGTTATCAGCACCGGGAATCTAAGACCTTCGTCACATCCTGCACCAGCCGCTGTTGCAGAGGCTTTACCACACACCTCTGCAGCAATCCCCTCAGCTATCAGCAGGCTGCACGAGGAAAAGGGAAGTAAATGTTGCCCTCAAGACAGGCAGCAAGGGCCCACACACAGCCCATGGCTCCGGTACGTGGAGAAAAGCACTTGTGCTGTCCTCTTCCCACTTGGGAATGCTGCGCAGTGCTCCACCGGTGCACTAAGGAAACGTGGCTGAAGGGCAAGAACCTGGTGCGCTGCTCGGTTTGGTTCCTGATGTTAAAACAAAGATAGACTAAAGCATCCAGGCTGCCCTATAAATACAACTCATTTTAATTCCTCCAAATTAGTTCCTTGGCAGGCACCCCACCCCGCTGCACAGCCTGCTCTGCGGCAAGCACGGGTCATCCTGCTGTTGAGGCCTTCCACGGCACAGCGACGACCTTGTGCTCGCTCCCACCTTGGCAATGCCGTCTGGCTGCAGAGCCCAAGCACTGGGCAGCAGGAGGGAAGGGGCTGCCCTGCAAGGCCCAGCCTGACCAGCTGGAGAGGCCGCTCTTCTGTGTCTCTCAGGGATGGGGATGAGCAGCAGGAGCAGTTCCAGCATCTCACTTCTGGGCGGTCCCTCTCTAGAGCAGCTTTAGCCTCTCAACCACAATCAACAGGGAGAAAAGACAAGGGGATCTCTCAATGTTTCTAAGTCGTGTCTTTGGGAGGCTTCGCAGGATCTCCTTGCCCCAAGATGTCCCGAGTGTGCAACTGCTTCAGCCACGGCTTGCACCCAGGCCAGGAGAGCAAACCCTCCCAGAGAACCGCTCCGGCAGCCAGGGCAGAGCCAGGGGACTCCTGTCAGAAGAACTTGACGCCTCGGCCATCGTCCAGCGTGATGATCTCAGCCTTGTGCTCCTGCTGCAAGGCTTGCAGGGCACGGAGCAGCATCGCCTCATCCAAGCCGTGGAACTCTAGGGAAGGACAGAGATACCCATCAACAGTGAGAAGAAAATGACATCAGGAAACAAAGAGGCTTACAAAGCCCACCAGGAGCTGGCGGCAGCGAAGCAGAGGGCTCCGAGGAGCACCTCTCAGACCCCAGCACTGTAACACTACGGCAAATCTGGAGTTACACGCTCATCCTGATGCTGCTGCATCAGGAACAAAGCCTGAAGGTCAACAGAAAGGAGGGAATGAGTCACAGCATTCCCAAAGGCAGCGCAGGAGCTAGACACAAACCCAAAGCACTGGGTGCCAGGTAAGAGCTGGGGCGTGGGGAGGTGTAAATGCAAACAGTGAGAACAAAGGGAGATGTTCATCCAGGGCTGTAAAAAGACTTCAGAGGAGCATTCGCCAGTGCTGAGCAATAAAACTGGTGGACTTGCATAAGCAATTCAAAAACATTTAGTCTATAAAACTACGATCTCACCGTCATCAGCACGCTCTGAAAACCTGCTCCAAACAAGACACACGACCTTACCTTCTTTCTCTGTATCGTCTCCACTGACTAATTCATACAGGGTGAATACAGAGTTGGTCAAGCCGTTCTTTGACACCTGGAAACATAAAAGCAATATAACAAATCTCACTCGTGTGATTTAATACCCTCAGCATGACCCCTCAGCGCAAGTGAAATGGAACACAGACATCACCCGATGAGCAGTAATACCCTGGAAACACTCTGGGAAGCCAAGAAACAACAGCTGAGGAAAGTCAGGAGGCTCCTTTCCCTGCACCCCTGCTCTCTCAGCCACGTATCTCACAATAAGGACTTGCGCCATACGAACACAACTGCATCTTACAGCAAGTAAAAAGCTGTTATTGCCCCTGTGCTTCCCTGTGACTGACAGAAACAGAAGAAGCAGTGAGGAAGCAAAGGAATCGTATCCCAGTGGTCCCAGCCCTCCCGCACACCGCGCCTGCATCCTCACCCACTGATAGATGAGCTTCCCCCATTCTTCTGGTCTCCTCCACATGATCAGAAAGCTGGTTTTGTTCTTATCCAACCATTCCAGGTTTCCTAAGATGGAGAAGGAAAAGGGGTTTAACCAGGGCACAGGCCCACGATAAGGATCAAACCCCCGGGTTTTGTGACACGTGCTGGCCATGGCACCCCCGGAGCTGCAGGCTCCCGCCTCTCCCCATCCCACTTCTGTGCACTCTCTGTCTAAGGGAACGAATTTGCCCTTCGGGCCCCTCTTCCCCGCCCACCCCGGCAAGGCAGGGCCCCGGAGCGGCCCGCACAGAGCCCACACAGCCGCTGCCGCCCTTCCCTCCCCACGGGCACCGGCCGGACGGCACCCACCGTTCTTACGGAGCTCCTCCAGCACCACCTGGATGGACTCCAGCGGGAGCTTCCCTGCGCGGGGGTTAAGGACACGTGCACCGGGAAAGGGGCTGCGGGGAGGGCGCGGGGCGCAGCGGGCCCCAAAGGATACGCTGCAGGCGGTGGTTGGCGAAGAGCGGGCTGTCCTGCGCCTCCCGCACCGTCATGGCGGGCAGCCGGTGCCGTTGGCTGTAGGCGAGCGCCAGCGCGCACCAGGCCGAGAGCTGCTTCTGCCGCGTCTCGCCGTTGGGCTGCAGCCTGCGGGGGCTCCGGTCAGCGGCTCCGCGGCACCCACCCCTCCCGGCCCCGCTCCCGCACCCGGCCCCGCTCCGGCCCCGTTCCCAGTCCCGCTCCAGCCCCGCTCCCGTTCCCGGTCCCGTTCCCGGCCCCGCTCCCGGCCTCGCTCCAGCCTCGCTCCCGCTCCCGGTTCCGCTCCCGGCCCCACTCCAGCCCCGGTCCCGATCCCGATCCCGGTCCCGATCCCGATCCCAATCCCGGTCCCGGTCCCGGTCCCGATCCCGATCCCAATCCCAATTCCGATCCCGGTCCCGGTGCCGGTGCGGCGCTCACGTGAAGAACGGCGGGAAGCTGTACTGCCACGGCCACACGAAGCTCATCGCCGCCACCGGAACCGCCGCCGTCTTCCGCCCGGCCCGGAGCGCTTCCGGCACGCCCCGCAGAGCCCCGGCCCCGCCGAAACCCCGCCCCTCTAAGCTCCGCCTCCTCTATAAGCCACGCCCCCTCTGAGCTACGCCCCTCGCGGCCCGGCCCCTGCTGCTGCCCGGTGCTCGGTGCTCGGCGCTCGGTGCCCGGTGTTCGGTGCTCGGTGCCCGGTGCCGCTCCGTGCGCGTTCCCCGCCCAGCGCTGCCCCGCGGGGCCGTGTCAGTGCCGGTGGCACCGAGCTGTGCAAGAACCCGTGGAACGTGTAGGGGGGAAGAAACGTTTAATCCCCACACCCCCAACCCCACCGGCGGAGACCCCGCTCCACCCCCGGGCGGGCAGCACGTGCACGGGACACGCACGGCCGCTGCCCGGTCTCTGCCTGCTGCGGGACGGGAGAGCTGGAGCCGTGGTGCCCGAGCGGCAGCGCTAGGGCTGGGCCTTGCCGTCCTTGCTGCGCCAGATGACAAGGGTGACGAGGAAGGGGATGAGGCAGATGGGGGCGATGATCATGGCCAGCAGCACGTCCTCGGGCGGGTCGAAGTAGACCTGGTGCTCCAGGGTGCAGTTGTGGAAGTAGCGGTGGTGGCTCTGGAAGATGTACTGCTCTGCCAGCGCGTTGGGGTAGCCGTAGCGCAAGTGGTCAGCCCAGTCCTCCAGGCAGGCCTGCAGAAAGCTGTAGGGCCTGGGGAGAAAGCACAGGGTGCTGGGAGGGGATGGGGACACAAGGTAGCTGCGGGACACAGAGGAGCTGCTGGAGGAGGAAGTGGCCCTGGGTGCTTTGGCCAGGGCTTTGCCCCGGTCAAACACTTCCCACTGTCTCGGGAGCTGCTTCCACCATGTGGCCCTGGAGATGGAGTGGCCACAGGCAATGCCTCCACCGAAGAGTCCCCACATGCAGGTTCCCCCACCAGGGCCGTCCCCAGAGCTGGCCAGAGCCCCCCATACCCCTGCAGCACTGCTCGGAGGGGGTCTCCAGCCACCCCGTACCTGCTGATGACTTTCCACTCGCACAGCTCTGACGCTGTCACGTTCCTCATCACTTCAACAAAGAAATCCCAGCACTTCTGTGTGAGGTTGTTGTACATCTCCTCTGCAGGCAAAAGGAGAGGATTCATCCTCCTGTGCAGAGCCTGCGTCACTGCCCGGCCCTGGCCTAGTCCCAGCACTCACCCACGAGCTGCTCCGTCCAGTTGAACATGGCCATGGTCATGGGTGGGCTCGTCCTGGCATCCTGGCCAAAGCCCTCCACCTCGGCAACCACAGGGGACAGCCTGGTCCCCAGGAGCACTGTGGAGTGGGGGGGACAGGGTCAGCAGGAGATGGACACAACAGAGCTGGGTCTGCAGGAGAGAACTGGTTTGGGGTGTCCCTCAGGGCTGCAGGGAAGCGTGCTGCCAGAGCCCTAAGGGCAGGGACCGGGGGGGCAGCCGGGCAGCAGGCAGCTGCTCAAGGGCTTGGAGGGGTGTTAGGGGGCTGTGGGCCCTGGGCCACAGTGTGAGGGCGGCCGTGCCGCCTGCCCATGGGGAGCCACCGCAGCGGCCGCTCCATTGCCCCCGGTGGCTGCGTTGCAGCTGGACAGGGCTGGGGCAGGAAAAGGAAGCTCTGGCCACAGCACGGCACTGCCGGAGAGCCCCTCCACCCGCTGGCTGCCTCACACGCAGCACTGCCTGCCATGGGCACATCCCGCCTGGAACACCAGAGCCCCACAGCCCGAGGAAACCATCCCGTCCGTCTTCTGCCCTCGGCCTAGGGCTCACGGCATGGGGCAGCAGTGCCGGGCGTGTGGTGAACTGCCTTGGTGCGCACTGCCATAGGGAGCTCCATCGCAGCCACGGGGTAACTCTGGGCTGGCACAGCGGTAGCAGCAAGGGCAGCCTGCCACGTCCTGGTCTTTGTCCCTGACAGCCCCGTCCAGCCTGTCTCTGCTCGAGCACTTGTGGTGCCGCAGCTCCTGCCCCAGCCCGGGGTGTAGCGGGGCTCCCCAGCCGCTCTTGTGGGTCATTTGCCAAAAGCTGGGCGGTGAGTGTGGTGGGGGCTGCCCCGCAGCACCCATCGCCTGCCAGTGGTCCCTGGCCACACAGGCAGCGCTGTCCCCACTGCCCAAGCTGGGCTGAGCCGAGACCCTGGCCCCGGGCCCCCGTCCGGGGTGGTGCGAGACACCGGAGCCTCCCGCCCCCCTTGCACTTACCCCCGAGCAGCAGGACCCCTCCAGAGAACCGGCCGGAGCCCATCGGCGTGCGCGGTGCCATCCCGCAGAAGCCTGCGGCTAACGACCGGGACAAGTATTTCAATGGAAATAACAGGAAGCAACTCCTTTCCTCTGACAGGGGCAGTTTGACTACAGGAGACGTGTGAAAAATGAGATTGCTCAGCGCTGCTTTAAAGCGGCTCTCCCGGCGGGATCCAGCCGCCGTGCGGGGCCAACGGCCCCTGCGGGCATCGCTCCCGCACACCGGCACGCGGGCAGCCCGCGCCTCACCCGGCAGCCCGGAGGCTCCGCTCCCCGCGCCGCACGTCCAGTTTTACGAGGCCGCTATTTGTTTACTTGTGTATTTCTCTTTAATCCTGTCTGGGCTGGGTTGTGAAATCCCTCGTCTCCTGCGTGGAGGGCAGGCAGCCCGGCAGCGGGGGGAGTGGATGGGGAAGCGCCGTGTCCCCGGACAGACGCTGCCGCCCGGGGCTCAGGGGACCCCCAGCCCCGACACCGCGGCTCCTGCCTCCCCCGGGGCACCTGCCCCATGGCCGGCATCCCCGCGGTAGCCCCGGGCCCCTGCCTCAGCCAAGGAGGGTCGGGTGGCGGCGTGACCTGCCCGCGGTGTGAGGCCGATGCAGGCGGGGAGGTGGGGACAGGGCAGAGGCTTGGCCGACGTTGCCAGTCCCCGGCCACGCCGCCTTCCTCCCGCACCGCCCTGCCCGCGCCCTTCGCTCCTGGCGCCGCTCCTGCCCGTGGGGCCCGAACCCCCCCTCCGCAGCAGCGCTGCCCCTCGGCATTCCCACCCCAGGACCAGGCTGAGGCCGAGTGAGCTCATTTCACCCCCGGGCCGGGGCAGAGCGTGCGTCCAAAGCTTCTCCTTTAACAACCCGCCCATGGGATGCACTGAGTGGAATCGGAGCGTGATGAAGCGCAGCTCGGAGGGACCCTCCCTGCTGCAGAAAGCTGATCTTGCCGGGCTCTGCGCTCCCCGGCACAGCAGCCTGACCCTGCCCCACCGCCCCGCAGCAGCGCGGGACCTTTCATGGGCGAGCGGCTGCATCTGGAAGCCATCAGGGCCCTGGCGCTCCGGGGGCCGCAGGGTTGGAGCCCCCTGGTCCAGCTCTTGGTTGGAGCCAGTGAAGCCTCCGCCTGGGCGGCAGGAGCCTCCGCCAGGGAGACACCCAATGATCTCAGCACAGCCCAGGGGCTGGGGCGGCTGCCGGGCTCCTGGGGTGTCCGGAGGGGACGGGCAGGGACGCCATGGGCAGGGACAGGACAGTGGCTGCCAGCCAAAGCTTGGGGCTCCCCCACCCCTAGTCTGGCATCCCCATTGCTCCGTGCCAGCTGGGGAAAGGCTCATCCCAGGCAGGGTCAGGAGCCCAGTCTCCTTCTCCTGACTCTCCCCTGCTTTAGGGCAGATGCAGGCATCCGGGGCCCCAGGCCCAGCTTCCCCCTTCCCAGTGCCATGGGGACCCACTCCATTCCCAGGGATGCCCAGACCCCCACCACTGCTCTGCCCTGTCCCCTGCACCCCCGGCCCACCCTTCAGTTCCCAGGGCTGGGAAGGAAGGGGGCAGCTGCTGGCTCCTCACAGGCATGGGGACAAGCAGGGGCTGAGGTGTGAGCCCCCTTTGGGGCTCTGCTGAGCACAACGGCTGCTGCGAGGGGTACGAGGCAGCTGAGCCCCACGGCCACAGCCAGAGCCAGCCCGGGGGGCATCGCGCTTGGTCGGGGGGGCTCAGCCCCCGAGCAGTTGGTGAAGTATTCAGCATGAACCTGCAGGAAGAAGGCATCGAGGACGGAGCTGGGCCAGGGGCAGGAGAGGAGCTGGGCCAGCAGCTGGGTGCAGCCAGAGAGCTCACTGTAGGCGCTGCAGGGGGGGCAGCGTGAGACCACATCCGCTGCAGTGGCCCCACTCTGGGTGTGCATTCGGCACCACCGGGACTGGCGCTGACCCACCTGCTGATCTGGTCCCAGTGGCAGCGGCTGCCCTCAGGGGTGGTCATGAGGGTGGCGTGGAAGGGAGCCCAGCAGTAGAGGGAGATCCAGTCCTGGTAGGTGTCCTGGCAGCGGGCTGCCCCCCCCAGCACCTCCGGCAGTTCTGCAGAGCACCAGGCAGACCCTGGGATGCTCCCCCGCCCGCCTCTCCCTCTGATTTCAGTTTTGAGGGGGATGTTTGGGGTCACCCATGGGGAACACTCCCAGCACTGCCCATTGTGGGCCCATCTGCCAACCCTGGGGGTCCCCACTGGGGCTGCCTACAGCCATGAGGGCCCTGTGACCTTGGGCCCTTGTGAGCCCCAGAACAGATCACAGGAGGTCTGTGGGGGGGTGGGGATGACAGCCAGGATCGCAGGAGAGCAGCTCCTCACCATCCTCATCCAGGTACACGTAGTAACCTGGAAGGAGAGACAGTGCTGTCAGCGCCAGCGGGACCTGCGCACTGTGTGAGGGCAGCAGAGCCCATGGCTGTGAGGATGCTGCGGCAGCTGGGGCCACAGCCATGCAGGGACTATGGCATCAGGGTCTTACCTTCATCCTTGAGGTCCCCATCCTCTGTGTCCCCACACCCTGCAGCAAAGAGACACGGGGTGCTAGGGGTGGTGCACTGGGGCATGAGCTGGGATGCTCCCAGCACCTCAGACATGCCTCCTCCTCCTCCTCCTCCCAGGCTGAGCTGAGCAGAACAGAGGTGACTGGGCCAAGGGTAGGAAACGGGAGCAGGAGGCTCCTGGCTCTGCCTTGGCATTGGCAACAGAGGCAGAATGGTTTCCGATCAAGCACCAACCCTGTGGGCAAACCCTGCCCAGAGCATCCTCCAAGGGGAGGGCAGGAGAGGACACGTTGGAATGGAAGGGAGAAACGGGCCAGGGGCCCCGTGGGGACTCGCTGCCAGGCCAGACCCTGTGCCTGACCTCTTGGGCACCTCTATGCAGTCCCCCCGGCTGGTACCCCCTCACCGCACCGCACAGCCCCAGCTCCGGGCTGCTCTTACCGCGCTGGAGCAGAGCGAGGAGCACGCAGCAGAGGATCCGCGCCCTGAGGAGCATCCTCCCGCCACCGGGCCCTCGACACCCGGGCTGGGGCCGTGCTCGGGGGGTTTATCCCGGTGCCCGGCCCGCCCCAGCGCTGCCCGCCCGCTCCCGAGCCAATGCCCGGGAAGGTCGGGGGGAAGCCTCGCTCCCACCCCGTCTGACTCAGCGAAGCTCCAAGGGCATCAGATGCGGGCTGCGGGCGCGGGGCGGCCCCACTCGTCCCCCCGAGGTCACCCCTGCGGGACCGACCCCCCCTGCCCTCCCGCCGGGAAGCGGAGTCCCGAACCGCAGCCGCCGGTCCCCGTCCTGCAGGGCCGAAGGGGAAGGACGCGACCCTCGCCGGGGCCGGGCCCAGCACCACCCGCTCAGGCCGCCTGGGATCCCCGGAGCAGGAAAGCCGCCGCCAACAGCCGCTTCCTGCCCGGCGCCGCTGCAGGAAGCTCGGGGCCCGCCCGGCCGCGGGGACCAGCCCCACCATTGCCCCGCAGCCATGCGGCACCCGCGTCCCCCGGGCCTGTCCCTGGCCGCTCGAGAGCCAGAAGCGCGGTGGTCACCGAGACCGGGGGTGCCCCGTCGGCAAGGACGGCCCCTGTTCTCCCCGGGCTCAGAGGGCGGCAGAGTCGGGGCGGGGACGGGCGCCGCCGGGACCGGGCGGTGACAGAGCCCACGGGGAAACGGGGTCGGACGCACCGGAACGTGTGCGGGCACCGGGCTCGGAACCGCCGGGCTCGGCCCGTTCCCCGCAGCCGGTGCTGGGGATGTCTGGGCCGTACCCAGAGAACCGGAGCCCTACCCGGGTCCTGCCAACACCCGCGTGCCCGAGCCCTCCGGTACCGGCGGCGGCGGGGGGGGAGGGCGTGGCCATCGCGAAGGGCGGAGCTACACCGGGGCGGTGCCTCTAACGGGGGCGGGGCTATCTCAGCGCATGCGCAGACGCGCAGGGGCGGCGGGATGGCTGAGGAGTGAGTGCGGGGCCCGGTGCGCGGGGGATCCCCGGTACCGGTAGGGGTGGGGGTGCGCCGGGGCCCGCTCCCCCGCTGCCGTGGCGCTGAGGGCCTCGGTCCGCTCCGGTGTTTGTCACCGCCGCAGCCGTGCGGCCCCGCGGGGAGGAGCTTGGGCCCGGCCGGCGGGGATGGGGGGGAGAGATCGAAGGGGAGCCCTCAGACCCGGCGCGGCCCGAGGCCGGGCTCTCAGCGCACCCCGCGGCTCCGGCCCGTCCCGTCCCTTCCCTTCCCGCGGCCGCGCCAGGCCGGGGGTTCCTCGGGAGCCGCCGCCGGGCCCGGGCCTGGGCTTAGTCAGCGCACGGGCGGCCACGGGGTGCTTGGGCCTCTCGGTGCGCTGTGCGTGCTCGCAAGCAGGAACTCGTGCGGGCTTCCCGGGTTCTTCTTCCCGAGTTCAAGCCCACGGCGCGGTCTGTTCCGGTAGCACGTGGGCAGGGTTAAGCTCCCCGGGGTTTGATGTTCGTTCCCGCTGCGCTTCTACAGGAAAATGGAAATCGCTGCTCCTCCAACGTCCAAGTGCATCATTTACTGGAAGAGGAAAGTCAAGTCTGAATACATGCGGCTCCGGCAGCTCAAGAGGTTCCAGGCGAACATGGGAGCGAAGGTAAAGACTGCTCTGTCAGCTGGTAGCGCTTGAGCAGCGACCAGGTGGGCGCTTCATCCTGCGGATTGCTGAGCTGCACCCCAGTTGCAAGCTGGGGAGGTTGGAGGGGATCCTGCTCCTCCTCGTGCAGCGCTGTGTGTTGAGCTGGTGAGGTGCGTATGCAGCAAAGGGGACTCGTCTCCACTTGGTCTTTAAAGTCTCCCTGCTAGGGGCTCCAGGGGGCTCTGCTGCTCCTCTCCTCCCAGGCAGGGTTTTAGAGGAGGTCGGCTGGGATCAGGAGCTACCAAATGCTGCTGGTTGTTGGGAGGACTTCAAGCAGAGTTTTGTACCAGTGTTGAGTTTAATTCGAATTCCTTCTAACAGGTATCAGTTTGAGATGCTCTGCCTTGCGTCTGCTTCTGATACTCAGACCAACATCTCATGAAGGGCTTTAGTGTTCTCCGTGTGATTTCTTAAGCTCTGAGTGCTGCTTTCCCTCCCTGCAGGCTCTGTTTGTGGCCAACTTTGCGAAGGTTCATGAGAAGACTCAGATCCTGAATGAAGACTGGAAGAAGCTCCGTGTGCAGCCGGTGCAGCTGATGAAGCCCGTCAGTGGGCACCCGTTCCTCAAGCAGGTGTGGAGAGGGAAAGGGGCTCAGCAGCAGAAGTGTGGACTGGAAGCAGCCTCTGCAGGGAGGGTTGGCTGTTTCCTCACTGCCCCTCTCTGTCCTGTTCCAGTGTACAGTTGAGAGCATCTTCCCAGGGTTTCCCAGCCAGACGCTGTACATGAGGACCCTGAACACGGTGGCACTGGTGCCCATTATGTATTCCTGGTCCCCTCTTCAGCAGAACTTCATGGTATGTAGGGAGGCTCAGGCACAAGGGCTTGGAGCAGTTTGTGTGTAGTTGTGATGTGGCTGTGAAGTGATTGGGCCTTCTTCAACTCACTTGTTTTAAGCAATGTCTGCTCAAAAGATGATGGAAGCTGTTCATTTGGCTGTCTGTTTTGTTGTATCCCATAAAACAGCCTTGGATCTGTGCTGTCTTACCTGACTCCTTGATAGGGTCATTGATATTTCAGAGGATCCTTGGAGCAGATATGGTTTGTTGCTTGATGGTTTGGTTCCCCCCCCTCTTAAGATTTTTCTTCCTTTCTCAATGGGGAGTTTTATTTCCTGGGCAGGTCCTTTCCTTTGTGACTGGATTACCCTGCTGCTCTCATTGTAAGGGTGCTACTGAGGGTTAGTTCCTCATTGGTGGAAGCAAGGCGAGTGATTTAATGCAGGTTTTGGTGGGATGTTGTTAAGTTTACCTGTTAAGCAAGCAGCTGGCCTGTGCCTGGCCTGGCTCTTTGCCTGCTCTGGGGTGTGGATGTGTCCCTGCACCCTGCGGGGCAGCTGCATGCCAGTGCAGACCGGGGCACAGTGTGAGACCAGTGACTGTAACGTAGAGCCAGCCAGCGGTGCCATGGCAGTGGAGAGCCGGTGCCCTTGCTCCTGTGGTTAACACGAGAACAGCTCCTCAGCTTTGGCTGTGTTCCTCTGGGAGTGAGTTACCGGTTTGCCTTTTGCTGTTCCAGTTCTGTGCTCTGCCTGAGCACAATGTCTCTGACGTTTGTTGGTTGTTATTGCTGGCAGCATGCGTGGTTCTGAGTTTCTTCAAGCATTGGAGGCACTGCTCTTCTTTTTCAAGGCAAATAGCACTTTCAGGGGGCAGATTTATGCTGCTGGCACGGGATAACAATGAAATGTCAGGGATGAGGCATCTGAAATTGCAACCTGGGAGGGTGAAGCTTTGCTTTGTGCTCTGCGGGTCTGTATGGGCAGGAGGAGCCTCGACCAGGCTGCAGGTGCCTCTGCTCTGAGTTGTATCTGACCTCTGCAGGTGGAGGATGAAACTGTTCTGTGCAATATCCCTTACATGGGAGATGAGGTGAAGGAAGAAGATGAAACTTTCATTGAAGAACTTATTAACAACTATGATGGGAAAGTCCATGGAGAGGAAGGTAAGAACAGTCGGCCCTGCCCGTTCAGTCTCTTCTAAATAACATATCAAAGTAGTTAAGAAGTCAAAAGGTGGCAGCAGTAACCAGCATTGCTGTGGGAGCTCTTAGAGCAGAAAACCAGGAGCACGCCTGCTGTTCTAGCTTGCAAGGATATGGTCCTGCCTTCAGTACCCTGCATCATTCTAAGTTCTTCTTCTGGAGCTGTTGTTCATGGGGGTTCATGTGCTCCGAGATGCTCAACAGTCTGTTAGGAGGAGCTCAGCAACTTTGCTTTGCTTGTGACCCCAGTCAAGGCTTTTCAGAACAGTGTGATTCCCTGCAGTGCTGCCTACCCCATCATAAAACTGTGTGGAGGCAGGAAAGCACTGGGGAACTGGGGTGTCCTGTCTTCAGATGGCACTAAATGATGCACACTGCTCTTGGGACTCCCTAGCATTAAAATCCCCCCTGTCGCTTCAAAACTGAGAGGTTCTGGCTTGGGATTTACCACCACAAGGAGCATGGAAGAGGAGGGCACTGCCACAAGCTGGCTGACATCTCTGTGTTTCAGAAATGATTTCAGGGTCAGTCCTCATCAGCGATGCTGTGTTCCTGGAGCTGGTGAACGCCCTCAATCAGTACTCGGATGAGGAAGAGGAAGGACACAATGATTCCGAGGTGAAACAGGAGGATGGGAAAGAGGAGCTGCCAGTCACAAGGAAAAGAAAACGAATTGCAGCGGAAGGTGGGTTTGGCCACAGAAACTGGGGTTCCTTTGGTCCCATTTCCATCCTGCCCTGCCTGGTTGTTAACGTGTTGCTGAGGGTTGTGACCAGCTTGGCAGGTTGTGGTCATTGAAAGCAGGGGTGCATTCGGTTGTTCTCACCGTCCCCTTGGACAGGATAAGAAGTCACCAGTTTAGAGTGTGGTGAGTAAAATTTAATGAGTCATCTGGAAAACCCTGTCTGGGTGAGGTGAGCAGCAGTGGGTGTTATCTGAGGAGGCTGTGGGAGCTCTGCTCCTGGAGGTTTCAAAGTGCTGGTCTGGTTGGTAGGTAGATCCTGTTCTGCTGCAGGCAAAGGTGGACGGTTTCAAATCCCTTCCAGACCCATTTTCCATGTATTTGTTCCTGTTCCCTCTCCTGTGCCACGTGGAGCTCTTGTTGCATAGAGATAGCTGTGGTCTGTGGGCTTTTTCTTGTGTCCTGCATGACCTTAGGAATGCTGACTGCTATTTTTGTCTTTGGTTTATAGTGATGTGGGTAGCACAAATACCAGGACCCTTTTTCAAAGGTAGAAAAGCATTGTCTGCAAATCCTGTTTTGGGAAAAGCAAGCAGTGATAACGGTTCTTAAGAAGTCATTAAGTGCTTAAGGAATCTTTAGTGCTTCCTGAGGATGCTACAGCTCTGAAGTGGCAGCACTGCATCTGGAAATGCCTTGGCCTAGCTGCAGGGCAAAAGGTTTATCCATTGTATATGGGATTATGTGTCTGCCTCTTAAAATATAATCCTGAACACCTACTGGAATCACTATGGAAGCAGGAAAGAGCTGTTCACATCTGCTTTAACTGAGGAATTGTCTCTCCTCCTCTTCTTAGGTAACAAGAAGTGTTCCAAGAAGCGCTTTCCGAACGACATGATATTCACTGCTATTTCCTCTATGTTTCCTGAATACGGCTTCCCAGAGGATATGAAAGAGAGGTAGATTTGTGCTGCACTTGTCTGTTCCCTGCCTTGGTGTCAGTTGAAATCTCTATGTCAGCAACCAGCGCTGTGCCCTGAGCACAAAGCAGAGCTCAGCCGGCCGCGGGCACCGCTTTCAAGCGTCAGAGGCTTTGGTTTAGCCTCCAGGTTACCTGGCTCAGGGTGCTGCTGCCCCGGACGGTCCCTGCTTGTGTGATGTGTCCCACGGGAGGCAGGGGCTGCGTATCTGTGGGTGTCTGTGTGTCCGCAGGTACCGGGAGCTCACGGAGGTGTCGGACCCCAACGTGCTGCCGCCGCAGTGCACCCCCAACATAGACGGGCCCTGCGCGAAGTCGGTGCAGCGGGAGCAGTCCCTGCACTCCTTCCACACCCTCTTCTGCCGCCGCTGCTTCAAATACGACTGCTTTCTGCATCGTAAGTGCAGGCTCAGCCGGACGCTTCCCTAGAGCCCTTCTCTCCTCACTTTTCCTCGGTGCTTCGTGCCTCTGCCCGCCGTGCTTAGTGTCTGTGCCGCAGGCTTTAGAGGGAGGTTGCAGTGAAGCCTTAGGAGCTTACAGGTGCCCAGAAGCCTTTTATACAGACGGCTCCACTTGTTTTCCTCAGACGGACGGGACCGACCTGCGTGGCCGTCCCGCTTTCACCACTGCTCCGCGCTTGAGCCTCCGGGCATCTGTGCCATGACCAGACTTCACTCTTGCTTTGCAGAAGCTCAACAGGGAAAGCCATGAATGTTTCGCTTCCAAAGTCTGGACATGCCCCTGTGTTTTATTGCTTCACTGGAACTTACAGCTTCATCTTAGTCATGTTTCTGCGGTTTGTCCTGCCCAGAGCCTTTTGGATGCTGTTGGACCTGCTGTTTCCCAGGTCTGAGGGCTTCTTTGGAAAGTCACAGGACTCTTTCCAGTGAATTATTTATTAAAAGATGTAATATTAAGATCATGTGGTCTTTTTGTTTCAGTCTGAAAGCAGATCTTTTTCCTACGGCCTCTCCTTCCCAAGTGTTCCCCCTCTGCTGCCGAGTCCCCGTCACGGGTTGGAGCATGGGTTGGAGTCCTGCCACCTCCTTCCCCGCTGCCAGGAGAGCTGCTCGGGCTCTTGCTGCCTGCCTCAGGCTCCCACTTGGCTGAGCTCGTGCTGCCCTGTCCCTTGCAGTGTGTGGGGAGTCTCTTGGAGGGTGCTGATAGTAAAGATAACTATTATTTTTTCAGCTTTTCATGCTACTCCTAATGTGTACAAACGAAAGAATAGAGAGACCAAGATCGAGCCAGATCCTTGCGGAGCAGACTGTTTCCTCTGGCTGGTATGTTTCTGCATTGCTGCTTTTGAAACCACAGGAGAAGTGGCTTGTCCAGCCCAGCCCTGCAGAGCCCTCTGGGTCCTTTTCACAGCTCTGATCTTTCAGAATTAGTTCTAATCCTCACTGGATTCAGGGAATCCAGATGCAGACCTTACCAGATGCGTTATCTTAGCAAATCTCCAATGAAGACTAAGCTCGAAGGTACCAGATGGGAAATTGTGGTGACAAATGATTTCCCTGGGCTCTGTGGGGCGTTTGAAGAATGGAGCCCAGGTTAAAAGCACTGGGGGGGAAGACTCGAGCTATTTTAAATGCTCTTTCAGAGCTGCAGCCCAGCCGTGTTATGGGGTGAGAGCTGCAGGGATGTGGGTGCCTGCGGTGGTGTCAGTCAGCTCCAGGATCTGGGCTGTTCTGGGCAGCCGCTGAGCTGGAACAGAGGGAGAGGCCACGAGAACCTCACTGCAGGGCAAGAGGCAAGGGAGTAGGGCCAGGGAATTTCTTCCAACCAGGCTGTGATGCTGAACGAAGCAGGAACGTGCAGTGTGGGCAGCTGCTGAAGTGGAGCACTAGGGCAGATCTTCACCTTGTCTTGGTGGTGGCAGGGCTTGTCCCAGGCCCTGTGGAAAAGCCTTTTCCGTGTTCCCTGGTCACCTGCCACCCACCTTGTCTTCTCTGCTTGCAGGAAGGAGCCAAGGAGTTTGCTGCTCTGCACAACCCCAGGTCCAAGTGCTCAGGCCGGCGCCGCCGGAGGCACCACGTGGTGGGTGCTTCCTGCTCCAGCACCCCAGCTTCTGCCCTCACCGAGGCGAGGGAAGGCGACAGCGACCGAGACACGGGCAACGAGTGGGCTTCCAGCTCCTCAGGTACCATGCCAGCCCCGGGGCAGGTGGGACGGTGCCTCTGGTGCTGCCCTGCAGCAATGGGCCAGCACCACCATCCCAGCAGGCGCTGGGCGCTGCTGAGCTCTGCTGCCCGCGGGAGGGTGCAGTTCCCCCATGCTGTACATGGCCCAACATCGATCTCTCTTTCCTGCCAGAGGCAAACTCCCGCTGCCAGACACCCACCAAGCAGAAGCTGAGCCCGGCCTCCTCCCAGCTCTTTGCGGTGGAGACGCCGCAGGAGCCCGTCGAGTGGACGGGAGCCGAGGAGTCGCTCTTCCGTGTCTTCCATGGGACCTACTTCAACAACTTCTGCTCCATTGCCAGGCTGCTGGGAACAAAGACCTGCAAGCAGGTGGGGGGCCTGGGGAGCGCAGCGGCACCGCAGCTTCCTTGTTGGTTTTATTTCCGTGCAGTAAATCGCCCCGAGGGAGGTGTTCCATCAACCCTTTGGTGGAGCTCAGTGTTACTTGGCCCTTGGCAGGACCAGCCTGGTTGGCTCCTTGCAATGGGTTGGGTGCTGGCAGGGTGGTGCTCCTGAATCCCAGCCAAGAGAAGCAATGGCACCAGTGGTCCGTGGCACCGGGCACTGCTTACTGGGACTGGGAGCCCCCCTGTGTGTGTCCTTGCACTCCTGTTTATGCTTTACATCAAAAAACAACTTGAGTGCATTGAACTTTAGTAGTCTTTTTCCTTCTGTTCCCTTGCAGGTCTTTCAGTTTGCAGTGAAAGAATCGCTTATAACCAAACTGCCAACAAACGAATTAATGAATCCATCCCAGAAGAAGAAAAGGAAGCACAGGCAAGTGTTGGACATGCTTGTTTTGTTCTTAAAATGCAACCAGATCCACTGCTTTCTGTGCCAACGCATTCCTGGTAATCCCCATCTGGCTCCCATCTGCGCACACGTCCTGCTGTCACACAGGGCTGCTGGTCCTGGCCTGTCCCTGGTGCTGGGGGCTCTGTGACCCCAGGCCGGAGCCCCACAGGAGCAGGCAGTGCCACTGGAGGGCTGGTGCTGTGTCCTCCCAGCAGCCATAGCTCCCTGGCTCATAATCTCCTTTGGGTGTGCTGATCCCCGTGTGTCCGGTATTATTCTGGCTCTAGCATTTGCCTTAAGTAGCTGCAGCTGCATCATTCTCATCTTTCTCCCGTTTCTGGCTGCCTGCTGGTTGTTAATGCTTGAGGCTGGAATTGCCTGTCTGCTCTTCCCAATGGAGGCTCCTGTGTCCTCTCAACCCCTCTGCGCTTCTCTTGCAGGCTGTGGGCTGCGCACTGCAGGAAGATTCAGCTGAAGAAAGGTAACGTTGGCCCTGGCTGTATCCCACCAGGTTCCCAGGGAGCTCCCTGGTCACACAGCCACGTCTCCCAGCCCTGCTCCTCGGGGTGCCGTGGTGCTGGTGCCAGAGCCTCTCCTGGTCTTGCTTCCACCGTAGTGGAGGCTGAGGTTTGGTGCCTGGGCCTGCTGCTGGGGGCAGAGCAGTTGTGGGTGGTGGTGATCGCAGCTGTGTGCCTGCGGGTGCTGGATGCCACCGGGCTCCCTGCCCTCTGCAGGCACATGGGGAGGTTGCAGCTTCCCTGCTCCAGAGCCCTCTGTTTGCTGCTTTTCAGCGTTCCTGCGACGGGCAGCTTCTGATCCAGGCATTTCCCCTCTTGCTCTATAGACAATTCGCCTACCCAGGTGTACAACTACCAGCCTTGTGACCACCCCGAGCACCCCTGTGACAGCTCCTGCCCTTGCATCATGACTCAGAATTTCTGTGAGAAGTTCTGCCAGTGCAACCCTGACTGTAAGGAGAAACCTGGGACCGGGGGGTGGGAAAGCATCCAGCTCTCCTGGCACCGGCCAGAGGGAGGGTGCGGAGCCGCTGCTTGCTAGAGGCTTGATCCCTGCATTCCCTGCTCTGCCCATCTGCGGCGGCTCCGTTTGCAGCCTGCTGAAATCCAGAGGGGAAACCGCTCTGTGCTGCCCCCTGACAGCCCTCTTGTTAGGGAATGCCCATCTGCGTGCCTGTATCCAGCATCGGGACCCGCGGGTGATGCTGCGGTTCCCTGAGAGCAGGATGTGTGGGCAGCAGTTAGGGTGGGAGTTGGGTCACTGCTCTGCCATGGTTCCTTTTCTTCTCTGGGCTTGCATTCCCAGCTCTGCAATGGAGATAGCTGTACTTGACATTAGTGTGGCTTCTGTGGGTGGATTTGTTAAGGGTTATGGGGCCGGAAGGACCACAGGGAGCCAGCTCAGGCTTCAGGATTCCCTTTACTGCTCTGTTATGTTGAGGTTATCAGAGCAGTTTACTTTCAACCATCACAAGTAGTCCCAAGAGGCAGATCAGCATCCCCAGCCATGCAGATGGGAAGGACCCTGTGCATGGTGTGAGCGTGCACACTGTTTCCTGGTTCACTTCCAGCTCTGGTGCCCAGGCTGCCTCACATTCACTTTGACTGCTTGTGCTCCTGGCAAGTGCTGTCCTGGTCACTTTGGGGGTAGGAAGGCTGGCTGAGGCCTGCTGTCTGCTGCCCAGAGCACAGTGGATGGAGGGCTCCTCATTAGCACAAAGGCACCTTCCTTATGTGTGCACGGTGGCGGGCAGGAAGCATGGCCCTCGCTTACAGGCTTAGTCCTGAACCTGCCCATGGGCCTGCCAGGGTGAGACCTGGCTCGGGAGGAGCTTCCCTGGGGCAGGGACCCTGTGGTGCAGAGCCCTGTGCTGTGCTGCTGCAGGTCAGAACCGCTTCCCGGGCTGCCGCTGTAAAACCCAGTGCAACACCAAGCAGTGCCCGTGCTACCTGGCTGTGCGGGAGTGCGACCCGGACCTCTGCCTGACCTGCGGCGCTTCGGAGCACTGGGACTGCAAGGTGGTCTCCTGCAAGAACTGCAGCATCCAGCGGGGTCTCAAAAAGGTACTGCCAGCATCGGCTGCTGGTGGCCTCTGCCTCGGGTGCGCTGGTACCAGCAGAGCCCCGGCTGCGTGCCGCTGAGGAGCTCTGGAAGAGAAGCTGCTCTGAGGCTTCCGTAGCACCTGGGGGCTATGGATACGGAAATCAAGAGAAGGGAATTGCGTGAGGAAGGGTTGAGAGCAAGGAAGTGTTAAATGTGACTCCAGGGAAAGGCTTGATCCTGAATTCAGGACAAGGAATTGCGTGTAAAAAAGGCAGAAGTTCAGAGAAAGGTACAAATTGGTGGGTGTCAAATGTGCAGCTCCAGTCTAGTGGTGCTGGGACACCTCAGTCTGGAGGGAGCTGTGTATCCCCTTGAACCAGGGGATGCTGCATAGAGACTGGTCCCCCTTCACTCTCTGGTGCTGGGCCCTTGAGCGTGGCATTGGCTGTTCCCTGGTGTGTGCCAGGAGGTGCAGAGCTCCTTGCTCTGCCCGAGGCAGGGTGGGATCTGTGTGCTGGGAGCCGTGGGCCTGCTGACCGTTAACTGCTTCCTTTCCTCCCCGGCTCCAGCATTTGCTGCTGGCACCGTCGGATGTCGCTGGCTGGGGGACCTTCATCAAGGAATCTGTGCAGAAGAACGAGTTCATCTCCGAGTACTGTGGTGAGGTCAGTGCTCCTGCCCGTGCCAGGGTGCTCTGCTGTGTCTGACCAGGTTTGGAGGCTCTGTCTTGTACTGTTTGGGACCTACCACAGTACTTTTTAGGCCCTCCACCATGGAGGAGCGTGTCGGGTACATGCTGCTCCTTGGGAGCTCAGCTCCTCTCTCTGCTCCCTCCCTGGAGCCCTGATGAGCTCTGGCCACTGGGGTGGGAGGGAGATGAGTCCCACTCCTTGCAGCACCCCTGGGTGTGCCCTCAGGCACTGGGTCTCTCAAGGTGCTCTCCTTCTCCAGCTTATCTCACAGGATGAGGCTGACCGGCGAGGGAAGGTCTATGACAAGTACATGTCCAGCTTCCTCTTCAACCTCAACAACGGTAACTGGCCTGGGGCTGCGAGGGTTGGAGAGACCTGGGCAGCCTGGCAGGGGCTGGTGGCCGGGTGGCCATTGCAGCCCCTGCAGACAGGCCTCTCCCTGCTACAGTTTTGGGGCTTTTTCGGGTGGTTTTCTAGATTTCGTTGTCGATGCCACCCGCAAAGGCAATAAAATCCGCTTCGCCAATCACTCGGTGAACCCCAACTGCTATGCCAAAGGTGAGACGGTCCAGCCCAGCCCCACCTCTGAGGGGTGGCTCTCTGGGGTCCTGTTCAGCTCTGGGATTGCAGCGGATTCTCTGGGGTCCCAAGTTGTCCTGAGCCTGGCCAGAGCCTCCTCCCTGCAGCCGGTCCCATTGCTGCTGGTGTGGCTGAAGCCCTGCAGGAGCCATGGGCTGCAGCCGCAGCCCCGTGTCTCTGGTGCCTCTTTGTTGCAGTGGTGATGGTAAACGGAGACCACCGGATCGGGATCTTTGCCAAGAGGGCGATCCAGGCAGGAGAGGAGCTCTTCTTCGATTACAGGTACCTGGGGAGTGGCTGCTGAGGATGGGGGTGCAGGGTTGGCCCTGCTTCCTTGTGGGGAGCATGGCGGGGGGGGTCACTACAGCAGCTGTGACTTTCCTGTCTTGTAGGTACAGCCAGGCTGATGCCCTGAAGTATGTCGGCATAGAGAGGGAGACAGATATCATCTAGGCTCCGTGTGGGGCAGTCCCTAGCCCACCCTGCTGCTGCACCCTGTAAGCAATGCCATGTTTGCTTCACGCTGACATGACTGCTGCTCTTCCCCTTGCTGAGTGTGTCACAAATGCTACTTCCCACCCAGAGAGAGACTCGGGGCAGGAGTGTGAGTGGCTGCTGCCAGGGGCAGCTTTGCCAGCACTGGGCAGGGGCAGGCGCTGGAGCTCTGCTCTACTCACCCAGGCTGGAGGGAGCCATGGGCCGAGGCTGGGGCTTGAAGCAAAGTTGTGCTGGAGGAGCAGAGACAGCCACAAGGTCTCTGTCCGTTTTCCATTGACTGCTGGAAGCACAAGAGCGAGCGTGGTACCACCCGCACCGAGACCAGCCCTGTCCCCTGGGATAGGCTCCAGTCTCAGGTGCCTCCTCTCGCTGCTTATTTTGCCCCGTTGATGGGGACAGCGAGAGGGTTGAAGCCATAGAGATGTGGCCGCAGCAGGGCCTGGACTGCTGTGGCTGAGGCTGTTTCCCCTCTGCCCCAGCTGGCTGGGGGACGGGGACCAGCTCCCCACGGGTGATGCGATTCAAGGGGATGGGGAGAGCAGCACTATGCAAAAAGTCACTTTGGGTAGTGGAATACCACTGAGCTGGTTGGAGACGATGTTATGGGAATGCTGCTGCCAGCGCGAGAGGCTGGAGGCAGCAGAGCCCCAGGAGCCTGAGGATGCTCTTTGGCGTGTCCAGGTGGTTGTTGGCTCATACTGGGGCTGGCGCACAGATGCCTCTGCCCAGAGGTCTGGGTACTCCCTCCTCTGGTAGGACAGTCCCTGTTGGAGGAGCATGGGCCTGGCCCTGGGGATAAAGGGGAAACGTTCTCTGAAGGGTGAGGTTTGGCCTTAGCACCACATGCAAAAAGAAAAAGCAAAGCACTTTAAACTGCTCCTCCCGGCCAGCAGCCGTGTCCTGTCTGTGCTCTGAGGGTGCAGGGACCACAGAGGGCTGAGATTGCTGCTCTGCAGCTCCATTGCAGGGATGTTGGGATGGGGTTATTGGGCAGAGCCCCCCGTCCCTTTGTGGGGGTAGCATTTGGGGGCACTGCAGAGCTTGAGCGGTGCTGGGTCCTTGCCTGGCACCTTGGGGGAACCCTGGAATCCCCATGGCGCCGCTCATCCCTGCCGCTGTGGTCCATGGATGGAGCGAGGTGCTGGGTCTGCCCCAGGAGCCAAGCCCTGCCCCGCAGGCTGCCTGGCTGTCCGTCCTTGTGCTGTCCACGCTGCCCTCCTGAGGCTCGGAGGGGTCTGGGTCTGTCTGGAGCAGTGCTTGTAGATGCCAGCGCCCGCCTGCGCCTGCCCGGCTCCCCCCGCCTCTGCTCTCAGCTCAGCGCCCTCGCCACTTTGGCCACATCTGCACTAGGCCAGGCTTGTGTCTGTGGTTTGTGGACAGTGGATAACGATGATGCACTTTACAAATAACGTGGCTTGTAGCCTTTGTCATAATAAAGTGGTAGCAAACCCCCCCGTCAAGGCTCTGTGGCCTCTGTTACCCTAGGGAGCAGCTACCGGTGGTGTCTGTGTCCCCTGGGCCCCCTCGGTGGCAGCTCCGGAGCCCAGCGGGGCTTGTGAGCAGCTCCCGGTGCCACCACTGCCTGGATCCCCACTGTCTCAGGTGTGGGGGGAGAGCAGGGGCATAGCAGGAGCCTGAGCTGCATCCAGCCTCTGCTCTTTCCACGCCGCATCCCGCTCTGGGCATGGGAGTTGCTGTTGTCCATGAGCGAGGCGAGGAGCCCCCAGGGGAAGGCGGGGGAGCCTCAGCCGCTGTCATTCTGCCTTTATTTGAGTATCTTCACATCTCGGTCAACAGAACAGGCTTTGTAAAAGTAAAGTGCCCAGTGGAGCTCGGCCGTTGGGTGGGTAACCGCGTTTCTGTAACGTCGCCTTACCACAGTACAGCGAGTGAGCGGGAGCCTTCCCGGGGCCGGCGGGGACCGGCACAGACCCGGCCCCGCGGCCGCAGCCCCCGGGAGGAGCTTCCCTTTGGATTTTTATACAAACGGAGAGAGTAAAAAACCCGGGGTGTAGCGGGAGGATCCGTTACCTGAGCGGGTGAAAGCAGCAGCGAGGGGCGGTGGCATCATGCGCGGCAGCGGCCGGGGGTGCCGGCACGGGCGGGTATTGCTGGGTGCGGGGCTGGCGCCGGGGTCCTCGTGGCTCTGGCTTTAAGCGAGCAAAGCAGCGGCTCAACTACGTGTGAGCGGGGCGGCGGGGCCCGTGCTGCCCGTACCGGGGCTCCCGGTGGGGCAGAGCTGGCGCAGGGTCCCGGCCGCGCTCCGGGGCCGGTCCTGCCCCGCGGCGGGTGTTGGCAGTTCAGGAGCGCTCGGCCCTTTGGTCCTGCGATGCTCGCTCGGCCCCAGGGCTGTGGGGCTGCGAGCGCGTCCCACCCCCGGGCACCACTAATCCCCTTTGGCCTCCTCCAGGATCTGGGGCAGGTTCTGGTCCTTGCGTGCCGAGAGCGGTTTGGCAGCGCTGCCGTAGTCCTGGATGGCCTTGGGCTCGTTGGTGTGGTAGGAGCCCTTGTAGCGGTGGTGGTAGAAATAGAGCAGCACCAGCAGCCCCCCGAGCAGCAGGAGCAGGAAGATCACAACTGCAGGGAAGAGGCAGCGGTGAGGGGCTTGTGGGGGGGGAACACAGGGCCAGGGCAGAGGTGGTGGGCACCGGCCGGGTGCTTCACTTACACCCGATGATGATCCCGATCCAGCCGTCATCGTGCACATGGGGGAAATCTGCAGAGACAGAGAGGCTGAGACCTGGCTGCAGCAGGGTCTTGTGCTGCAGCATCCCCTCCGCTGCTGAGGCTTGCTGGGGGGGGGGGGTACCACAGCACCTACCTATGTCCATGTACCAGGGGTCCATCTCGGGAGGGATGAGGATGGTGGTGAGGGGGAGCATAGAGGCACAGTTCGACTCCACCAGCTCCCCACGGATGCTGTAGGGCTTCAGGACACTGGTGGGGTGGAAGATGGCTTTGAGAGGGACGAGAGTGTTGAACTTCACCCCCGAGAGGCAGCCTGAGAAGCCGGGCGTGTTGTAGCGCTGGATCTCGGGGTCAATCACACCGGTCTCTGTGGGGGCACAGGAGGAGAAGGCTCATCCCCTGCAGAGGGCAAGGACCGTGCTGGGCAGAGAAGCCCCCGAGACCCCAGCATGGGAGTGGGCAGCTGAGGGCAGGACCCAGCTCACCCATCACGCGCCCCAGGTACAGGTTTTTGGGCGAGTCCAGCTTGCTGTCCACGAACAGGGAGAACTGCTGCTCCATCACCGGGAGATAGTCCACCTGGGGAAGGGACGGTGCCAGCTCCTGCCGAGCCTCCTCTGCCTCCCACACCCTGCCTGTGCCCCCTCCCAGCCTCACCCGAGCCCCACGGGGCTATACCTGCGTGTACAGCGTGCGGTGCAGGCGGGTGATGTTCACCCTGTGGGGCCTCCCGTCTGTCACTGGCTTGGTGGTGAGGGCGAAGACGTAGGGGCTGGTGCCCAACTGGTAGCGCAGCTGCAGGCTCCCTGTGGGCAGAGTGGGGCCATCAGTGGGGCCAGGGCTCTGGGCAGTGGGTCCAGCCCCTCCGCAGTGCTGGTGGAAGGAAGGTCCCGTGCGGCCGTGGTACCCGAGGAGATCCCCGCAGGCTCCCTCACCGTCATCCTTGATGAGCACGGCCATGTAGTCCTTGACGAAGGTGCTGACGTAGAGCAGCACGGCGGGCGCCGCGGTGGTGCTGAAGCTGAAGCTCACCTCCTCGCTGGTGAGGTTGTAGCCGGGCAGGGGCTGCCAGGGGCTGCTGATGATGCTGGCAAACTCGCGGGCAGCGTACAGCGACATGGGCAGGATGTTGTACCGCACCCAGGTGCCCTCCTCGAAGTACCCGCCGATGTCTGCGGGGCACGCGCAGGGTGATGGGAGCACAGGGGGGGAACACCCGGGAGCCCCACGGCAGCCCCGGCGAGGCCCCCGCGCTCACCGTGGTTGCAGAAGGGCCCGTCGAAGGCAGAGACGCTGCAGTTGCAGCTGTAGTGGCTGTAGCGCTCGACGCAGAGCCCGCTGTTCTGGCATGGCACCGGCGGGTCCTGGCAGTGCCCGGTGCAGTTGACCCGCACGCCCTCGGTCTCGTTGGCTTTGCCCTCCAGGTTGAGCGTCACCCCGTTCATCCGCAGCGCCCGCAGGCACCCCAGGAACGGGCGCATCTTGTGCTCCGCCGCGCCTGCAGCGGGGCCGAGCGTCACCGCCGGCGCCCCACGGGGAGCCGGGCACCGGGGATGCGGTTGGGGGGGGGCTCTCACCAACATAGAGGGGTCTGTCGAAGTCCAGGCGCACGAAGCTCTGCGGCGGAGCCTGCCGCACCACCCAGGGCAGTTTGTCCACCCGCAGCCGCGCCAGCTTCACGTTGAGCTCAGCCTTCACCTGGTGCCACTCGTCGTCGTTCCAGGGCACCGCCGACCGCACCGTCAGGTTCTCGTCCCCGTTCCCGATGTCGTAGGCAAACACCACGTCCCTGGTGGCTGTAGGGACACGGCGTTGGGAGGAGGCCCCGCTCACGTCCCCCCCTCTCGCCCCGCTGCCCGCCCGTACTGTTGAGCTCCACACGGATGTAGTTTCGGGAGCCGGGATTCTCCAGGAAGACGCCGGACTGGGCGGTGGTCTTGAAGTAGAAGGAGATGTCGAGGCTGTGGTTGGCCTGGAAGGTGGGGAAGAGCAGGGCTGCGCCCTTGTTGAAGGAAATGGTGTTCCAGGTGTTGCCTGTGGGGAGCAGGAGCGGTGAGGGATGGGCATGGAGCACCACAGCCACAGCACCCCACGGGACCCGCTGCGGATCCGGTCACTCACGGTCTCCGTAGCACCGCAGGGGCCCCAGCAGGAACTGGGCTTCGGAGCCGGTGCGGTTGGTGTCTCCAACCACAACCTGTGTGACGGGCAGGTGGTCCACGAAGGTCAGCAGACCCTTGTCCGTCCTCCTGCGCACGGCACACGTGTCGGAGGGGCCGTGAGGGGCTTCTGCCCCTTGGCCAACCCAGCCCCTGTGCCCCCATCGCAGCCCGCCAGCACTCACCACAGCGCGTGGTCAGCATCACAGTTGCAGAAGTACTTGGGGTCAGCGCAGTTCTTATCCAGGCCGCATGCGCAGCGTTGGATGCCCGGCCGAGAGCCCCCCCAGTAGTAGTGCCGCTCGTCGTGACGGCCCATCCAGAAGCTGAAGGGCAGCCCGGCTGCGGGCACACGGGAGGGTGAGGACGTGGTCCCGCAGCGTGGTCCCACCGCGGGGGCCCCGCGGCACGGCCCCGCTGCTCCCCCCGCTGCTCACAGGGGGTGTTGAGCAGGCGGGAGCTGTAGCAGTGGAGCTCGATGCGCTGCTCGCAGTACTCGGAGGCATTGGCCAGCGCCGAGACCTCGGCCCAGGAAGCGTTCCAGTACTCCACAGCGCCCAGGTAGGGCTGGTCCACGCTGGAGCCCGTCACCCGCGTGGCGTAGTGGCGGTTGTGCCGGATGATGGTCCACGCTCGGTCCTCTGTGGAGGCAGGGGGGGATGCTAGGTGCAAACCCCAGGACCCCCCTGCTCCCTGCATCCTGCTCCACCCACCACACACAGGCAGAGGCTGGCCCCTGGGGGCACTGGGTAGAGGGGGGCACCCTCCCGCTGCCCCCACCTCGGATGTCGCAGTACACGGTGAAGGGCTTGAGCGGCCCGCTGCCATCCGGGTCGATGGTGTAGTTGCCTGAGGTTTTCCCGCTGACCCGGTAAGCATCGCACGACTCCTTGTAAAGGGCTGGAAGAGGCAAACGGGGCTGGGGTCAGCGTGGGGGGGGGAGTGGGAGGACTGCAGGGGCCCGTGCTTGTCCCCCAGCCCGACACCCCCGGCTCACATTTGTGGCAGGTCTCTCCCTTGTACCCTGTCAGGTCACAGATGCACATGAAGTCATCCCAGGACTGGATGCAGCGGCCGTCGTGCTCGCACAGGTTGGGGGTACACCTGAGGGCGCAGAAGGCTCCTGTCCTGGCACCAGCGCAGCCCCCAGTGCCCGCCTGTGCCCAGCCAGCACCCTTGTCTCCACTGGTACCTGTCTGTGATGCCACAGACGTTGAAGAACACGTTGAAGTACTGCCCCAGCCGGTGCTGCTCCAGCAGCTCCATGTCCACGGGCTGCATGTCCACGTTCAGCATCTGCAGGCAGCCGTGGAAGGCCGTCTGGTTCGAGCGGCAGCCGGTGACTGAGGCCGGCTTGGGGCAGCCTGCAAGGCACAGCGTGGTGAGCAGTCCCCAGGCACCCATCGCCCCGGTTCCCCCCCGCCACCCACCTCCGAAGAAGTACTGGCTGCCGGTGCGGAGCTGGAAGGGATGCGCCACCCGGAACTCGGCGCCATCGTCATCGTCGATGGTCACCACGGCCGAGCCGTCCCGCGCCACCAGCTGCACCGAGTGCCAGAAGCCGTCGTTGAGGCGATGCCCTGCGCAGGGACAGGATCGTGCATCAGAGAAACCGCCTCCAGCCTGACACCGGCCCCACGCTGGCTCCGCAGCCCACCTGCGGCAAACTCCAGCTTCTTCTTGCCGGGCTGGGCGATGGAGACGTTGATCTGGCCCTCGCTCAGCACCACCTCGAGGGAGCCCAGGCGGTCGGCGAAGCTGGTGTAGAGCAGGAGCCCGGCGGTGTCCCAGGAGCGGAAGCGGAAGCTGACGGACAGGCGGTTCCTCCGGGGGATCCCTGGCACCTGCACGTAGTTGTTGATGCCGGCGAAGGTGATGGGGTTGTACAGCTGGTCCCGGCAGTAGTGGCCCACGCGGCCCTGGGGGCGACCACAGGAGGTGGTGAGCAGGGGGATGCCCCCTCATCCCATCCCATCCCCTGCCCTCCCATCCCACCCTATCCCATCTCAACCCATCCCCACAGCCCTGGCCCCCATCACTCCCGATCAATCCCATTGCCTGGCAGAACCAGGCAGACGCCCCGGGCCAGGAACAACCTCCCGCGGTCAATGCAGTGCCGCTCGGCTGAGCACAGCCGCTGCCCGTCCTCACATCACCCCATAGGGATAGGGCCCCTGGGCAGGGGCTACCACCCAGGGCTGGACCTCAAAGCGGATGTTGGGTCTCCGGTGCCGGGCCAGGTCGGCGATGTTGACCCCATTGAAGATGATGTTCTCCACGCAGCCCCGGAAGTTTTGCCGGTAGGTGAGGTGCTGCTTGTCCTGGTCAATGACGCCCCCAAAGAAGAGCTGGGAGGCAGAGGGAGAGGGTCAGCCCCTTGCTGGGCTTGCTGTGCATCAGCATCCTGGCAGCTCCCTGCTCACCGCACCCACCTCCGTGTCGAGGTCGAGCTGGTCGAAGGTGCCGTGGCAGCGGAAGCGCTTGACCTCCCCGTCTAGCGTGAGGTTGACGTGGCGGCCATAGCGCTCGATGTGCAGCGAGTGCCAGTGCTGGTCATCCAGGAGGCTGCCCACCGTCACCGTCGTGTGGCCCTCGGTGGCATGCACCGGGCTGCTGCCTGGGGACGGGCAGGCTCAGCTGGCGGCTCCCCAGCGCTGTGTCCCCCAGCCCTACATCCCCCAGCCCTGGCTCACCTAAGCTGATGTGCAGGAAGAGCTGAGCCTGTTTGAGCTCCACTGTGATGTAGTCACCCTGAGCGCCCTCGCCGTGCATCAGCACCCCATCCTGCTCCAGCGTCTTGAAGTTGAAGGAGATGTCATCCTCCATGGTGCTGATCCTCTTGGCCCGGAAGCGGTAGGAGATGGCATCATCCCCATCGAAGTAGAGCACGTGGGACCCTGGGGAGAGCAGAGTGGCCCCGGTCACGTCGCTGCCCACAGCAGCAGGCGCCTGGCATGGGGAATGCTCCATCCTGTTACATTTCATGCCAGAGCTGATGACTGCAGACGGCTCGGACACAGCCCCTCTGGGAAAGGGTTCTCCAGACGTGCTGGAGCCGACCCCATGCGGGGCTGCTGCAGCCCCAGCTCGGGTACTCACGATAGGGGCAGCCGTAGAGGCCCAGGCGCAGCCCAATCTTCCCGCGCGGGTTCCAGGCCACCGGGATGATGCGGATGTAGCGCGCGAGGATGGGGTAGTGCAGGTCGTGCCGCACCACCCCGCTCTCATTCACGTTCCCGAAGAACGTCTGGGGATGAAGGGCCATCATCAGCACCTCGCTCCAGGCAGTTCCTCCTTCCCAAGGATCCCCTTCCTGCAGGGACCCCTGGGCTGCCCTTACCCAGTTGCTGCCCTGCTGGAAGAAGGGTTTCCAGCTGGTGGGGTGGTCCCCGTAGAGCACGATGTAGCGCGTCAGCCAGTCGTAGGTGTTGAAGGTCCCCTGCGTGGCCACTGCATTGATTCGGTGCTTTTGCATCAGGTCGATCTGGAGCCAGGGTTGCTTGTCCCGGGGGTCAGGGGACCAGCCGCTGGTGCCTGCAGGGGGAGCGGCTCAGCCCCACTGCAGCACCCGGCTGTGGGTGGGAGCTGCAGGGCTGCGGGGCTCACCCCCACCCCGGCTGAGCATCCGAGGACCCCTCAGCCCCACACGAGGCAAGACCTTGCTGGGGACACCTCTGCCCATGGCTCTTCCCCCCGACCCCGTCTGCACCCCGGTCCCTGGCACTCACTGTGCAGCCGGGCAAAGGTGGCCGAGTAGAAGATGTTGTATCTGGAGGAGGCACCGAGGGACCAGGAGTACAGGGGAGAGACGAGCTCATCGTAGCAGGGTCCTGCGGGGAGAGCGGGGCTGGGGCCGGGCTCGGGGCCCTGAGGTGACCTCTATGGCTCTGGGGGCCCCGGGACCCCGCAGGGAGCGGAGGGTCCAGCTCCCGCTCTGCCCTCCCACTGCAGCGGAGCTGACACACCTCTGCGGGTCCCGGCGCCCGCACCGGCCGCCGCTGCACTGACGTGAGCTCAGGGACCCCCCCCGCCGCCCCGCCCCGCCCCGCCCAGGGCAACCCCCCCCCAGAGACGGCTCCAGCCGGGTCCCGAGCCCTGCGCAGGGCCTCCCCCCCCCCCCCCCCCCCCGGCCCGGTCGGACGGAACCGGGGAGCCCAGGAGCGCTTGCAGCATCCCCGGCCTCAGTGCGGGGCCAGGGCAGCCGCGCTGCGCTTAATGCTGCATCACCCCTGCCTGCACCGTCCCTGCCTGCACCGCCCCTGCCTGCACCGTCCCTGCCTGCACCGCCCCTGCCTGCACCGTCCCTGCCTGCAGCATCCCTGCCTGCCCCATCCCTTGCCTGCAGCATCCCTTGCCTGCACCGTCCTTCGCCTTCACACCCCGCAGCCCGCGCGTCCTCACACAACCCCGGCCCCTGGGGAAGGGGCCAAGGGCTCCGGCTCCGAGGGGCCGCAGGGACCAGTCCGGTGCCGCCCCGCGGCCGGGCCGGTACCCGCGGTGGCGATGGCCGAGGTGCCGGCGGTGCTGGCGGAGCGCGGCCGCCCCCGGGGATGCGGCGCAGCGGGGCGGGTGCTTGGGGCATCCCCGGAGGCTCCGGGCCGGTGCGGTGCCACCGGCGCGGGGCTGCGGAGGAGCGGACCGGGGAAGGGCGGGGGGGAGGGCGCACGGACGCCTGTGTCCGGGGGTGACCTTGGGGACGATGCGGACCGGGGCGTCGGGGGAGAACGGGGGATGCCCGGGGCAGAAGGGGGGGATGGCCGGGAGAACGGAGGTGAAGGGAATCGTGCGGCTCAGGGGTGCGGGGCCGGGCAACGGGTGCGGTCCCGCAGTGCGGAGCGGCCGCTCCCGGGGCTGCGGCCCCACTTACGTGCGAGGCAGCCGGGAGCGGGGCACAGGAGGCCGGTGCAGGCGGCGAGCAGGAGTCCGAGGAGGCGGCGAGCGCTCATGCTGGAGCGCCCCGAGCGCCCTCGGCGCCGCCGCTCCCGGTGCTGCAGCCGCGCGGCGGAGCGGGGCCGGCGGCTCCGCCCACGGCGGGAGGCGGGGGGGGGCGTCCCCGGGACCGGGATGCGGCGCAGCGCAGAGCCACGGCCTCCCCCCCCCCCCCCGCTCTCCCTTGTGCCGCGCCCCCGAGGGATGCTCCCCGGGGGTTATATTTGGGGATGCGAATGAGGACGTGCAGGGAGCTCCCCGGGTGTTACCGGGTCCTGGTCTCGGTGCTCAGAGCCCGCGGTAGCCGGGCAGGAGGGGGGGGCGGCTGAAGAGGTGCCCCCCAGCGCACCCGCAGCAGATGTGGCAGCAGTTTGTAATCAAGCCGCAGATTAAGGTCTGCGGGTCTCGGGGCCGCCTGTCTCTCTCCAGTGGTGCAGAAGATGGGATTTATCTTGTCTGTTCCCAAACATCCCCAGACACCCACGGGGGGGGGGCTGGCAACCGCGTGTCCTACATATGCTGCCTGCCCCACAGACCGCGCAGTGCTCGGTGTACCCCTGTGCTTGTGAGCCCCACAAACGCAGCCCCGAGGATGGGGTGCACCGGGGCCCTGGCAGGGCTCGGTGCGGGCAGCTCCGCACCGCTGGCACCGGGGCGCTGCCCACCCGTCCTGGGCACCGCGGGGCAGGGCTGCGGGTGCCAGGGCAGCTTCCTGTGCAGGCAGAGCCGAGCCTGGGCTGGCAGGCGAAAGAGGGAACAGAAACCCACAGGTGGGGCGAGGCGGGGGGGGGGCTGGCAGGGACCCTGCCCAGCTGCAGGCAGCAGGAGGGCCGAAGGCAGAGCTGGGATAAACCACGACAGAGACGGCTGTAGCTGGGAGAAAGGGGGATTGAGGGATTAGCACAGCAAATGGATGGAAGCCCGTTAAAGCTGGGGATCAGTTTGTTCCTCCCTGGGGAGAGGAAAGTGGGGCCTGTGCCCTACAAGAACTAAGCTGCTCCTTAATGAGGAGCTGGGAATTTTGTTGTCAACAACCAGGAACAGGATACCCAGTGCTGCAGGGCTGTGGGGTGCAGGGCAAGGCTGCCCTAGGAGCAGCATCCTGTCGGTGCCCAGCTCAGCTCCGGCCCATGCTCAGCTCCATGGCCCTTTCCCTCCAGCCGGGAACCAGGCAGCCCTTGTGGGGCAGGAGCCACAAACAGGCCCAATAGGGTTGGGATCTCCCAACACTGGATGTCCCCCCGCAGACCCTGCTGTCCCTGTTTGTCCCCCAGCCCCGCAGGACAGGGGCTCAGCAGTGCTGCTACTTCCACCCCCAGAGCACAGGTGGTAGCCACAGAGTAGAAGATGCAGGATGCGCTCCAGAGCGGGGTCACGTTCGCCTCCCTGCCTTCCGCCCCCGGGGCTGGGCCTGTGAGCTCTGCACCGCTCTCAGTATCGGGAGCTGCGCGTGGTCAAACCACAGGCTGCAGAGTGCGAGACACCGAGGGCTCCAGACCCACCAGCCAGGGGAAGGGTCCCATTGCGCCATGCAGGAGCAGGTGAGGGCTGCGGGGCAAGGGGCTCGCTGGAGCGGGGGGAGCACCCCCTTCACTGCCTTTTTCTGTTGCTTTTAAATGGCTCTCATGAGCTGGCTGGGTTTGGGCTGAAAGGCAGAGCCCTAGGAACGCAGGGCAGTGCCCAGTGCCCCAAGACCCCAGGGCCTGGAGCAGGGAATGGGCTGCAGGAGCTGCTGGGGAGTCAACCTCCCGCAGCACTGAGTTCACATCCCAGCTGCGGCCATGGAATGGGTGCGGGATCAGGCTCACTGGTGGGAGCTGGGGTGAAACTGCTGTCAGGAGGCTGCTCTGAGCCAGAGCCATGCTGGATCCTGACCTCCATGGCAATGGGGGCCCAGGAGCGGTGCTGTCCCTCTGCCCGGAGCAGGGCCAAGAGGCTGGGAGCTGGGAGCACTGTGCACAGCTGCCTGCGGGCTGGGCAAGGCAATGGGACCCTCCAAGACCTCCCTGGCTGGGAGCAGAACTGGGCAGTTGTGGGGCTGTCAGCACTGGGGTCCCCAGGGTGCTGCATGGGTGCTCTGGGCAAGTCCATCTGCGTAGGGCCGCCAGGGCCGTGGGCTGGGTGCTGAGCCCCTGGGGAGCTGAGGAACAGCACGGCTTGTTTGTGGGGTGTGGAGCTGCATCGGGGACGCCATGGCCGGGGTCACGTCTCCACCAGCTCTGCACCGCTAGTGACTGCTCCTGAAGCTTGTGGTTGCTCTCACAATGAGCACACGGCGAACCTCCGTCTGCTTGGGGTGGGTGCGAGACGGAAACTGCCTGAGTGCAGGGCTGGGTGGAGGAGGCTCCCTGGGTACGAGCATCCCTGACACCCTCCTCTGCGCAGGTGACCCCCAGCCCCGTCCCCATGGAGCTGACTGCCACCACCGACTTCTACCCATGGGAGGACGGGGACTCGTGGGAAGGGAGCATCCTGCCCGAGCTCTGTGAGAAGCAGGCGGTGCAGAGCTTTGCCCGCACCTACCAGCCTGCCGTCTACCTGCTGCTCTCACTGCTGGGCACGGTGGGGAACGGGCTGGTGCTGCTCACACACACCCGGTACCGCCAGGCACACAGCATCACCGACGTCTGCCTCCTGCACCTCGCCCTCTCCGACCTCCTGCTGCTCCTGACGCTGCCCTTCGCTGTCGCAGACACGCTGCAGGGCTGGTCCCCGGGCACAGCCACCTGCAAGGCGCTGCAGGGCCTCTATGCCCTCAACTTCTACAGTGGCTTCCTCTTCCTCACCTGCATCAGCCTGGACCGCTATGTGGCCATCGTGCGGGTGCCGGCCGCCTGCCGCCTGCGCCCGCGGGCTCGCCGCCACGGCTGGCTAACGGCGGGGCTGGCCTGGCTGCTGGCCGCGCTGCTGGCGCTGCCCCAGTTCATCTACGGCCGAGTGCAGCAGCACCAGCACCTCCGGCTCTGCCGCGTCGTCTTCCCCGGCGCGGCCTCACGGGCGGCTCGAGGGGCCACCAACCTGGTGCAGGTCGTGCTGGGCTTCGCGGTGCCCTTCGTGGTGATGGCGAGTTGCTACGCGGCCGTGGCACGGACGCTGCTGGCGGCCCGCGGTGCCCAGCCCCACCGTGCGCTGCGGGTGCTGCTGGCCCTCGTGCTGGTGTTCGTGGCCCTGCAGCTGCCCCACAGCCTGATGGTGCTGCTGGACGCGGCCGAGCTGTTGGCCAGCTGGGAGGTGAGCTGCGCCCAGAGCCGCCGCAAGGACCTGGCGCTGCTGGTCACCGGCGGGCTGGCGTACCTGCGCTGCTGCCTCAACCCGCTGCTCTATGCCTTCTTGGGCCAACGCTTCCGCCGCGAGCTGTGGCTGCTGGCCAGCGATGCCGGCTGCGTGGGGCCCCTTGACCAGCGCTGCCCCGGCTGCCCCAGTCCCCGCCGGCGCACGTCGCTCTCCACCTGCCCCGATGTGGTGTAGGGACGCGGTGCCCGTGGCCCGGACAGGGACCAGCACCCCGGGGCTCGGACCCTCTGCGGCTCCCTTGGGACAGCCCCGTCGGGGCATGGCAGAGCCGACGTCCCACGCGGTGCCTGCGCACACACAGGCAGAGGGAAGAGCAGCCCCACAGAGCCCGTGAGCCCTGCAAGTGCCTCTGCTGTGCAGTGAACTGCTGGGCTGGGGGGACCCTGCAATGTCACACGTGTTTCAGGGGACCACGTAATGTCATACGTGCTTCAGGGGATCACGTCCTGTCACATGTGAACCGGGGTGCCGTGCTGCAGGGGATGATGCGGTGTCACGCGTGCTCTGGGGTGCGGTGCCGGCTCACGCGTCCTGCGGGGCTGTGCGGTTCCGGTGGGCCCGGGCTGGTTCCCACCCTCGCAATAAACCCCGCTCCAATCCCGGTGGGTGAGCGCCGGCCCCGTGCGAGCCGGGGTTGTCCGGGACGGGGCGGGGGGGGTCAGGCCGTGCCCATCGGTGCCGGCCGGGGGTGCCTGCAGGCGGCAGCAGAGCCCCGCGCTTCCTGCCTGCTCCCTGCCTGCTCCCTGCCCGTGTCCCGCCCGTTCCTGCGTGCGGGGCGACCCCGGCAGCCGTGGAGCGGGCGGGGACCGGCTGCGGGCGGAGGGACGGGGCCGGGAGCGGGGACTCGCGGGGTGCGCGGCTCCCCCGTGGGGGGGGGGGGGGGCCGGTGGGGCGGGAGTGGGGCCGAGCCCAGGCCGCTGCCCCCGCGGTGCCGGAGGGGCTGCGAGCCCCGGGGCTGGCACCCTGCGAGGGCACAGACCCCCGGCCCCGTGCGGCTGCACCAGGGTGCCGGGAGCGGGACGGGACCTGGCTTTGGCACAGCCGCCCATGCGGTGTCCGCGGAGGAGCCCGGCATGTGGGGAAGCACCTCCTGGTGCTGCCGGGCTGGAGGCTGCTTCCTGCTCACCCCCAGGGCCCTCTGGGGATCAACCCAGCGTTCCGATGGGAGAAGCTGTCCTGGACCCTTCACCTCCTGCTGAGCCGGAAACACCTTTACTGCTGACTCAGCATCCGCATCCCTACAGTGAAGGGCCTGGGCGATGGACCCTCATCCCCCACAGCCCTCGGCTGTCCCTGCTGATGGTGGGGCCAGATTCAGGCACTATCTCCCTGCACTGGCCCCGCGGCAGTGCTGGGCTTGGCCCCGCAGCGGTGCTGCCATCTCCTCTCATCGCTGTGTCCCACATCACCTCTGTCATGGTGCCGCTGCCCGCTCTGCCTGCCCCAATGGCCCCGAAGCAGGGCTCAGACCCGGCGCAGGCTGTGTGGGAGGAGAGCTGGCATCGGCGCTTCCTGCGTGCGCATCCCAGCACCCGGCTCCCGCAGACCGTGGTGACCCAAGAGCTGTAGCTCAGCCAGAGCCGGGGCTGATGTGCTTAACCCCTTCTGGGGCTCTGAGAGCAAGGCCAGGGCCCAGGCGCCTGCGCAGCACCCACAGCACCAGCACCTATGGACCCTCTGCTGCCAGGCAGGGCCCAGGGCCAAGCTGAGCTGTGCTGCTTTGCTGCGGGACCAGGTGTGACCCCACCATGAGCCCCCTGTACCCGCTCCCATGCCAAGCATAGGGCCCTCCAGCCCATGAGCTGCCGCTGGCACACGCTTGGCACTGGCACCACACCGGCTGAGCTGTCATCCCGGGACGGGTGTTGGTGCTGGGGCATGCGGGACAGCGCATGGCACCGGTGCCGTGGGGCTCGACGTGCAGCCGGTGAAACCCCGGCGCTGCTGGAACGAGCTCGCTCTGCGCACTCTGCCTGGCACGGGGCCCGGTGCCGGTACCGGCGAGCTGCGTGCGGTGCCAGTGCTCACACCGGGCTCAGGCGGTGCCTGGTGCCCGCAGCACCGGCCCCGCCGCAGCCGGGTCCCCCCCGCTGCTCCTCCCGGTGCTCCCCCCCCGGTTAATCGCGAGCCCCTGCCCGGCAGCTGACGCAAGCGGCGGCCCCGCCGCCCCGGGCGCGCTGACTCCGCCCCGGGCCGCGCACGGCGATTGGCGGCTGCCGGTGACGCGCCCGGCCCGGCCCGCCCGGGGCGGCGGCGGGGCCGGTCCCGGTTGTGGCGGCCGGTGCGCGGCGGGGCCGGTCCCGTCCCGGTGCCGTCCGGTGCCGGCGGGGCGATGCCGTTCCCGGGCGGGCTGTGGTGGCTGCTGTGCTGCCGGCAGGGCTTCACGCTGCTGCGGCGGGACTACGGCGAGGCGGACCGGGAGGCGGACGGCGAGGAGGAGGAGGAGGAAGCGTCCTTCGAGCTCCGCGCCCAGGGAGACCAGGTGGGGCCGGTACCGGCGCCGGGACATGCACCGGGGCCTCGGCTGGGTACGGGGCGGCGGGACCGGTGGTGCGCGGCTTCTCCCGCCCGGGTGCGCAGCTCGGCCCGGGCCCCGCGCCTGCCCGCGCACGTCCCCGCCGGTCCCCCCGCCCCGGCTGCCCTTGGCGCGTCCCCGCGAGGCGCGGGGGGGGTCCCAGAGCGGTGCAGGGGTGCGAGCGAAACCGGGGCGCTGCCAGGACGGGTGGGCAGCCCGGGGGGGGGGGGGGGATCGGGGATCGGCAGCGCCGGATCCGCACCGGGACCGGAGCTGCCCCGTGCGGCCGCCGGGGTTGCCTGAGGTGCGTGGAACCAGCTCGGTCCAGACCTGCTCGGTCCAGACCCGGGAGCACGTGCGGGGAACGGGCCTGGATCTCCCCTCTCCGGTCGCTTCCTCTGTTTAGAGAAGCGGAGCGGCGGAAACCGGCGCTTCCTCCGGCCGGGCTGCGTGGGGAACGCGGATAGCGCGGGGCTGCGGGGGGGAGCCCGGCTCCCGGGCGCTTCTCCTGCCCATCCCGGCTGCCTCCTGCCCCGTCTGGCGGTGGTGACGCTCTCCCGGTTGCTGCGGCCCCTTTCCCGGTGCCCGCTGCACGGGCCTGACCCCCCCACCCCGCCTGTCCCCCGCCAGCGGGTCTCCTTCTTGCCAGTCCCACAGGGACAGGGGACAGCGGCAGGGCTGGAGCTGGGCCCGGTGACATCGGTGGCAGTGCCAAGGGCACGGCAATGGCAGGAGCGGTCTTTGGGCTGCCAGCGTCCCATGGGCCGGGGCTGGCGGGGGCGGTCGTGACGCCGGCTCCCCAGGGAGCCCGTCACCGTGGCCAGGGCTCTTTGGGAACCGGCTGCAACGGCCGCCCCTTCCTGGGAGCGTGGGAGCAGCTACCCCGACCCTGCCACCGCGGCTCCGCTCCGGGTTATTTATATCCTTGAGAAGGAGCCGCCATGGCCTCGTCCTCACGGGGGTAAGGAGCTGGGCCCATGTTGGTGCCTGCAGCCATGCAGCAGCGTGTGGGGGTCCTCTGCAGTGGGGCAGTCACTGGCCCCGTGCAACAAGTGCCCTTAATGCCCTGGCACAGCAGTGCCGGCGCTAGGCCCTGGCACAGCCGTACCTGCAGCGGCTCCCCCTTCCCTGGCACTATTTTTAGCAGCCGTCTCCCATCCCCGCCGCTCCTCCAGCTGCCCCACCGGGCACTGCCGGTGCCTGCCCGTGCCTGGGCTCTGCCTCGTGTCCCAGCACGTGCCCCGGGGTCCTCACGTGAGCGGCACCGTCCATGCCGGGTTGCGCTGCACGAGGAGGAACCGGCCCCTGTCCCGCTGCGGGGCCAGGGACTTCCCTGCGCCGCGTCCCACCGCCGCGGGCGGGAAGTCAGTGGCCCCATTACAATGGGACTTTGTGCCCTAAGCGCATTACTCAGCACTGACCTTGTGCAATTCTGCACGGTGTGCAGCCGGCCGGGTCAGCCGAGGACACGCAGCTTGAGCGCCCGGCGCCTGCTCCGCACCCTGGAGTGCCCCCGCGGCTGCCGTGCGGACACCGGGGCTCCCGGCCCCGCTGCAGCAGGACTGAGCCTGTCCCTCTAGGCCTGGAGCCGGGCTGGCGAGCCACTGGGTGCCACTGGGACTGAGACATCTCCTTCCTCCGCAGGGGTCCCTGGAGGTGAGCCTGAGCCAGCCCACCCGCAGCAGCAGTGGCTCGGAGCGGTGAGTGATGCTGTGTCCGTCCCGTTTAGGCATCCCATCCCTTGCGTGGTGCTGTAGGGGCTGGGGGTCTGACACACACTGGTAGGATGCACTGGTGCTGGCATGTGCTGCACCATCCTGCCCACGGGGCCAGCACCAAGCTCTGCTGGTCTATGGGCTAGAGCAGAGGCTGGCAGAGCCGGGATAGCCACGCTCTGTCCCCATCCCCAGTGCGTCGTTGGGCACGTCTCCATCCCTCTGCCATGCTGATGGCTTGGCTGCCGCAGGCTCAGCCAACAGGGGCTCTGTGGGGCCATGTCCACCAGTAGAGGCCATGCCTTGGGGCAGTGCACGCCCAGGGATATGGGGTGCCGGGGGCACAGGGGCCTGCTCGCTCCCTGTCCTCCCAGTGCCGACACGGCCGCCAACATTCCTTCCTGGTTGTTCATTTTCCGAATTCCTTGGCAGGGCCACGACTGCAAACAGCTTATTTTTAGCCAGGGTCATCTGCACCCGATGGCTTTGCTGCGTTCCCACCGTGGGGTTGTGGGGTGCCCAGAGCCCCTCAGGATCCAGATCCTCCCAGCCCACAGGCCAGGTCCCTGCTCCAGGGCTCTGCAAGCTTCCGGTGGGCACCAGCACTCAGCCCCGTGTCACCCTCAGGTCCCTGCTTGTCGCAGAGGAGATGCGCAGCCTCATCGTGGAGAAGGGCCCAGGGCCAGTGGAGGATGACCCCGACGCTCTCATTAAAGGTGGGTGCAGCCATGCTGGGCACAGGGGCCTCCGGAGCCGGCAGATCGTGCTCCGACCACCTCTGGGTCCCACGCCAGAGGCACAGGGAGCACTGAGCAGACGCTGCCCTGCACCAAAGGGCTGGTGGGACGGATGCTGCTGGCAGCAGTAGGAGCTGAAGCATCATCCCCTTCCCAGGCTGGCTGCAGCGGGAGGTGCGGGGAGGCGTGAAGACCCCCTGGATCCGGCCTCGGAAGTACTGGTTCGTGCTGACGCCCGACTCCCTGGACTACTACAGCAGCAACGAGAAGGGGGCCCGGCGGCTGGGCTCCCTCGTGCTCACCAGCCTCTGCTCCGTGCTGTGGCCAGACAAGCAGACCTACAAGGAGACGGGTAAGGGGCCAGCACCCATCAGCTGGGAAGCACCTTGTGCCCTCTGTCACCCTCCCAAGCCGGGGGTCTCCATCACGCAGAGGAGGGGCTGTGCCCGGTGGTGGGCAGCGGGTGAGCTGTGTCTGTGCCTCTGTCCCTCGCAGGCTACTGGAGCGTGACGGTGTTCGGCAGGAAGCATTGCTACCGCCTGTACACGGAGCGCCTGAAGGAGGCCGTGCGCTGGGTGTGCGCGGTGCAGAAGGTCATCGACAGCAAAGCACCGGTGCAGACACCCACCCAGCTGCTGATGCGTGATGTTGAGGTGAGCCCTGTGGGGCTGGTGGGGGGGGGGTGGTCGGGGGGGACTCGTGTGCCGTGGGGTGGTGGCGGTGGTGGGTACATGTGCCAGGCGGTGATGGTGGGTACCTGTGCTGGGCGGTGATGGTGGGTACCGGTGATGGTGGGTACCTGTGCTGGGCGGTGATGGTGGGTACCGGTGATGGTGGGTACCTGTGCCGGGTGGTGATGGTGGGTACCTGTGCCAGGCAGTGATAATGGGTACCTGTGCTGGGCAGTGATGGTGGGTACCGGTGATGGTGGGTACCTGTGCCGGGTGGTGATGGGTACCTGTGCCAGGCAGTGATAATGGGTACCTGTGCTGGTCAGTGATGGTGGGTACCTGTGCTGGGCAGTGATGGTTGTGGGTACCTGTACCCAGCGGTGGTGGTGGGTACCTGTGCCAGGTGGTGATGGTGGGTACCTGTGCTGGGCGGTGATGGTGGGTACCTGTGCTGGGCGGTGATGGTGGGTACCAGTGATGGTGGGTACCTGTGCCGGGCGGTGATGGTGGGTACCTGTGCTGGGCGGTGATGGTGGGTACCTGTGCTGGGCGGTGATGGTGGGTACCGGTGATGGTGGGTACCTGTGCCGGGTGGTGATGGTGGGTACCTGTGCTGGTCAGTGATGGTGGGTACCGGTGATGGTGGGTACCTGTGCTGGGCGGTGATGGTGGGTACCGGTGATGGTGGGTACCTGTGCCGGGCGGTGATGGTGGGTACCTGTGCCAGGTGGTGATGGGTACCTGTGCCAGGCAGTGATAATGGGTACCTGTGCTGGTCAGTGATGGTGGGTACCGGTGATGGTGGGTACCTGTGCTGGGCGGTGATGGTGGGTACCGGTGATGGTGGGTACCTGTGCCAGGCGGTGATGGTGGGTACCTGTGCCAGGTGGTGATGGGTACCTGTGCCAGGCAGTGATAATGGGTGCCTGTGCTGGTCAGTGATGGTGGGTACCTGTGCTGGGCAGTGATGGTTGTGGGTACCTGTACCCAGCGGTGGTGGTGGGTACCAGTGCCAGGTCGTGATGGGTACCTGTGCCAACACTCAGCCCGGCAGGCCCTCTGCAGCTGACTTCGTTGTTTCACCCTCCCAGGAGCACTGCGGCAGCCCCGAGGTGCTGGAGCAGATCTACCGCTGCAACCCCATCCTGCGCTACACCAGCAGCCCCCTCTACGCTCCCCTGCTGCCCTTCCCCTACGGCAGCCTGGACCAAAGCGGTGAGGGGCAGGCGGGGGCACAAAGCCCGGTCCCATGGCCTTGCAGGGTGCTGTGCAGGGCAGGGAGGCACTGGGCCCCGGGTGCCTGGGTCTCGGGAGGGGTGGTCCTGTGACAGCCCATGGGGCTGTTAACCCCGATGCCGTCCCGCAGCCCCTGGCCCCCGCAGCTACACGGCGCTGCGTGACGAGGCCGTGAAGCTCTTCAACTCGCTGCAGCAGCTGGAGTCGGAGCGGGACCCGGTGCCGCTGATGCAGGGCGTCCTGCAGACCTGCCTGGACCTGCCGCCGCTGGTGGACGAGATCTACTGCCAGCTGGTGAAGCAGACCACGGAGCCGCCGGCGCCGGGCGGGCAGGGCGACCTGCACTACTGGCAGCTGCTCACCTGCATGAGCTGCACCTTCCTGCCCTCCCCGCCCGTCCTGCGCTTCCTGCGCTTCCACCTGGACAGGCGAGTGCCGGCGGGGCACCGGGCACCGGCTGCGGGCAGGGAGGGTGCCGGAGCCCGCACCGGGTCAGTGTTGCTCTGACCCCCATCCCCCGGCGCCTTTGCAGGACAGAGAGCCGGTTCCCTGCCTCGGAGATGGCTGAGTATGCCTGCTTCATCCGGGAGGCGCTGGGGAAGACGAAGGGGCGGGAGTGCGTGCCCTCGCTGGAGGAGATCCTGGTGCTGATGCGGCGGCAGGAGATGATCTGCACCGTGCACTGCCCCGGGGCGCCAGCCTGCAGCGTGGCCATCAGCTCCCACACCACGGCCCAGGAGGTGAGGGGCTGCAGGCACAGCGGGCGAGGGGCATTCGACGTGAGGGGCTGGGCAAGCAGCGAGCTCCGGGTGGTGAAGGGCTCCTGCGGGTCTGCCCCAGCTGAGCGCCGGTGGAGAGGGGCCGGGGCTTTGCCCACCTTGACCTCTCTGTCCTTGCCCCTTGCCTTTGGCTCACCCCAGGTGGCCCAGGAGCTGGTGTCGCGCCTGGGGCTGTCCCAGAGCCCCAATCTCTTTGCGCTCTATGAGCAGTCCCGGCGGCGGGAGCACCCCGTGGGCAGCGCCACGCTGCTGGCCGACGTCCTCACCAGGTTTGAAAAGTAAATGTCCTGCTCTGCTGCCTATGGGGAAGATGGGATGGGATGGGATGGGGTGAGATGGGGCAGCCTCCCCCTGCCCGCCCCCATGCTGATGGGGCCAGTCTCTTCTGCAGCCTGGCTGGGGAGGAGCGGGAGCAGGACCCGCCGTGCCGGCTCTGCTTCAAGCACTACGGCTTCCTGGACACGGACAACGTCCCGCGGGACAGCCTGGAGTTTGCTCTTCTCTTTGAGCAGGTGAGAGCCGTGATGGTGTGGCAGCGCCGAGCCGTGCCATGCTGGGATGGCCATGCTGCGCCAAGCCACGGTGGCTGTGCCGTGCTATGCTGGGATGGCTGTGCTGTGCCAAGCCACGGTGGCTGTGCTGTGCCGTGCCCTGCCATGGTGGCTGTGCCATGCTATGCTGGGATGGCCGTGCTGTGCCAAGCCACGGTGGCTGTGCCGTGCCCTGCCATGGTGGCTGTGCCATGCTATGCTGGGATGGCCGTGCTGTGCCATGCTGGGATGGCCGTGCTGCGCCAAGCCATGGTGGCTGTGCCGTGCCCTGCCATGGTGGCTGTGCCATGCTATGCTGGGATGGCCGTGCTGTGCCATGCCATGGTGGCTGTGCTGTGCCATGCTAGGATGGCCATGCTGTGACATGCTGGGATGGCCATGCTGCGCCAAGCCACGGTGGCTGTGCCGTGCTATGCTGGGATGGCTGTGCTGTGCCATGCCATGGTGGCTGTGCCGTGCCATGCTGGGATGGCTGCGCTGTGCCATGCTGGGATGGCTGTGCTGTGCAATGCCATGGTGACTGTGCCATGCTATGCTGGGATGGCTGCGCTGTGCCATGCCATGGTGGGATGGCCATGCTGTGCCATGCCATGGTGGCTGTGCTGTGCCATGCTATGCTGGGATGGCTGCGCTGTGCCATGCCATGGTGGGATGGCCATGCTGTGCCATGCCGTGGTGGCTGTGCTGTGCCATGGTGGGATGGCCATGCTGTGCCATGCCATGGTGGCTGTGCTGTGCCATGCCGTGGTGGGATGGCTGTGCTGTGCCATGCCATGGGGGACATGCCGTGTCATGGTGGGATGGCTGTGCCGTGCCATGCCATGGTGGCTGTGCCGTGCCATGCCATGGTGGCTGTGCTGTGCCATGCCATGGTGGCCATGCCATGCCATGCTGTGCTGGCCGTGCTGTGCCATGCCGTGCTGGCTGTGCCATGCCATGATGGCCGTGCCGTGCCAGCTCACGCCGCCCTCCCGCAGGCACACGAGATGGTGCTGCGGGGCTACGTGCCCACGTCGGAGGAGACGCTGCAGACCTTGGCCGCGCTGCGCCTGCAGAGCCTCAACAGCGACTTCTCGACCCACGCTCCCTTCCCGCGCCTCGAGGAGCTCTTCCCACCCCAGGTGCTACACGCGCGGCTGCCGGCCCCCTGCCACCGGCCCCCCGCCAAGTGCCGGGGTGCGCGGCTGCGTGCGGGGCTCCTGGCCGGGGGGCTCTGGGGGCAGGCGTTGGCCAAGCAGCGCGCGGAGCGGGACCAGCGCCTGCGGGGCCGCCTGCGGGAGGAGGGTGCCAGCACCATGGCCGCCATCCTGGAGAAGTGGAAGCTGCTGCAGGGCATGGGCCGGCCAGAGGCCATGGCCGCCTACGTGGCGCTGGTGCGCGAGTGGCCCGGCTTCGGCTCCACGCTCTTCGACGTCGACGTGCGTGCGGTGAGGAACCGGGGGCTGCGGGGCCGGGATGGGGGGCCAGCCATGGCCGGTGCAGCTCTGTGACCCCCTCTGTCACCGCAGAGCCCCGTGGGGGCCGCACCGCAGCGGCTCTGGCTCGGCATCGGTGCCAAAGCCGTTTCGCTCTACAAGCCCGGGGAGCCCGAGCCCTTGGACAGCTTCTGCTACAGCCGCATCTCCTCCTTCGGCGCCTCCGACAGCGGCACCTTCCGCATCTCCGTGGAGGACTGGGACCTGCTCTTCGAGACCTCCCAGGTAAGGGGGCTCCAGCCCCTCTGCATCCCCCCCCTGCCCCACGCAGGCTGCCCCCGGCTGCCCCGTGTCCGCTCTGCCCGCAGGTGGAGGAGATCGCGCAGCTCCTCAACACCTACCTCGCCTCTGCGGCCGCCCGGCAACCGCCCCTGTCCCCGGAGCCGGCCCCCAGCCCCGCTGCCTCCGACCCCACCGCGCTGCCCCGGGGGCTCTGCCCCACGGCCGGGCCCTGGCAGCACCAACCGCCGGTGGGCTCCTTCCACAGCCAGCCCGGTGCGCGGTGCGGCCCCGCAGGGTGCTCGTGACGGCCGGTGCCGAGCCGCAGGTCTGTGCCGGTCCGCGGCGGCTCCGGAGCAGGGGCTGGGGCTCGCCCCCCCCCCTCCCCGCCCCACGCCGCCGGTGCCTTTCTGGTGACTCCCTTAATTTATTTGGAGCCCTCCACGTCTCCCAGCACTTTCCCTGGAGGGCAGCGGGTCCCTGCGCTGCCCCCAGGCCCGTCCCTGTCCCTGTGCCCCGGTGCCTTCGCCTGCAGCACCCGTGCTGCCCGGCAGCTCTGCCTGTGTGCCGGCACCGGGCAGCGGTGCTGCGCCATCGTCCGCGTCCGTCCGCCGAACCCACCCCTCTTGGAAAGCTGCGGGCGGCTTTTGGCCCAGCGCCCTCCTCCCGGTCCCGGCGCGGCGGCCCCGGGCGCGGAGGGGGGGGGTGGCCGGGACGGCAGAGGGGGCTCGGCCCCTCGGTGTTGCCTCTGTCCCGTTTGTCGGTTCTGTCCTGGGGATGGGGGGGAGTTGTTGGTTTTTCTAATAAATGCACAAAGGACAGGATGGGGCTGCGGTGCCGGTGGGGCTGCGGTGGGGCTGTGCTGCCGGTGGGGCTGCGGTGCCGGTGGGGCTGCGGTGGGGCTGTGCTGCCGGTGGGGCTGCGGTGCCGGTGGGGCTGCAGAGGGACGCCCTGATCCTGCAGCAGGGCCGGGACACGCAGCGGGAGCAGCACAGCGTGTCCTTGGGGGCAGCGCCTGCCGGCCACAGCCTTTGGCAGCTCCCCAACAGCGCGGGCAGCTCCGGCTCCCCGGCACCCCCTGGCACTGGCTGTCCCGGCAGCAGGCGCCTCGGCGGGGCTGGTGCCAAAGAGGGCGTGGGAGCCCGGCGCTGAGGGGTATTTTTAGCCTCCTGGTCCGTGCCACAGGGTCAGAGGAAAAGGCCAATTCTCACCTTGGGCTGCCCGTGGGCTTGGGACCGCGCCAGCACCACCCCACACCCCTGTCCCCTGCAGCCTGAATCACGCAGGGCAGGACTGGGCACTGCCAGGTCCCCATTGACACCGGCTGGCGCTGAGCTCGTGTCCTGTGCTGCAGTGCCGTCCCCTGCCTTGGCTCCTGCGTGCTGAGGGCCCCTGCATGGGGCCTCGTCCCTGTGAAGCAGCGCTGCGGGCAGGGCGGCGCCGGTTCCCGGCCCTGGTCAGCCGTGGCAGCAGGTCCTGCCGGTATTTCTGGCTCTGCCGCAGCAGTGGCCCCGGCGGGAGCAGCTCCCGGCCCCACCGGGACGTGCAGGGGAGCAGCGGCCCCGGTCCAAGTGCTCCCAGGACCCTGCAGAGCTGCGGCTGCGCAGCGGGGCTGCACGCAGCAAGCGCTGGCCCTTGGCAGCATCTGCAGCTGCTCCTTGCCCAGCTGCTCGCGTAGGGACACGCGGAGGCAGCGTCAGTGCAGGAGCAGCCTTTATTAAAGCAAAATAACCTACAAAAATATAGATACAGCCTGTGCCCCAGGCCTGATCTGGCGAAGGAGGAACAAGGCTCCCGCCCAGGGCAAGGACTAGCTCAGCCACACAGAGCCTTTGGCCGCAGGGCTTGCGCGCACCCACCTCATCAGGCCAGGCCTGTTCCAAGCCCCTGGGTTCGCTCTCGTCACCCTCCTCCGAGCGAGCGTTGCTCGCATGGGCAGAGGTTCCCTCCCAGCGCAGCACGCAGCTGCCCCAGTCCTGTCCTGGGCCAGGGCACGGGGGGGAAGCAGGGGCTGTGCCCTGCCAAGGGTCTTGCGGGGTTGCTGGCGCCGAGGAGCGCAGCGCACGTGTGTGTGGTGTGCGTGTGTGTGTGTGTGTGTGCAGCCGGTGCCGCGGCCGGGCAGCGCTGAGGGGTGCTAAACGTGGGCACGGCAGGGCCGAGCCCCGCCGGCGTGCGTGGAGGCGGCGGCAGCAGGGCGCTCACTGCTCCTGCGTGCCCCAGGAGATGTAGTCGGGGCGCGTGGCCGCGTGGTACTCGTCGATGAGCTGCTGCACGATCTCCCGGGAGTTGTCCAGCTCGTCGAAGTTGTCCTTGAAGATGTCCTCCTTGCGGAACTGCTCCAGGAAGGCCTCCCGCTTGCGCAGCTTGTCGTACTGCCGGCACGTCCGCTCAAAGAGCTGCGGGCGGCGCGGGGCTCAGCGCGGCCACCGACCCCCCTCCCCGCCCCGGGGAGCCCCACGGCCGCCGCTGCACCCAGCACGGAGGAAGGAGCCCGGCTTGCTCCTTGGAGGGAGGGCAGCACCGGGGTGAATGGGACCCCAGGCCTGCCGCGGCGTTGTGAGACCCCCAGGACTCACAAAGGGACATGAGAGGTGCGGACGGGGCCCCCCGCGGTGCAGGGGGAAGCGCTCACCGAGGAGATGTTGGTGTGGTTTGCCATCATGAGGCCGCTGACACGGTGTGCCGAGGGCAGGTACGGGGACTTGCGGGATAAAGCCACCTGGATGCTGGCAGGACCCCAGGGGATGAAGTTGGCCAGTTTCCTCTCCCGGATCCGCTGCAGGCTCTTGTGAACCTGGTGGGATGAGAGCAGAGAAGGGCAGCAGGGTGATGGGCAGAGCAGCCTGGTCCCAGCAGACCCAGGAGTTGCTCCTCACAAGGGTATTTGGCTGCAGGAAGGTGGATTCCAGCAAATGCAGCTGCTCATGGTCAGGGACGAGGGGCCTTCCACAAGGCCAGGGCCCATAGGAGCAACTTGGAGCCACTTCTCAGGTATGGTTCAGTCTTACCCCAGGATCCCCACAGAGGAACAGGGTGACCATGCTCTCCCCTGGCTGGCCATGCCATCACCATCACCATCTGGAATGGCCACAGGAGCTCACCTGTGTGGGATCCACCTCCCCCTGGATGATGTTGAGGATGGCAATGTAGCAGTGGTTGGTCTGCCTGTCTCGCCCTGTGGACACCATCACGTTCTTAGGCTGCAGCAATCGCCTCATCACATCCAGGACTGTGGTTTTCCTCACGCTGGCCACCTGCAAATGCCAGCCCGGGGTCAGAGGGAGCAGACGAGCTTGTGCCCTGCACACACACACACACACACACACACACAGGAGCAGAGGGCAGCTGCACGGAGAAGCCCTGGCCCCAGGGATGGACACACATGCAGAGCCACATGCAGGACAGGGAGATCCCAAAGCCACACAACAGGCACAGCCAGGCTGAGAACCAGAGCGTTGGCAGAGGCTCCAACACAAGGGTGCTGAGCTGCCCCCCAGCAGCACAGCAGGGGCTGGGGTGAGGCTCAGGTGAAGCCAGAGTGACAGGGACACGTTTTACGTTGTTCCCATCAAACTCCTGCCCTGTTCTGCTGCCCAAGCAAGGAGCGGGGCTGCAGGACAGGAGAAGGCTCGATCCCACCGGCCACCACAGGCACAGGGAGCTGCCAGAGCCAGGGCTGGCCCCCAAGGGAGAGCCCGGGGCAAGGACAGCTCCGCATGTGACAGCCCGGCTCCAGGGCCTGGCTGAGCCCTCCCCACGCTCCTGGGCAGAGAACAGGTCACACACTCGATACCCTTTTCAGAGCCAGCAGTTTCTCGGATTTGCTTCTCTGAGCAACATCCTGAGGGGAATGCACATAAGGAGAAGAGCAGCTGTGAGCGAGCTCCTGCAGCACGGCCAATGCAGTGAGAGCCTCTCACACCTCACCCTAACGAGGGGCACTGGCTGGGGACGAGCTGAACGGAAGCACGTGAGGCAGGAGAGGGGTGGCAGTTCCCCCCCAACCCCAGAACACGATGCCTGGAGCCCACGAATGCCAACACCCAACAGTGTTCTGACCCAGAGAGCCTGGGCTGGTGGCCCAGCGGGACAGCAGGACGGGCAGGGCCACTGTGCTGGGCTCCTTCCCATGGTTTCTAAGGGGGGCTTCTGTCAGGTCAGATGCTGTCAGCTCTGCCATGGCTGCAGCAGGGAGCCCAGCAGGCGTGCAAGGGCCTGCTCACGTCTGATGCACGTCACACGTGGGCCTGGGCTTTGGAATGCGCAACCCCAGCTCACAGCAGGACCAGGGGACTGAGGGATGTTATGAGGTGAGCGTGCACGGGGTGAGCATGGCAGCTCCTGCCCCAGGAAGGGGCATTACCGACTGGTCGGTGGTGAGCGGCGTGTAGCCCGTCATGAGGAAGTGCAGCCGGGGTGTGGGGATCAGCGAGGCAATGAGCCCGATGAGGTCGTTGTTCATGTACCCGGGGTACCGGAGCGTGGTGGTGCTGGCAGACATGATGGTGGAGACCTGGAGGGAAGAGGATGGGGTAAGCACCCGCGTCACCCCATGGTCACATTCAAGCCTGTGCAGGCTGCCCCTTCTCACCAGCTGGTTGATCTGAGAGAAGGACGGGTTCTGGATGTGCAGCCGGTCTGTCGCAATGCGGTTCAAGGCCGTGTTGTCCAGAACCACCTGCAAGAGGAAAGCACCGGCTCTGTGAGGAGCCTCAGCCTGCACAGGGGCAGTCCCAGCCTATGTCCTAGGGCATCCCTTGCCCAGCACGGGCCCTGAGCACCACGGCAGGTGGCAGACACCAGAACCCACTCGCTGACCCATGTGCAGCCTAACTGACACTGTTGATGGAAGCTCTTCCCTCCCGTCCTTGCTGAGCTCCTCAGTGTTCTCCCAAAGAGCTCTGCCTCTGGGCCAGCACCTTGCAGCTCCTGTCAGCCCCAGCAGCTCTGGAGAGCGGCTCCTGCCCTGCCTCATACAGATATAAGCTTGGGAGAGATGAGCAGCGCCTTGGTTAGGAGCTGAGCGAAGGCCCTGGAGCATCGTGAAGATGCTGCCTGGCTGGGACGTGTGAGTGCTGAAAGCAAGGCTGGACTCGAGTGCAAGCAGAGGAAGTGGAGCCAGTGCTGCCGTGGGAAGAATGTGCTGGGTCATGGAGGCACCAATGCCCAAGTGGACAGCACAGCAGTGCTCAGCACAGAGACCTCGTCCCTGGAGTCACCCCATCTCACATCTGCTCAGTCCTTCCGGACAGGGATGCTGTGCCTGGGGCACATGGCCCGTTGCTGTGGCCCTCACCCCACTCCCCTACAGCACTTGTCCCAGCAAAGGCCACGCAGCTGAGCGGCGGGGACGGGGCTGCCACGCAGGAGCTGCCTGGCACACAGTGACACTCCTCTTACCACGCAGTCAGCGTTCTGTGTCAGCCTCTTCAGTGTCAGCAGAGAGTTGTAGGGCTGGACCACAACGTCGCTCATCTCATCCTGGTTGGGGAAAACTGAGTACGTCTCCACCAGCTTCTTGGGATACCTGGGGAGAAAGCCCAGCCATCTCAAGAGTTAACACCGCCGAGCCAGCACTCTCCTCCCACCAGCTCCCTGTACAGTCTCCAGAGCTCAGGACAGCACTGAGTCACCAGTGCTGCGTGCCAGAGTTGGCTCCCAGTGAGGCAGAGAATTTGTCCCAGCAGTGCCTACCCCAGCAGTACAGGAGGAAGCTGCCAGACAGCGCTGCAGGCAAGGCTGAGCCATCCACAGGCTGATTAAGCAGCTGCTTACAAGCCTTGTCAAGAGGCTGCAAGCTCAAACAGGCAGCGATGGCAGCTCGGAGCCCACAGCTACAGCCTCCCACCCTCCCCGGCACAGCCAGGGTGTCTGAAGGCAGCTGCCTGCTGAGTACGGCTGAGAGAAGGCAGAGGCTGAGGCCAGTTGCAGACTCTGAGGTCCTGAGGCGTATCAGGAGCCATCCCCTCGCGGGGCAGCGTGCCAGGGGTTGCACAAGGCAGTGTTTGGGTGGGGGTGGTGGCTCTGAGTCAGCGCTGTGCTCTGGCAGGGCGCCGAGGCTGGGCCGGGAGGGACAGGGACAGCCTGAGTGAGCACTCACCTGTCATTCAGCCTCTCCAGGAGGTACGAGCCCAGTCCCGAGCCCGTTCCGCCAGCAATGGAGTGGCAAAGCACAAAGCCCTGCAAGGAAGCAGGACACGGGCAGCTCAAAGTGCAGCTCAGCGCCAGGAGCAGGCAGAGCAAAGCCCCCTGTGCCACCACCACCACCACCTCCAGCCAGGGCAACTGCATCTCTGCACACACCACAACGTGCAACTGCTGCTCAGGAGCCTTCTGGTTCCTCCCACCCCACAACAGACCAGAATAGCTCCAACATCACCTGCAGAGTCCAGTCGGGTCTATGACACAGAGGCGCACGTGCCCACCCTTTCCCTGGGCTCTCCATGCCATTCCCCTCCTTCTACAGTGCCCGAGGCCAAACTTGCTCTACCTGACTCGAGGGCAGGGCAGGCAGGTCCAACCCCCTTGATGTACTTACTTCCAAGCTGTCGCTCCCATCAGCCTCTCTGTCTATTATGTCAAAGATATCTTCGTGGATTTTTTCTCCCTGCAAGAGACACCAGACCACATCTTGTTCCTTTCCCACAGAAAACAGAGAAGAGCAGCTCAAGCCTGGAGTGAACCACGGCAGGCTGGCAGCGTGCTCCTGTGCCCAGGGTGCCCTGGCGTGAGTCCCTACTGAAGGATGAGGTGGATCTCAGAAACCACATCCTGAGCCTGACACGAGAGAGCCACGATTCAGCCTCACACCAAATGACCCAGGAGCACCAAAGCTGTTACCTGTGAGAAGCCACTGGCCCAGTTGTTCCCGGCTCCCCCGCCATGCTCAGACAAGTAGATGTTTTCTGGGTTGTAAAGGTTGGCATAAGGGGAGTTCAGGATGGAATGGATAACTCGGGGCTCCAGGTCCAGCAGCACGGCTCGTGGGATGTAGTGCTCATCGTCTGCCTGCGAGGAGGAGCAGCAAGATCAGTGCAGAAGAAACAGGGCATGCTTGTGCCACCCCGTGGCCGCGGGACAGCGACGGGGAGGAGGAGCAGGATGAGGAAGGACACTTGCTCCATGCAACCCGCCCACCCCGCAGCAGCTCCATGAGCCCCAGAGCCCACTCTGCACGCGGGGCAGGCGGGGGGGGGGTGTGTCTCCTCGAACGGGTGCTTACGTCAGGAGGTATCTATAGCACCTCAGCTTCGTGCTTCTGCCTCCACAGGCGCAGAGCACAGAAGGAGCGCTGGCAGCATCCTGCCTGCGGCTGCCGCTCCAACCAGCCCGGGGGCAGCGTCAGCCCACGGGCACCGGGAGGCTGCTGGGGCGGTGCCAGCGGCCCCGCCGCACGGATCACGGCGGTGACACGGGCAGCGGCCCCCCCGCAGCACAGCGAGCGCGGGGCAGGGGCAGCGCCCGCAGTACCTGGTAGAAGAAGACGTCCTTGCGGTCGGTGCCCTCGGTGGCGAACTCCTCCACGATGCCCTCGGGGCTGATGCCGTGCTCGGCGCAGAGCTGCTTCCAGAACTCGAACCCGACTGCGGGGCGGACCGGGGGGGGGAATCGGTCAGAGGCGGGGTGCGGGCCCGGTGCCCCCCGAGGCCGGGCGGCTCGGCCCCGCCCACCCCATTACACCACGCCCACTTCAGACCCCGCCCTCATCAAAACCACTCCTACTCGACCAGGCTCCGCCCCCTTTCCCTCAGCATCCCGGCCCCGCCCGGAGCGCGCCGCCCCGGTCCCTCCGCCGCCGCCGCCGCCGGCGCGCTCACTCTGGTTGCCGCACTGGCCCAGCTGCAGGGTGATGATCTCCCGCGGCATCGCGGCCCAGCCCCGTTCAGCTCCGCTCCGCTCCGCCCCGCTCCGCTCCTCCGCCCGCTGCCCCGCCGCGGCTCCCGCCCGGCGCCAACCGCACTGCGCGTGCGCGCGGGCAACTTCCGGGACAGCGCCGCTTGTTCCCTCCCCTCTTCCCAATCCTGGAAACGCGCATGCGCTCTGACAAGCCGGCGGCTGCCGCGCCTGCGCTGAAATGGCGGCGCCCAGGATTGCAGTGCTTCCGGCGGCGGCAGGGCGCCGCCATGTCGGCCAGCGGCCGTGCGCGCGCGTGAGGCGGCCGGATGTTGACGCCGTGAGGGAGCGATGGCGGCGGCGGCGGCGGCCCCCGGCGAGCGGCAGCGGCGGGTGCAGGCGGTGAGCGCGGCGCTGCGGAGCCGCCTCGGGCCCTACGAGCCGCTGCTGAGCGCCGTGCAGGCCGCGCTCGTGTGGGAGCGGCCGGGCCGCAGCGCGCTGTGGTGGGCGGCGGTGCACGGCCTCTTCTGGTGAGCGGGGCCCGGGCCGGGGGGAACCGAGCGGGCCGGGGTCCGCTCCCCAGCGGTGCCAGGGGCCGCTCGGTACCGCGGGGGTCGCCAGAGCGCCGCGGGCTGCCGGGGGGGGGGGGGTGTTGTTATCGCGCTTCCCTGACGCGGGTATGGGGTGGGCGCTGGGCACCGGGGGCCCTGCCCGCCCCTCTCCTGGGGGTGGCGGTCCCCGGGCGGGCTGGGGACAGGTCACGGCCGGAGGTGGGACCCGAGCAGGCAGCCCGAGAGGTCGCGCTCCTGCCGTGCTTCAGCTGCTCAGGGGAGCGTGGAGGCGCTGGTGTCTGCTTCATAGAATCGGAATAGTTCGGGTTGGAAAGGACCTTAAGATCATGCAGTTCCAACCCCCTCCCATGGGCAGGGACACCTCACACTAAACCATGGCACCCAAGGCTTCGGCCTACCTGGCCTTGAACACTGCCAGGGATGAAGCATTCACAACCTCCCTGGGCAACCCATTCCAGTGCCTCATCACCCCCACAGGAAAGAACTTCTTCCTTAGATCCAATCTAAACTTCCTCTGTTTCAGTTTGAACCCGTTACCCCTTGTCTTATCACTACAGTCCCTAATGAAGAGTCCCTCCCCAGCATCCCTATAGCCCCCCTTCAGACACTGGAAGGCTGCTCTGAGGTCTCCACGCAGCCTTCTCGTCTCCAGGCTGAACAGCCCCAACTTTCTGAGCCTATCTTCATACAGGAGGTGCTGCAGTCCCCTGATCATCCCCCCCACCGCCTCTCTTCCTTGTTATCCCAAAGCACTGAACTAACCAGCAAAACCCGCCGGTTCTGCTGCTCTGCCGGGAGCTGGGAATGACCCAAGCAGATAAGGGTCCCTGGAGCTGCCTGATACACCATGGGCAGGCTGGGGATGCTGATTACCACTTGCTTACTTTGCTCTGGCTACAACTGTTCCGAGTGCCTGGCTTGGTGTGAGTGAGGCTGTAACCGCTCTGGTGTGTGTCACGCAGATCTGGTCAGTACTATGTCTTCGTTTCTTCCCCATAGGTTTTTTGCTCTGACTTCTCTTCGCTTGCTGTTCCTGGTTGCGTTTACCCTCATAGTAGTAGTTTGTGTAGATCAGTGGAAGAGCAAAATCTGGCCTGAAATTGGAGGTAAGTTGCAACATTTGAGTGGATAGCAGCAAAGCGAGCGCTGGGTTTAGTCCCAGAGGTGCAAGCTCTGGAGTTAAATAGTTAAAACCCTGGCTCTTGTGTTTTGTGAGTCTAGAAGCAAGAGGTGTGTTCTTCCTGGAGCTGGAACATAAAGACCTTTTAATGCTAGTGACACTGGTATTTGTCTCCTAAGCTTGACCCATCAGGCGTACGTGGACTAGCGCAGGGTTGAAGCAGGGATTCACATTCCCATCATTCAGTCCAAGAGCAAAATCTTGGAAGTGTTTGTGGGAAACATCTGGATTTCTCCTCTGAGTCCATCATAAACCAGCTTCGTGGTGTAGGACAAAGATGAGGCCCAGCCTTGCTGTTGAGAGCTCTTTGAAAGGAGAGACATCGTGCTGGCTGTTAAGGAAGTTAGTCTGGAGCTTTCAGGAAGCAGAGCTACTCTAGCTGTCATTTGATATTAATATACTCATGACTACTACCCCTCCTGCAGCACAGGGTTTGCATGGACAGGTCGGTGTTGAGCAGTGTGTGTGGTTTGCATGCTCCCAGAGGTGGGTCCCTCACTAACAAGCAAGAGCAGCTCCCAGCTTTCTGCTTGAGCCTGTGTTCTGTGTAGTTCTTGGGAAGACATTAAAGCTTTCCTCGGGCTCCAGCAGCAGCTTGGCTCAGGCTCTGTAGCTGAAGCATTCCTGCTTATGAGGAAGTGTCAGCCCAGCTCCCTCAGAACCTTGGTTTCCATTTGTCAGGATAACTTTTCCAGTCCCAGGCTGGATGCGAAAATATCCAAAGGCTTTAGTCTCTGACGCCTCTCAGTAATCAGCTGCTCTTCCTTCACGTGTGCACAGGGGAAGGGGGGAGATGGAAGCGGTTGGGTTTTGCTATTACCTTCCAGACAGCATCCAACAGATCCCCAGGAGCAACAGGGAGACCCTCTTGCACCTCCTACTGTCACACGTACACGTTCAAAGTGTGTTATGGAGTGATCCATCTCTGGTTCTTAATTACAGTTAATGCCTTTCCCAGGTATTCCCCAACTCATTAAAGCTTTACTTAAATCCCAAGACCTAAGTGTTCTCATGGCAAATTCCTTGCAACTAATGTAGTGTCTGTTCTTAATATTTTAGTGGCAAGACCTGACGAATTAGACAATGAGAGGTAGGAAACTAATTGACTTCTCTGCTCTTGGTGTTTGCTGTGATGATACCGTGTCAACTACCACCTGCATGTGCTCTTTGAGCGAGGAAGAAAAGGGGAGAAGGGAGCCCTCGACCCTGTCAAGCAGCTGGGACAAGTATTTGACTGGCCTAAGCTGTTACATTACATTACACTTTGCCTTCCTACTAGCCCTTGAGAGTGCTTTCTTAGCATTGCAAAACTTCCCTTGTGCCCTTAAGTTAGAGGTGCTGCCTCAAAAGCAGCTCCTTCTGTATGGGCCTCCAGTAGCAGGAAACCAGCCTTTCCTTGGGAAAGGATGAAGTCTTCTGAGACTTGACAGGGAATGTTTAACAGCTTGTTCCAGGAGCTGGCACTGCATACTTGGGATCTGACTGCAGCATTAATGATGGCTTGAGAAAAGTTGGGGTGTTGCCTTACTAATAACACCTTCCTGCCCTGTGGTGCTGCATTGGGTGCTCAGCTCCTGATTAAATCACTTGAGCTGGTGCCAAATGACAGGTTTTACTTTGTTTTCTTTTGCAAGAGGCCCAGGTACAGAAGGAACTGCTCTTCCTTAACCTCCATACTCGTGACTAGCAGTTAAGAAGCACTAATAGAACTTGCCAAAGACAGTGCCTCCAAAGGAACTGAATATATGAAGTAAGGTCCAAAGCTGCTTGTAGAGACCTCGTGCTGAATTCTTTGGGTTGCAGTCGATTAAATCAATGCAGAAAAAGCAAATGGATTTGCTTCTGCACTGCCCTTTCCCTCCAGTAGCATGGAAACTAGTCCAAGCCAAAGAGTGAGAGACTGGAATTGCTGCTCCTTAGCTGTGGGAGAGCTGGGGCACTTGGAGAGCAGTCCCTGGCAGTGCTGTTCTGCAAGACAGCTGAGCCTCACCTACAGCTCTAAGGAGCTCAGTGCTGTGGGAGGAGAGAAGGAAGTATTGAGACAAGTGTCTGTAACAAGTGATTTCTGCACTGGTCGATGCAGTGAGCTCTCTTCCTGAATTCCTGCCTTTCCTGCAGCTGGGGATATGTCCACCCTCGGCTGCTTGGAGTGCCAGAGCTCTGCCACCATTTGGCTGAAGGATGGGTGGCTGGGACCAACTTCTTAAGCAATCTCTTCATTTTCAAGAGGCAAAACCCTGGCAAGGTAAGAATGTACAGACCTCAGCACATAAAACACATAGTGTGGAGCCTCTGCTGCCCACCAGGATCCTCTCGTGGTAGCATCCAGCGTTGGCTGAATGCAGTCACACATGGGAGGTTACCACGTCTCCCCCAATGCTGTTAAGTGGTGAGGAGGGATGGAAAACACAGGCAGAACAGCCAGGCTGGGGAGGAGGGAGGAGGAAGCGAGTGTTGGCATGCTGGCTGTGAAATGTAGCTGCTCCTTCTGTAGGTTTCCAGCTCTGTCAGTGTCTGTCAAACTCCCTCAGTGGATTTGAGCAGTGAGGAAGAGGTGTCAAGCTGCTTTTTTTGTGTTCCCCTTTTTCTTCTTTTGAGGCTTATGCAAAGAGCAACTTGTAACATGCTGGAACTGTCCTTGTCCTTTTCACCTTCAAGCTTCCTGTCTCTGCAAAGCCTCTCCCTAGCTTTGGGAAGCTCTTCATAAGCTGAGGCAAGAGGCCTTGGCAATGCTGCCTGTGCCTGTGCTGGTCCCAGAGGTGATGCTTGAGCACTGGGAAGGTTTTGCTGTCATTAGAAGTATGACTTAGAATCTGCAAGAACCAAGTGAATCCACTGCTTTGGAAACTCACTGTCTCCCCTGTCTTCAGTTTTGCCTTCTAGTGTGTGGAGTCTTTACTTTCCTGGCTGTCCTGGGCCGCTATATCCCTGGACTCTTGCTCTCATACTTGCTGTGTAAGTAGATCTCTGTGCCAGTACAGACTTAGAAGTGAAAAGGGGTTAGAGATGAGTGGGATCTGAATGGCTGGGATTGGGCTCTCCTGCTCAGAAGGAAAGCTTCTGTGAACGGCTTTACAATTGGAAAGAATATGTTCTGCCTGGAATGTGGTGGTTCCTGACTGGGACTCTGGGGTCTCTGGTGCAGAGAGAACATGTTTGAGTGCTCAGTAACCACACACCAGAGCACTAGGAGGTTGGCCTCTCAGTTTTGCTGCCTCGACGGAGGTGGTTGCACTGTTCTGACAACCTCCTGCGGCATTGCCTCCCTTCAGATGTGGCATTCTCTGCATCACAAAACAGGCAGGATGTTTGCATTCTGGGCAAACTTCTAATGTGCATTCCCACTTACCTCAGTGCTCTTCATCCTGCTGTGGCCCCTTGCTGTGTACCACAGACTGGGGCAGCGCATGTACGTGAGGCTGGAGCCAGCTCTGCAGCGGCTGCGGTTCAGCTTTCGAGGCTACATGATACCAAAGCAGCGGGAGAAGCAACGTAAGTTCCCGTGCTGTGTTTGTGACCCTTCAGACACTGATCCTCAGTACCTGAAACAGCCCATGAGGGGAGCCTGGAGTGGGCTGGGCTGCAGCATGCAGCCGCTCCAGTGCCCTCAGGGAAGGAGGCAAAGCATCTCTGCCTCCCAGCAGCTCCCAGCAAGCGCTGACACCTCCCAGTGCCAGCTCCTCATGGTGCTGAGCTGCTCCATTCCTCAGCTGCCAGAGCTGTGTGTTCCATCTTGTGTTGCACTGAAAACAGAGGGAGGGTTCAGTGCAAGGCAGCTGCCAGACACGTTCATCTCAGCAAAAGATGTGCAGCAGCCCAAGTTGGAAGTGATCACGTTGCTGTGCTGTGGAGCAAAGCATGCTGTGCTGGGTCATGCCCAAGCTTGCCAGATTAAGGGGCTTTGTGTTTGGCACAAGGCTGGTCCTGTACAGAGCCCTGTCCCAGCAGCAGCCCTGAGCTTTGACTCTGGTTTCTGGCAGTGCGTCACCGATCCCTGAACCAGGAGGCTGTGGATGATGGGAGTGACAGTGAGGAGGAACTTGCTGCCTTCTGTCCTAAGGTAACAGCAGCAGCTGAATACAATAAACTCACTGTGTGGTGTGGACATGTAGTGAGCGGGCACGTATCCAGCACATTGTAGTTGAGTTCTTGTGGAAGATCAGATGAGGATATTCTCCTTTGAGAATGGTCTGTCTTATTCTGTCTCGCTCAGATATGTCCAGAGCTGCTCGTACCAACTACAGTCTCCTAGGCTGGGCTGTACAGTGTGAAATGAGCCTCCATGAGGGTTGGCTTTCACTGGAGGTGGATGGATCATGTGTTTTGTCTTGAGGCACAGGAATAAGCTTCCCAGTAGTGATGTTTTCAGTGTTATCTCCTCTTTGAAAGCTGGATGACTCCGTGGTAGCCAAGGAGCTCACCATCTCCGACTCAGAGCATTCGGATGCTGAGGTTTCCTACACGGAGAATGGGATGTTCAACCTTTCGAGGGGCCAGACTCCGCTGACAGAGGGGTCAGAAGGTGAGAGGGAATGGGGCAGCTTCTGGAAGGTGTGGAATGCTGAGCAGGCGCCAGTGTGACGGGTCAGAGGGAGGATGCATTGCCTTCTGGCCTTGAGGTCTGCCTCTTTGATGTCTCCCTTGCTGCCTAAGATGAGATGCCAGTACCTGTTTTTTTTCAGGATGGAGCTTCCTTCATTCCTGTGGTGCTTTAGTGAGCAGTTAGGACTGCTCTCACAGGCAGATCCAGCTCTGCCAGTCCCTGCCTGCAGGGACACGGTGCAGCTTGGTCTGGGAGGGGGGGGTCTGGTTCTGCATCCTCGTTCCTTGTGTGTGAACTGGGAGCTCAGCAGCAGCCCCAGTACCTGTGTGAGGGGGGCACTGGGGAGGGTTTGGTCTGTGAGCCTTGGCGGGGGAGCTGTGACCCAGCTTTCATGTGCTGTGCTGCCCTGGCCTCTGGGCTATTGCTGTGTGTTTAAAGCTCTTTCTCCTCTTCCAGACCTTGACGGTCACAGTGACCCAGAAGAATCTTTTGCCCGGGATCTCCCTGACTTCCCTTCCATAAACCCAGAGGTAACTGGCATAGATGATGAAGATGACACCAGCATTGGGATCCCGAGCCTGGCTTACCGCTCCCAAGTGACTGAAGATCTGCACCTCCCGTATGAGCAGGAGGAAGGCAGTGGCCTGCCCCCCGTACAGAACCTGCCTGGCAACATCGCCGGCTTCGTCACCAGAAGCATGATCCAGCTCGCCCTGGCAGGAGCCCCTCAGCCAGGCCCCTCACGCAGCGACAATCCCCAGAGGGCTGCAAAGACTTACCTCAGAATGGCCAGCTTGGACTTGGACACTGATGCAGAAGGAGATGACTTTGAACTGCTGGATCAGTCTGAGCTGAACCAGCTGGATCCTGCAGGCTCCCGGGGCCAGTAGGTGAGCCCAGCACTTCCCTCTGGTTTTCTATTGTGCGTCGTGGAGGGAATCCTGGCAGGAAAAGCCTTGCACACTTGTCTAGATGCTCTCCTGTGTGAGTCTGAGTGACATGACGGCCGGGCCTGGCTGGGAACACCACGGTGACCTGGGACTCTGTAGCCTCGCTTGGATTTTAGAATAAACTACACTGGTAATTCATAGAGCAAAGGCGTTGCTGTGGTCGCTCCACAGTCACCCACGGGCTGCCCTGCACCCAGGATGCTGCTTGCTCCAGACTGCCTCACCTGAGACCGTAACCCTGGTGTGTGTCACTCTAGAGGCCGGTGCTTGGCTCAGCCCAGCATCGCCCAGGACAAGCTCGAAGCCGATCCTCTGGGGCTGGTTTCCCCTCAGACCTGTTGTCTGGGACTTAGTGCTGGTCTGTCTTAAAGACAACCGTTCCCTGCTCCTAAAACGTGCACAGAATCCAGGTCTTCTCTCCCAGCAACGTCCGGCTCCAGGTAGAAACAAAGCTGCTGTGGGCACGGCCGTGTGTGTGTGTGTGTGATGGAACACTCCCCTCCTGTCCCGGCTCTAGCTGTTTTGTAAGAGACACCATGGCAATAAGACACTTCCTGTGATGATGAGAGTCCTGCAGTGACCGTCTACGTGTGCCAGCTGCTTTGTGTCGCTTTCCTAAAACAACGGACTGATGCTTTGCTGACTCCCTCCCCACCGCCCCGCGCTCCTCCAGCGCCCTGCTCTGTGCCCATCCTGCTCTCCCCTGCCCGGGTTGGTGGAGGGAGGAGCTGGAGCTGCCCGTGGCTTTCCATCCCCTGCAACGACAGCACCGGTGACGGAGGAGCTTTTGCGCCCGTTGCGGTCACACAAACCAGCACCCTCCAGGGGACGGACCGCCTGCGCCCGTGCCCGGTCCCGAGCCGCGCTCAGACCTCTCCTTGCTTTTCCTAAGCCATAGAACCCGGTTGCGGCCGCGTTTGTGCACTAAGAACGAAACGCGCCTGCACGAACCACGTCACTCCGGAAGAAAAGGAGAAGGTGAAGAGCTGCTGGGGCCGAGCACACTCCAGGCGCTCAGGGCACCTTCAGGCAGCAGCTGAGCTGCCTCTTCCTCACACCCCTGGGTCACTTCATCTTGCCCAGGCAACCAAAAAGCCAGCAGCATCCTGGCCTGTATCAGAAATAGCATAGCCGACAGAGCCAGGGCAGTGATCACTGCAACCCCCCTGCACTGGGCACTAGGGAGGCTGCATCTCAAATCCTGTGTTCAGTTCTGGGCCCCTTGCTACAAGAGAGACATTGAGGTGCTGGAGCAGGGCCTGGAGCCCAAGTGTGATGGGGACAGTTGAGGGACCTGGGGAGTTTAGGCTGGAAATGGCTCAGGGGGGACCTGATCCCTCCCTACAAGTGCCTGACAGGAGGATGGAGCCAGGAGGGGCTGGGCTCTGCTCCCAAGGAACAAGGGATGGGACAAGAGGAAGCAGCCTCAAGCTGCCCCAGGGCAGGTTTAGATGGAGCTGAGGAACAATTCCTGCCCCAGAGGGTGCTCAGGCATTGGAACAGGCTGCCCAGGGCAGGCCTGCAGTCACCGTCCTTGCAAGTGCTCACACACCGTGGAGACGAGGCCTCAGTGCCATGGGTTAGTGGTGGCCTTGGCAGTGCTGGGGTAGAGGTTGGACTGGATGAGCTTAAAGGGCTTTTCCAACCCAGTTGATTCTCTGGTTCTATGCTCTGCCCCTGTCCGGGGTGAGCGGGTTCACAGGGAGCTCCGTGTCTGGCAGGGCCCTTGTGAGCCACTTGGGCTGTTAAATAACCCCCTGGTTGGCACTTCAGGCAGGTCCTTGGCACCAGGCACTTACAGCACCTTCGTGGGGTGGCTTCTGCCAGGCTGGCTCTCACTTTTGCCTTGCTGCCCGCAGGTCTGCAGTGAGCAGAAGCTGTACTACAGAGAGTGGCGGCGCAGGAAGCGAATGGTAATGGTTGTGCCACCAAGCAGGGGGTGGTGACCGTCCTGTTGTGACACTGGGTGCTATGGATGCCCTGGGGGGGGGGGGGTGTGTGTGTGTGCTGGGCAGCTTGGGGAGCAGCCCCAGCTTGAGCTGAGCCTCTTCCCACTGCTGCAATGCTGAGGCTGTAGTTGTGGAGCAGGCAGCGCTGTGCTTGGGCTTGGGGTACCCGGGTGCCTGAGGACAAGGTTCCTGCAGAGCTCTGCCTGCCCTTGGGAACAACCTGCCCCTGTCACCCCCTGCACTGGCTCAGGTCTCCCCTATCCCTACAGGCGACCGAGCTGCTGGACGCCATCCTGGAGGGGTACCCCAAAAGCAAGAAGCAATTCTTTGTAAGTTCCAAATCTGGGCTCTGTGGGGCTGGCGCTGTGCTGAGCTCCGCGGTGCTGAGCCCTCTGTGCTCCTGCAGGAGGAGGTCGGGATAGAGACGGACGAGGAGCACAACGTCGTGCTGCCAGCGGCCGTGTGAGGCACCGAGGAGCCTTTGCTCCAGGAGGAGGAGCTGGTGCTGGAACTCAGCTCTTGGGTTGGTTTTTGTCCTCTTTTTGCAGGGCTTGGGCTCATCCTGCACATTGATAGATGTTGTGGTTCGGAATGCTTCACAGCAGGGTCCAGGGGGCCCTCGGGAGGGTGATGGAGCTGGTGGCTGCAGAGCTCCACGTGTATTTCAGCCATGACACAAGCACAGGCTCCATTAAACACCAGCATTTGGGTTCAGGTTGTGGTGGGCTCTCTCTGTTCAGGTGTCGGGCAGGGTTTGGGTTCTGGGTTGCAGCAGCCCTCAGGGGTGGGGAAAGCAAAGAGGTGGGATGGGCGCAACCCTGAGCCCTCGGCAACAGAAAGAAACCCAGGAAAAGCATTAAAACATTCAGCAAAATTTAATTACTTTTCACAATAGAAAAAATAGGTGATTTCACAGGGGAGCTCTGTGAAATCCACGGCCTCCTCCTGCAGCAGGAGCAGAGCCAGGGCTCCTGGCCATGCCCCAGAGCCCCAGCCCTGACCTGTGCACCCCGAGTTTGCTTCCACACCCAGCAGCGTCTGCCCAGGGGGCCAGGGCTGAGCCTGTGCCTATGAGCAGCACTGCAGGGCTTGGCCTAGGGGCTGCCTTTGTGGTGCTTAGACCCAAAGGCAGGGGTTGAAGAATGATTCTGTATCAAAACCACCCCCCAACCCCGCTTCTGCACCGCTGCTGGGGTAGGAGCTGTAACTGAACCATTCCCATGCATTGAAACCAAGGAGCTGAGGCACCTCCTGGATCCCCCGGGTGAAATAAATACCCACCCCGCTGCATGGGAGCAAAGCACAGTCACAGAGCACAGGCCCCACTGCAAGAGCCCCCGTGTGACCAACTCACCCCCCCCCAGCAGCTGCTCCTCCACACGAGGCCTTTGTATGGCCAAAAGCCACGACCCCCCTGCCACCAGTGCCACGGGGCAGGTTCAAGAGTGTCAGAGCCTGGCTGGGAACGCTTCAGGGTGTTTGCTTGCACTGATTCATCAAACCAAATCCGGGCTGTTTGTGTGTGTGTGGATGGAAGGAGCAGCAGGGAGCGACTGCCTTCAGCTGCCCACCTGCCTTCCTGTTGAGTGTGGCCACATCAAAACCACAAAGAAGCCAGGAGTAGCTCCTCAACTTGCAAAGCCTGCCCCATAGCGGCTGCTTCGGAGGGGCACCAGAAAGCCCCAGGTAGGGCTGAAGCCTCTTTAACATGTGTTCTCTCCCAGTTCCTGGCAGCAGAGGGGCTGTGGCAGAGGCCTGAGAGGCCAGAGCTGCTGCACTGGTAGCCCAGGCAAACCCCACCCCAACTGCCTGAGCTGGAACTTGGGGGTAGATATGGGATGGTGGGGGGGGGCACCTCTGCTCCATCCACACTGACCCCTCTTCTGCTAAGTCCCTACAACTATTTAGTGATCTCGACTGTGCTGGGGTTGGGTTTGTACTTAATAAATAATCCAGAGAAGCTTTAGAAGCAGGTGGAGGGGATGGCCCAGCCCCTGCTGGTGCCCGTCACCGTGGCCCCTGGGCAGGAGGTGGCAGCCCCGGGGCGCTGCAGGGGGTCAGTAGAGCTGACTCTTGAGCTGGTGCAGGACCCCGATCACGATGTCCTGCAGCGTCTGGGGCAGGGGGAGACACGAGACAGGGTCAGGTCTTCCAATGAGGGAACAGCCCCAGGGCTGGCACCCACAGCCGCTCCCAGCGCTCACCTGGGGCTTGCAGTGCTCCTCAATCCAGCTGAAGACGCATGCCGAGAGCTCCTGGAAGCTCGTCACCGAGATGGAGGCGTTAAAGGACTGGAAGAGGGAATCCATAATGCCTTGGAACACGTTGAACTTCACCTCGTCGGAGACCTGGTCCTTCCCCTCGTTGGGGTTGTCCTGGTGAGCTTTCACAATCTGCTCGTAGTTCCTGGAACAAAGCAAGGGCCCCGTGGTCAGCAGCAGAGGCCTCCGCAGGGACAGGGGGAACGAGAGCCTGCAGGGAACCAACACTGGGAAGCTGCAGCCGCTCCTGGTGCGAGGAACTCGGGGTCACCTTCACACTGAACCCCACCACTAGCCCCAGGACACCCGCACTAAGGGCTGCTGGAGGAGAAGCTGTGGCAGCAGCAGGCAGGGAGGGGTTTGGGGCTGCAGGCACGGAGTCTGGCAAGGCTGGGGCAGGAAGAAGAGGGCAGCACCCGACAGCTCTTCCCTTACGCCTTCATGATCTTCAAGGCCATCACGTCCTTCCTGAGGGTGGAAAGTTCCTCCTCTTGCTTCTTCTTTTCCTTGTGCAGGAACTGGATGTAGTCAATGGCTGAGCACGAAAACACAGAGTGAGGATTCGAGAATGCACCCAAGCGTCCCACAGAGCTCCCTCTGCCCTGGTCCTCCTCAGGAGCTGGGTGGAGGTGACCAGCACTGGGCTCTCCCCACAGCATCATTACACCAGAAGTGCTGAACCCCCACTGCTACCCTGCTCTAGCGAGGTGGTTTTGGGGGTTCTTGGCACCCCCTTCCCTCTCCCCACCCTCAAGACTCACTTTTCTGGAGAACAATGGCCTTGCTCAGCTTCTGGGAGCCTATGGAGAAATCCTGCTGCTCGCAGGTGGGAACGATGGCCTGGAGGTCATCGTAGCCTTTCTGTGGGGAAGCAGAGGCACAGCCCATGCATTTGGGGTGCAGCAGTGTGGAATGGACAGGCATCAAAGCCCAGCTCCCAGCCAGAGCCTGGGGAGAGTTGGTCCAGCAGGAAAGCCAAGGGGAAGGTGCTGAGGGCAGGAGAGTGCTGCAGGGCTCGCGGTTACCTTGATGGCATCTCGCCTCTTCTGCTCCGCCTGCGTGTGCGCCCGCCTGCGCCGGTCCTTGTAGGACTCCTTGTAGGGCTCCTGGTGGTAATCGCTGTCCTCATCGTCTGCATGGAGAGAGCCCAGGGGAGGGCGATGGAGCTGGGCTGGCCTCTGCACCAGGCCACCGACAAACACCCCAAGGGGCCCGGCCAACCCCTGCCCTTCCCTCGTAGAGCCGGGCAGGAGGAAGAAGCCTGCAGCTCCCTCGGGAAGGCACCGAACCCAAACCCGCTGGATGCCCTGGTGCGGCTCCCCACCACCTCCCCTCGGCACAGGGAGGGAGCGGGACCCCCTGCTCCGGGCTGGGCGCCGCAGGGAGCAGGACCCGCGCTCACGGGGAGCAAACCCCACCTGTGTTGGGGACAGAGGAGGCGCTGGTGGAGCCGATGCTGTTGGCCCGGGACACGATGCTGCTTTTCCGGGCGCTCTCCATGAAGAGCGCTGCAGGGGACGGGGTCACAGTAAGGGGGACACGGGGGGGGGACACGAACGGGGCCGAGGGGACAGGGCCCCGGTAGCCGGGGCCGAGCACGTACCCGAGTCCAGGCCATTGTCGCCGTACGCTGCGTCCACCTTGCGCGGGGCCGGCGGGAGCGGAGACGTGAGCGGGGCTGGGGCAGGAACCGCGGCCCGGACCCCCCCCCCCGGTACCAGCTCCCCCCCCCCGGTCACCTTTGGCCCTGACCCTCGCGCTCACCCGGTCCCGGTCCCTCCCCCCCGCCCCTTGCGCGCACCCAACCGAGCCCCCCCCGCCCCGGTCCCATCCCCGGTCCCGGTCCCGGCCCCGGCCCCGGCCCCGCTCCCACCTTCCCCCACGCGTCCTCGGCCGCGGCGCAGGGCGGCTCCGCCATCTTCCGCCCGCCCCGCTCACGTGACGGCCGCCAGAGCCAATAGGAAACGCAATCCGCCGCGTTCCGCCGCACCGCCAGGGGGCGCCCTCACCGCCCCACGCAATACACACGCACACGTGACAGGCACCACGGGGGCGGGGGGGGCAGCGGCCTCCTCCTTTACTGCGGACCGGGACCGGGACCGGGACCGGGACCGAGAGCGGAGCCGCCGCGGCCCCGCGCAGGGCCCGGCAGGACGGGGGGGGGGGGGCGCTCCTCGGCGGGGCTGCCGGGCCGGGCCCCTCCGGTGCGAGGGATGCGGGCAGGAGGCGCGGATCCCTCAGGGGCTGCGCGCTTGGGGCAGGCGCTGCTGCAGGAGCTCCCAGGCCTTCTCCACCTGCGGGCAGAGCGCGCACCTCAGAGCCGCGGCCACGGCGGGCACCGTCCCCATCACAGCATCACAGCACCACATCATCACAGCATCATCACAGCAGCATCACAGCATCATCACAGCACCACATCATCACAGCACCATCACAGCATCATCACAGCATCATCACAGCACCATCACAGCATCATCACAGCAGCATCACAGCATCATCACAGCATCATCACAGCAGCATCACAGCACCACAGCATCACAGCAGCATCACAGCATCATCACAGCATCATCACAGCACCATCACAGCATCATCACAGCAGCATCACAGCATCATCACAGCATCATCACAGCACCATCACAGCATCATCACAGCACCACAGCACCACAGCATCACAGCACCACAGCATCACATCACAGCATCACAGCACCACAGCATCACAGCATGCTAGAGATTGGAAGCAACCTCTAAAGCTCATCTAGTCCAATCCCCCTGCCGGAGCAGGAACACCTCGGTAAGGTTACACAGGAATGTGTCCAGGTGGGTTTTGAGACTCCACAACCTCCCTGGGCAGCCTGTTCAAGTGTTCCGTCACCCTCACTGAGAAGAAGTTTCTTCTCAAGTTTAAGTGGAACCTCTTGTGTTCCAGTTTGTACCCATTACCCCTTGTCCTATCATTGTTTGCCACTGAGTAGAGCCTGGCTCCATCCTCGTGACACTCCCCCTTTATATATTTATAGACACTAATAAGGTCACCCCTCAGTCTCCTCTTCTCCAAACTATAGAGACCCAGCTCCCTCAGTCTTTCCTCATAAGGGAGATGCTCCACTCCCTTAATCATCTTCGTTGCCCTGCGCTGGACTCTCTCCAGCAGCTCCCTGTCCTTCTTGAATTGAGGGGCCCAGAACTGGAAACACCCCTGCTGCGTTTGCACCCCCAGAGCCTCCCTCATGGGCAGCAGCACCCCCGTGTCTGTGTCCCTGTGTCCCCCACCCCGAGGGCAGACCCCGGCGCTCACCTGCTTGCGGGTGATGTCGGGCTCCCAGAGCGTGCAGAGCACGACGTGCGCCCGCTCCACGCGCTGCCCGTTGCTCATCTGGCTCCGCAGCCGGCTCCGAGCCGCCTCCTCGCTCAGCCCGTCCCGCGCCATCACGCGCCGCACGGCCTGCCGGGACCACGGGGACCTCAGGCGCTCCGATGGGCAACCGAGGACCGGCCCCAGCGGCGAGGGACAGGCCGAGGGGCATCTCCCACCTCGTCCTCCGGGATGACGGCCGTCCACACCTCATGGACCATGTCCTGCCAGCCAGCCTCCAGCAGCACGGCAGCGTCCAGCACGCACACGGCCTTGCCTGTGGGATGAGGATGTTCCTCACTACCTGCGGTCGCAAGGCAATGGGAATTCCTCCTCGCCACACTCCAGGTCCTTGAGCCTGGCCCAGCGCAGGCGGGGGTTTGCTCAGAGATGTGCCAGTGAAAGCCTCTGCCCAGCAGAGAGGGGTCTGAGCAGGGAGAACACTGCCCAAAGCAGCCGCTCCGCAGGGCGCTGTGTCCTGAGCTGCTGCACAAGGCCACGCATCCAACTCCCCGCTCTGTGCTCGGTTACCTTGAGCTTCTGCCTCCCTGATCTGCTCCTTCACCAGCCGCGCTATCTTGGGCCACACGATGTCTGTGAGGCTCTTCAGCCGCTCCTAGAAAGGACCACAGCTTAACCCAAACCTCTGGGGGCACTGGCTCTGCGTACGTCAGGGATGGAGATTAAACCCTGACTGTGCCCGTGCTGCTCCTACCTGGTTTCCAAACACTTTGGCCCCAAGGACTTTCCTGTTGATTGTCCCATCTTCAGACAGGATTTCTGCAAGACAGAAGCAGAACAGGCTTGGGAGGAATGAACCCAGCTCCCTTCCCTGTGGCCAGCCTAATGTGCAGTGACGGACCCAGAAAGGAGCTGCAGGACCTGACCTGGCAGCTTACTCCAGAAAGACAGGGAACAGCTTTCCCCAGATGAGCAGCAGCCCGGCTCAGCCTCCTGCACTGCCTGCAGCAGCTCTGCCATGGGGCGTGCAAGACGTGGGGGAAGCAGTGCTTTGTCCTGCCCAGCCCAGCTACCACTGAATGAGCTACAGATCCCAGCAGGCACAGCCCAGGCCGGCTCCCTGGGATGCTGGCGCATCCCTCCCTCCTCTTCCTTTTCCCAGCCTTCCCCAAAGCTTTCCGTGGCTCTACCTGCACCAAAGGTCGCCACCACCTGCTTGTAGGCAGGGCCACCGGGGACATAGACAGCGTGGCCCAGCTTGTCAGCGTCGATGAGGAACGCTCCCAGGCCGCCCAGGAGCCTGGCGATGGACGTTTTCCCACTCCCGGTTCCTCCGGTCAGGCCGATCACGTATGGGTGCGAAGGCAGGGCAGGGTCTTGCTATGGGGAGAAGGAAACCCATTGCCAGCACAGGGAGAACACGGCTTTGCTGGAGAAGGATCCCACACACCCGGCCTGGAAACGGGCACAGAAGGTGCTGGCGCTGCAGAGCGTGGGCAGCGGGGCCTCCAGAACACATCCCCTGCAGCAGGGCCTGGGGCTGCCCCCTCCTCCAGGGCACGCGGTTCCCCGCAGCTCCCCGAGACCCCCTCACCCGTGGGGGCCGCAGCAGCGTCCCCAGCAGCCGGTGCCGCAGGCTGGAGGAGCTGATCTTCTCCTCCTCGTTCTCACTGTGGTCGGGGTCCTGCATCAGCAGGATCTCATAGAGAGCCAGCGCGGGGAGCCCCTGCGAGAGGAGAGCCCCGAGGGCTGTCAGCAGCGGGGACACCGCGAGGGGACGGGGCTCCAGGCCTCAGTGCAGCAGCACAAACGCGGCTGCGGCTGCCCCAAAGTGTCCCCACGAGGCAGCTCCGTCCCCGGGGGGCACACTCGCAGCAGCAGAGGGGAAGGCAGCTTCTATGGGACAGGATGCCCTTGAGCCCGGGCCGGCGCACACCGCAGCCATTTACATTCTCAAGTCTCAGCTGGTTCACGGCCTCCCCACCACGGCGGCTCTCCTGGCTGACCACCAGGCACTGCAGGTCGGGGTCGGTGACGCTGGGGCCGTAGGGGTCGATGAGCCGCACGATGTCGTAGCGCAGCGACGGCTTCACGTCCTCCAGGAACTCGCGCAGCTTTGCCACCCGCAGCTCGTACGGCTCGATCAGCTCCATCAGGACCTTGTCTGCGGGCACCGGGAGCACAGAGAACCGGGGAGAGTGTTTAACAGCGGGCAGCTCCCAGAGCAGTGATGGAAAGCAGCAGACCGGGAGATGGAGACAAAACCCGCCTGCGGCTTTGGGAGGCAGCCCCCTCACGCCTCCCTCGCTCCTATGGACATGATGCCTTATCCCTGCTGTCACCGTGCCCCGGGCAGCACCACCGCGGAGCTCTGGCCGCTCTCTGGTAGCCCCCCCCCCGGCCTCCCACCAGCAGCCGGGCCCCGCTGCCCTCAGCTCCCCCCCGTCCCAGCACGGTGCCGCCGCCCCGGGACTCACGGCGGAGCAGGTCGCCGTCGGCCACCCCGGCCAGGAGCCGGTCCCGGGCCAGAAGGCAGCAAGTGCTGAGCAGGAGGCGGTGGGCGCCGTGCAGGCGGTCGAAGGTGCCGCCGACCGCCACGCCGGAGAAGTTGGGAAGCGCCGCATCGGGACCGCACTCGGGGTCCTCCTTGGGGTCCCCATCGAGGTCCCCCGCGGGGTCCCCCAGCAGCAGCGCGGGCAGGTCCGGGGCGCAGCCGTAGGCGGCGGTGGCCAAGCTCTGCAGCCCGAGCTGCACCGGCCCCGGCGGCCCCGGCGCCTCGTTGGCGGGCAGCAGCAGGACGCGGGGCGGCCGGGCCAGGCGGCGGCCGGGGTCCAGCAGGACGCGCACGTCCATCCCGCGCCGCGCCGCCGCCGCGTAGAGCGCGGCCAGAGCCCGCAGCAGCGCGGGGCCGGCGGGCGGCGGGGCCGCGGGGAGCGGCGGCGGGGCCGCGGCGAGGCGCAGCCCCGGCTGCAGGTGCACGTACAGCGGCCCCGCCACCAGCCCCGCGGCCGCCGCCAGCGCCGCCGCCGCCCGCCGGGGCAGCGCTGCCAGCGGAGCCGTCAGCACCAGCAGCCCCGACCCGAACGGCGGCATCGCCCCCGGAAGCCGCGGGCCCCCGCGACCCGGAACGTGCAGCGGGACCGCCCCGAGCCCCGCCTCTCGCGACGGAGCCCCGGTGAGAGGCGAGCGGCGGGGCCGGGCTCCGCCCGCTCGAGGGAGGGGACAGAGAGACCCGGCCCCGCGGAGCCGCCGGGTTCGCTGAGAGGGACGGAGCCGGGAGCGTGAGCTGCGAGCGGGTTTATTTGTGACACGGTGGGACCCGATTCCCCCCCCCCGCCCGCCCGCCGTCGCAGAGCGGCTGCCCCGGGCTCCCGGTCAGGGCTGGTCCCCGCCGGCCTCGCGGCGGCCGAACACGAAGTCGTGCATGGCCTGGACGTACGCGGAGCCGTCGGTCAGGCGGAGCCGTGCGAGCGGCGCCAGGAGCTGCGTGGTGGCGCAGCGCAGGGGGGGACGGGGGCTGCCCATGGCCTCCAGGAACACCTGAACCGCAGAGGGGTCTCAGAGCCACGGCCCCGCGACACGGACCCGACCCAACCCCGGGCCCCCCGCACCCCGCCTGACCTGCAGGACCTCCTCCACCTCCTGGGCCTCGGCGCGGAAGAGCCCCTGGCAGTGCCGGAGGTACCGGCGGTAGAGACCTCGCGTCTCGGCGTCCAGGCCCTGCAGTTCGCTGCCGTCGGGGTCCGGGCGCCGCAGGTTGCTCAGGAAGCTCGTGTTCACGGGCCCGCACTCCACCAGCGTCAGGCTGCGGGACGGAGCTGAGCGCATGAGCTGCCCTGGTTCCCCCCCCCATCGCGGTGCCTGGCGGCAGGAGCGCAGCCCCCCGCGGCACTCACTGGATGTTGAAGGGCCGCAGGACGATGGCCAGGCTCTCGCACAGCCCCTCCACCGCGAACTTGCTGGCGCAGTACACGGAGTTGAAGGGCAGCCCTGGGGCAGAGCCGCAGCCTGAGCACCGGGGGCCCTTCCCCTGCGGTTCCCCCGGTCGCAGGGTGCCGGGGGTCCCACCTTGCAGCCCCCCGATGCTGCTGGAGACGATGATGCGCCCGGCCCTGCGGCGCTTCATGGCGGGCAGGAACGCCCGGATGGTGCGGATGGCCCCGAAGAGGTTCACATCAAACACGTTCTTCACGTCCTGGTCCGAGCAGGTCTCCAGGGGACCCATCAGTCCCACCCCAGCGTTGCAAACTGCGGGGCACAGCACGAGTGAGCCAGCACTGCAGCCCCCTCAAGGTGCCGGAAGCCCTTGAAAACCCCCAAACCCAGCTCCCACACCCCTGCCCCATTGAACACATCCCGGCCCCAGGACCGCCGGCACCTCCCATCATTTGGCACTGCCCCGGGGAGGGTCCCACTGCCCCCATGAGGACCCCTTGCAAGAGCCGTACCCAGCACATCCAGCGCCTGCCCCTGCAGCCGGCGTGCGGCGGCTTCCAGCGACCGCGGGTCGGTCACGTCGAGCTGCAGCACCTCCAGCGTGTCGGGGCAGCGGCCCCCGAGGAGCTGCAGCAGCCGCTCGCCCTTGGCCAGGTCGCGCATGGTGGCGTACACTGCCGGAGAGAGCGTGGCCACGGTGCCATCGGCGCCGGTCACAGCTCACCCCAAGCACCGGCTGCCCTGGGACCCCCTGTGTCGGTCTCCCCCTCCCCGGTGCAGCATCACCCCTTCACCTTTGAAGCCGCCATCGGCCGCCAGGCGCACGGCCAGGCCGAGGCCGATGCCCGAGGAGCAGCCCGTGATCAGCACCGTGCTTCTCTCCATGGCCCCGCGGTGCCGGCTCCGGCGGCCGCGCCGTTTATGAGGGCTGGCAGGGGGGTGCCCCCGCCCCGGTGTTGTGTCTGACGCCTTATCTCAAGGCCCTTCCGCCCACCTCCCTGCGCCTTGATGCTGGTGCAGCTGCAGCCACCGAGCCAGGACCCCCCACGGGAGGAGGCCGGGGCAGGGGGGGAGCCGCAGCGCCGGGGTTGGCACTGGCTGTGCCGGGCTGGGCCGTGCCAGGCTCCCCCTCTGACAGCGCTGAGCCCGCTGCTCTGCCGCCCGCTGGGGAGAGGGGGATGGACACGCAAGGGCAGGAACAAAGCACTCAGCGGCCAGGGTTTTAATCGCTCCGCAGCCGGGCAGGGCTCGGAATCCCTGTCCTGGGGAGCGCGGCCCTGCAGAAACCTCCTCCAAGTCTCTTTCAGTACAAAAGGCACAAAGCGAGGGGGGGGTCCCCGCAGGCACTGGGGTCCATGGAGCAGGGAGCACTCGGCCCAGGGAGGACCAAGTCCCCCCTTTCCCTGGGGCTGCTGCTCAGGGCTGAGCACTGAGCACGACGCAGGAGGGGTCCCTGGGGCAGAGCCTGCCCCCGATCCGGCCGCCAGCTCCCCCCCCCTCCGTGTGCAGGAAGCAGGGGTCCAGGGGATGGAGGACACGGGGCACGGGGGGGGGCTCTGTCCAAGTCACAGCCTCCCAGCGCGGGCGCCGGGGTAGTACTTGAGGAAGAGCTTCCTGGAGATGTCCAGCGTGTCCCCGGCCGGCACGGCTGGGTACCGCTTCTGGTTGTACACGAAGCCTCTCTCCACCTGGAACACGGCCTGGTTGAACTGGTCCTGGTGGAAGGGGGTGCCCGAGTTGAGGCTCTCCACCAGCGCGGACACGAAGAGGCTCCAGCGCACGCCGTAGTAATCCAGCACCAGCCCCCCCAGCTGCTTGTTGGCGTAGTCCAGGATGTTCCCGTTGGGTCCCCACAGCGTCAGCTGGTTCCGGGCGTTCAGCTCGTACTGCTCGGCCTCCCGGGCGCTGGTGGCCACGGCGCGGGCGCTCTCCAGCCAGCGGCCCAGCAGGAAGAGGCTGTGGCTGCAGAGGAGGCGGTCGAGCTCCGGCAGCAGGTCATAGAGCAGGACGCCGCCGGCCGCCAGCAGCTCGGGCAGTGCGTGGCTCCGGAAGGCGCCGCGGATGCTCTGGTAGAAGCCGCTCACGAGCTGCTGAGCCGCCTGGCGCGTCACGTCCACCAGGTCGTAGCGGAAGGCGGTGCTGGAGCCCAGCTCCGCGCCGGCGCTCAGCAGCAGGCGCCAGGCCTCGTAGACGTCGCTGGCGTTGTACCAGAGCTCCGTGTCCATGCGCAGCGAGGGGCGGCGCACGAGCGGGCTGCGGTTGTGGTTCACGCAGACGCCGGTGCAGTTGTAGACGCTGCGGAGCAGCAGGCGCCAGGCGCTGGCTGCGGCGGCGTTGGCGGCACCGTAGCGGCGCTCGGCGTAGCGGGAGACCCAGCGGGGCAGGTCCAAGGGCTGGTGGCGCCAGGCCAGCTCGTTCATCAGCTCGTACACCATGTCGTTCTGCTCGATGCCCTCCGGCACCACGCCGGTGCCCACCATGGTGGAGTTTGGGAAGCGTCGGGCGGCGAAGGGGCCGCGGTTGATGGCCTCCACGGTGCCGAAGAGGCCGTGGTTGCCCCCGAAGTTGTGCAGCATGCACCAGATGAAGGGCTGCCCGTAGAAGGACTCTGTCCACTGGTAGACAGGCTTGGACTCGGCGAAGAGGTCAAGAACGATCATCCTGCCGAGGGGCACGCCGTGCAGCAGCGCCCGCACCTGCGCCGGCTGCCAGAACTCGGGCTGGTGCTGGAAGAGCCAGCCCTGCATCAGCCACAGCGCCTCGGGGTCGGCTGGGGACGAAGGTGCAGGGTGAGGGCCCCTGCAGGCAGGGCCCCGAGAGCCACCGAGCGACCTCTCAGAGCGATGCCGAGGGTCTGGCACCCATGGGTCTGAGCCCGTGTGGGGCCCGCAGCCACCCTCCCGCTGTCCCCACCGCTCAGCCCCGGTGACCCACCTCCCGTCATGGACCTGAAGACGGCGCTGCTGACCCTCGAGAGATAAGCAGGGTCGGAGGAGAGCGGGGTCATCTCGTTGAAGGTGTCGGCGCTGTAGATGTGGTCTGTGCCAAACTCCTTGATGAGCTCCTTCAGGAAGAGGGTCCCGATCACCTGGAACATGGGGTCCTGCGGGTCCAGCAGGTAGGTACACGAATAGGTGCAGTCAAAGTGGCTCCATCCCCCGAGGCGAGTGGCGTTCACGCGTGGGAAAACCCTGTGCCAAGGGCAGAGAAGGGATCAGGAGCAGGACAAGAGCACCACGGGGCAGCCTCATAGGGAAGCCAGCACAGGCACGAGGGCCAGGAGCTGTGTTGGCCTCGGGAGCGCCCTGTGCATCCCAAGGGATGGAGGCAGGACCGGAGCTGATCTGCCCCGCGGGGTCTGTGAGCACGTGGGGCTGCACCTACCGCAGAACCCCCTGGGGCACGTGGCCCGCGAAGGCCGGCAGCACCGTGAGCATCCCCAGCGAGCGCATCCTCTCCACGATCCGGTACTGGGAGAGAGAAAGAGGGAGGGAGCAGGGGGGCAGAGGAGCCCCAACCTCCCTGTGAGGGGCCTGGGGGAAGAGGATGGTGGCCCCGAGGCTCCAAGGTGTGGATGTGCAGGACCAGGGCAGGGGCTCGCGTGGTACCTGCAGGTAGCGCTGTTTGAGGTGCCAGGCGGGCGGCAGCGGCCCTGCCCATCCATGCAGGTTCCCCATGCGGTTCCAGGCCAGGAACGCCGGCCCCGTGAAGTACGCGTCGATCTCCGTCCGGTTCAGGCCCAGCGAGCGGTAAACCTGCGCGGGCAGCGGAGGCTCAGCCGGCCCCACGCCTGCCCCACAGCTGCCCCACGGCCTTGCCCGGCCCTGGGATACTCAACCCGCTGCCAGGTCTCCTCCTGCCCCACGAAGGCCAGGGCCAGGTTGATGCCGCTGAGCGCCATCCAGTCGATCTCGCGCTCCCAGCGCGCCCAGTCCCACCACGCAAAGGAGTAGCTCTGGGTGCAGACGTTCTGGTAGTACCGGTACCTGGGGAGCGGGCGGGAGGCTGCGGATGGGCCCCCGGCCCCCCGGTCCCCCCGTTCCCGGCCCCGTTCCACAAGGGACGCCTTGTCCCGGGGTAACGAGGCGTGAGCAGCGCCCGGCCCCGCCGCGCTGGGGCCCCCGTTACCTGCCGGGGGCGGCGGCGCGGATCTCGGTCCGCAGCCGCGGGAGCGGATCGGGCAGGCGGAGCTGCGCCCCGGACCACGACACGTGGCAGCCGCAGAAGTCGCGCAGGTACCGGTAGAGGCCGGCGGCCGCCGCCACGCCGCTGGAGCCCGTCACGGCCACGGCCACGGCGGCGCCGGGCGGGGAGCGCAACCGGTAGGTGTCGGTGCCGTCCTCCGACAGCGCCGGCTCCACCGACAGCGCCACGGCGGCGGCCCGCGGGCCCAGCAGCCGCCGCGCCAGCGCCCGCACCGCTTGTTCCTGCCGCGCATCCCCCGCGCCCGCCCGCCCCGGCGGCGGCAGCGGCAGCAGCAGCAGCAGCAGCAGCGGCCCCAGCGCCGGGCCCCACCGCGCCGCCATCGCCGCTCCTGCCCCAGCGCCGGAGGCGGGGCCGGGGCGGGGCTGAGCTGGGACCGGCGGGGCGGAAGCGGGACCGCAGCGAGGCTCCTGCCGGGCCTCCCCCCCCCACCCCACCGGGGGTGGCACCGGGGGCTCCGGGCTGGTCCCGTACCGCGTTCAACACCCGCGGTCCCGGAGCCGCCTCCGAGCCCCGGGAAGCGGCGGTGCCCGGCGCAGGGTCCCCGGGATCGAGCGAGACCCGCTGCGGTCGGCAGGGGGCGCTGCAAGGCCGGGAGCGGGGGCGGCCCCGGAGCCGTGCAGGCGGCCGAGGGGAGGGCTGGAAACGGGAGAAACCCGGTGATGGAAACGGGAGAAACCCGGTGATGGAAACGGGAGAAACCCGGTGATGGAAACGGGAGAAACCCGGTGATGGCAGCGGGAGTGCGGCGAGGGCCGGGGCACGGGGCGAAAGGGAGCGCGGCCCCTGGCAGAGCGGGCACCGGCAGCAGCGCGGGATCGGTCCCAGCGCAGCGGGCAGGACCGGGATCCTCACCCCCCCCCCCCCCCCCCCCCCCCCCCCACCAAGGGACACAACGGCCGGATCCCACCGGAACCCCCCTCCCGCTCCTGCACACGCGGAAAACCCCTCGGGCAGGAAAGGCCTCGAACAAACAGCGGGGAGCGGAGCGGGGCAGGAGCCCCGACCCGGCAGAGGCACCCCCAGAGCCCAGGTTCAATCCAGCCTCAGCTCCAGGACAAACCAGCCCCTGCCCAGCCCCGCAGCACCGGGATGCTCGAACAGGGCACGGTTACACCGGGCTCCTTCCACAACCCATCCATGGATAAAGACCCCAGCTCCCCCCAACAGGAGGAAGAGGGGCAGAGGAGCTCGTTGAGCGCAGGGGAAGCAGGAGGGAGGCCAGGCTCGTTGTTGTGCAGTTGGTTTAATACACACTGACCGTGAGCATGCACCCGCAGCCGTGGCCCGCTTCCAGCTCTGGTTCTGCACCCTTGTGACCATGCAGCCACGTGCGGCACAAACCCCATGCTCATCACTTGACCCGACCAGCCCTGCGTGGCCTTTCCCCTTCCACTGCGGGTTACAGTGACCCTCAGTATTGTTCTAACGTGGTCACACACAAGTACTTGAGCTGCACGGAGTTAAACACGGCAGTTGCACACAGCACAAACACACACGCACATCACTGCTCCTACAGCTACATCCACGTGAGGAGGGTGAGGAATTATTCACATCTTGCACATGAGACAAAGCAACAGCTACTGCGGGGAAATGGCAGCGGGAGCCCAGCCTCTGTTCTGCCCTAAGGGCTCCTCAGCACCCCAGCACGCTGACAACACCATCACCGGTACCTCAAGGAGCCGAATCCCTGCCCGGGGTGAGACACAGATGGGAGCACAGCACACGCGGGAGCCCCGAGGCTGCTGCCTGCTCCCACTTAGTTTGCTCAGAGGCAGGGACGTGGGACCCACACATCAAACTTCCTCTTCCCGAGCAGCTTTGTGAGGGTTTTCAGCCCTTTCTCCTTGTGCTGTGTGGGCCCTGAGCTGTGGCTGCATCCCTGTCCTGCCCTGATGCCCACCCCGAGGGCACGCTGCACAGCCCCGCTCACCCACCTCGTGCACTTGCTATCTGCAGGGGGAAACTTAAGGGATAAGAGTTTGATCCAGTGTCACTCACTACCCCGGAGACAAAGCTGCAATAAGTTACGTTCACTATGGGAGGGTTACATGCAACTGGGACACACGGGACAGGGCTGGCCACGAGGAGCACTGCTGAAGGGGGGACACTCAATCGTCAAACCTCCCCTCGCGGATGGTATCGAAGGAGAAAGGGAGGAACTTGAATCCAGTGCCGGTGTAGAACTTGTTCTGGAACTCAATCCTGCAGGGGAAGGAAGAGGGAGAGCTCATGAGAAAGGCAGCGCTCTGCTGTGGGTCAGCAACAAGCCGAGCGCCGTCACTGACTACCCAAAAGGAAGCTTTAAAGAGAAGATCGGCGATGAGAACGTAGCACAAAGCCCACGTTTCTGTTTGCTGCTTCTGCAGCAGGGCAGAACTCTGCAGGTACCTTGATCCTACCCCTACAGGCGAGCAAAGCGCACCAGAACCGGTGCCACAGCATCCCCAGGGAGCACAGAGAGTCCGCCCTTGGAGCGAGCCCCGGTTGGTGCTGCTGTCCTCAGCCTCCCCCCCCAGCTGCTTCTGCCTGTTTACACCAGGATGTTTGGTTCCTGCTGCCGAGGCCGAGCTGTGCCTCTTGCCTCCAGCTGAACATTAACTCGGCCCCATCTCCCTGCCTCCCCTAATGAACTCTGCTTCCAGAGAGCAGCGCTCCAGCGAACCCCCAGTGGGCAGCAGGAGCCAAACAGGGGCAGAGAAAGAACCCGATCCGCCCGCAGCACACAAAACCAAGCTCCGTGGGTCAGGAGCCTCGTGAGCGGCGCTTCCCATTGCGTGATGGGCTCAGACCCCCCAAGTCTCTGCAGGAACCGGGGGGGCAGCCAACTGCAGAGCCATGAACGCAGCGCACAAGGTGTAGGAAAGCAGCCTTGGATGGGGCTTGGCCCGGTCAGGAACCACCAAAGCCCGGTATTTCAGGCAGCAAGAAGTGATTTCCCAGCAGGGAGAGGTTCAGAACAGCAGCTCTGTGCTCATCTGTGCAGAGGAATCCCGAGGATGAGCAGGGTTTTCCGTGTGGGAGGAAGGGCTCCTTGCCAACCGGCTCCAGGTTGCAGGAACCCTGATAATCTCCATGAGTATCCTGTGACTAAGGAAGGATTCTGTAAGCAAAGGGAAACTGGAGGCACAGGGTTGGGGATGTGACTCACACAGAGCCACTGCCAAGGAAACCTTAACCCTGGTGATGAACCGCTCCACTTGGCCCCGCATCCCTTTGGCCACGCTCGCTTCCAACTGGCCACAACTGGGAGCCTGGAGCTCGAGGAGAGGCAGCTCCGGGCTGAGGAAGGAGTGACTTTAACCCCATTGCCATGGCTCAAGCATTCGGGGGGTTCCTTCTTGGAAGTGGCCTCAGGAACAGGCAGAATCCAAGGCCCTTTCCCAGCGCGACACCGCTGTTTCCAGGATGGCTGCACCGGCCCCAGTGCTGAGCTCTGCACTGAGCATCTCCCACCAGTGGTGAAGCTCTGGGGAAGAATGCAGTAGGCAGCTGGCACTGTAACAACGTGGTTTGGCTGCTCCAGGCTCTGGAACTGCCCCCCCATGCATCACAGGGCTCATTTAACACCAACCTCTCTCCTACAGAGCGAGGTAAACCCCACTCTTCACTGCTCTGAATTAACCTGGTTTGCTTGTATTATGCCTCCTGCTACCCGGTGTTCCTACCTGTGGGCTGGGCATGGGACATACTGCAGGGAAAAGAGCGCCTGGTACCAAATCAGGCCCCAAACTGCACCTAAAAGGCTGCTTTCCATAGGAAAACAGACCCACTGAGACCATTCCTGCCTCAGCCCCTGAGGCTGGCATTCAGTTACAAACCTCCTTAGGCCAAAGTCAGTGTTTGCTTGCAGCAGAGGAGCCGACTGCCTTCGAGAAGGCTGCTTGAACGCAAGCATCCACATGGAGGCACGTTCCTGAGGAGCGAACGGGAAGCTGGGACAGTGCAGAGCAGGGATGTTACAGGGAGGGGAGGCCTGGTGGGCCTCCATCCCAGCACAGCACCGGGAGCGCTTCCTCCAGCCCAGCCCGTGCAAGGAATGTGCACAAGTTCCCCCCGCCCCGGGTTGGGACGGAGGGGCAGAGCACGTGGAAGCGCTGGGCTGGGCTCCCTGCATTGCTCCTGGCTTCCAGGAAGAACCACCCAGACCTACAGCAGTCCTGGTCCTGCCAGGAGACCCCAGTCCCGCTGCCAGCAAACCTGCCCTGCTCCTCCCGGCACAGCAGGGGGGGTGTGTGACCCCCCATCCTGTTCCTCAACAGGGAACACCCCACTGCAGACAGCCCACTGCAGACAGCCCCCTGCAGACACCCCACTGCAGACATCCCACTGCAGGCATCCCACTGCAGACATCCCACTGCAGACACCCCACTGCAGGCACCCCACTGCAGACATCCCACTGCAGACATCCCACTGCAGGCACCCCCCTGCAGACAGCCCGCTGCAGACAGCCCACTGCAGACACCCCACTGCAGACAGCCCACTGCAGACACCCCCCTGCATTCCACATCCAGGACCAAACAGGAGGCATGGTGACAGCGCGTTCTTTGAAGGGCTGCAGGTGCCTCCCTCCTCACTGTGCCAGCCCAGCAGAGCCCAGCTCAGTCTGAAGCACTGCCTTAACCCGCTCCCCGGGCTCTAGGCTCGAGCACGTTCTCTCCTAGAGAGCCACTGAAGTTGCCTCAACACACTCAGGGGAAAGACGACTTCACTGAGAGCTGCAGCTCCCCATGCGTGCCCTGCGCTGCTCTGCACGGCAGCAGCGAGCCCTGTGCGGCGGGGGCTCAGCCGGCTTCCTCCCTGGGCCCCTTCAGGGATGTGCATCTTTCCAGGCAGGTTTTAACCCCCCCTGCCCTTTGGAGCTGGCCTGGCAATGGCAGAGCCATCACTTGGCTGAGCTGCAGCCCCCGGGGCCACTTGGCCCAGGTGTTCTGTGAGTGGTACCATGAGGGAGCCTGGTGTTACCAGCACAAGAGAGGTATCTCCAATGATGCTTTATCTTCTCAGCCCAGCCCTCTGGGTAAAGAGGAACACCCCGAGCCTGCCAAGCAAAGCCCTTCAGAACTGTTCAGCTCCTGCTGCTTGGAGATGTGCAGCCCAGAGGAGCAAGACTGAAACCCAGCTGATTCACAAGCAACTGCGGGTCAAACCCAGCCCACACGCACCAGGGTCCTGCCTGAGCTCTGCTCCTTTTGGATGCTGCAGCAGGAACACCGGGCAGACATGCATTAGGGTCCTGCCTGTGCCCTGCTCCCTTTGGATGCTGCAGCAGGAGCACAGGGCAGACATGCAGTAGGGTCCTGCCTGAGCTCTGCTCCTCTCAGACGCTGCAGCAGGAGCACGGTGCAGACATGCATGAGGGTCCTGCATCAGGGTCCTGCCTGAGTTCTGCTCCTTTTGGATGCTGCAGCAGGAGCACAGGGCAGACATGCATTAGGGTCCTGGCTGCATTAGGATCCTTCCTGCACTAGGGTCCTGCCTGCAACAGGGTCCTGCCTGTGCCCTGCTCCCTTTGGATGCTGCAGCAGGAGCACGGGGCAGACATGCAGTAGGGTCCTGCCTGCGCCCTGCTCCTCTCGGACGCTGCAGCAGGAGCAGGGGGCAGGCCTTGCAGAGCTCCTTCACACGGCTCAGGGCTCAGGGCTCAGCACAGAGCCCCGGGCGGGCAGGGAGCAGCGAGCTCCGAGTGCCGGCCAGGAGGATTCCCAGGCTGGGTGCCAGGGAAGGCAGCAGCCAGCAGCCATTTGCACAGCCCCCGGCTCCCGCAGCACAAGATGGCGACACCGCAGGGACCCCCCCATCGGGGAGGGACCAGGACGGAGCCTTCCAGTGTCTGAAGGGGGCTATAGGGATGCTGGGGAGGGACTCTTCATTAGGGACTGTAGTGACAGGACAAGGGGTAACGGGTTCAAACTGAAATAGGGGAAGTTTAGATTGGATCTAAGGAGGAAATTCTTTCCTGTGAGGGTGCTGAGGCACTGGAATGGGTTGCCCAGGGAGGTTGTGAGTGCTCCATCCCTGGCAGTGTTCAAGGCCAGGTTGGACAGAGCCTTGGGTGCCATGGTTTAGTGTGAGGTGTCCCTGCCCGTGGCAGGGGGTTGGAACTGCATGATCTTAAGGTCCTTTCCAACCCAAACCATTCTACGATCCTAAAAAGGCTGGTTCCTGTCCCTCTGCCACTCGCTGCTCACAGCCTTCCCTTCCCATTGAAGCAAGGCAGAAGGCTCCCTGTGAGCGCCACGGGGCTTCACTTTGTTCTCCTGTTTACCAGGCAGGAGGGCAGGGACCTGAACTGCACGGAGCACACGCGTGCTCCTCTCCAACACCTCGGGCTGAGGAGAGCAGAGCCCGTTCCCACATCGCTCCTGTGATCCCATGCAGTGGGAAAACAGGGGAGCTGAAGGGGAACAATGAGCGCTCTCAAGTAGGGATTACAGCAAGCTCTTGAATACTTCCCATACTTGGGTGCAGAGAAAGCAACGAGCACTTCATTCCTGGCTGGATGCATGAGCAGGATGCAGCCGTTATCCCATCGGCATGGGAAAGGGGCTACAAAAGCCTCTGCCAATAAGCAAAGCCAGCAAGAAAGAGCTGCCATTCCCCAGCACACCAAAGGGCAGATGCAAAGCTGCTCCTGTTCAGTGCAAGGTACAGCAAAGAGGAACTAGACCATGGGAAGGTAGCTGCAGTCAGCAGCTCAGTACCTATTGCTCACTAAGGCAAGTGAACACTGGAACCAAAAGACAGAACGAGAAAGCCCTACTGAATGCCACAACACGCTCCTCTACCCAGCACAACCACCCCATCCCACTGCTCCCAAAGCTCTGATCTGATTCTTAAGCAGAGACCAGTTACTCTCCATCATTCCTAAGCAGTGGTCACGCACCCCATTGGGACAGTGCTGCACCACTAGAAACAAGCCTGAAATCTCCAGCCCTGTTTGAGCACATCTGCTGCAGGACATGCAGGTGTTCAGGCAGGTTTGTGGTGCTCCAGCACTGATCCTGGCTCGGTATCATCCCCAACCCCAGTGTTACAGCCATAGCTGCCTGTGATGGCACCTCTGCAGAGCTCAGGTGGCATCGGTTTTCCTGCCCAAAGAGCTCTGCAGCTCCTGCTGCCCCAGTAACTCACCAGTGCAAGCGAAGAGCATGGAGGAAAGCAGACAGCCCCTCCATGACCAGCAGAATGGCCACCGTCAGCGTAGCGAAAGCAGCGAAGATGAAGAAGAGGCCCAAGCCTCCCCCCAGGCTCCTCACGCTGAGGCCAATGTGGATCACCATGGTCCAGAGCACCTCCGAGAGCTCTGCAGGAGGCAGGGGAGAGGAGGGTTCAGTGAGGGGAGGGGTTGTCCCCATTCACTTCAAGCAAAAACTCAAACTCCCACTGCACTGAGGTGGGGAACAGGAGGGCCAACAGCTTCTGCATCCGAGCGTGTGAGGACATTGCCTCCAACTGCCACACACGGTGCAGGGCAGAGCCTTTGCTCAGCAGCTCTTTGCTTCACTCAGTGCTTCCAACTCCATCCCTCCCTCTGAGCAGAGCCCTGTGCAAGCAGACACTGCTGTTCACACCCCCTCCCTCCCAGCTAGTGCATACACAGCTCTGTCCTCCAGCAGCTGAGCTCTGCGAGGCTCCCTGCGTTGCCACATCCACACCGATGCAACCCCTCAGTTCCACAAGGAATACTCACGTGCATGGGCTAAGCTGAGAGCCCAGAGCCTCAGGTAGGATGCAGTGTTTGAAATGCACCCCAGGCAGTACTCGATGGTGTGGATGGCCTGGTACACCACGGTGTCCCCAAAGTCAAACTGCAAAGAGAACACGGGCCATGGGGGGAGCTGAGGCAGCACGCTGCTGGGGCTGCTCCCCAGGACATGGTGCTTGAGGTCACACACTGACACTGTCTTCTCCTGGTTTAGCATGGAGGGGTTATAAAGGAAAACCCTTTGGCAGGGCGATGGCTCAGTCTCAGCATCCTTGTTTTCAGAGTCTAGCATATCAAAGTAAGGTATTCCAAATTGAGCCAAGGGCTTTGCCAGGAAAAAAACTGTTCAGCAGCAAGGTCGTGCTCACGTGAATTCACCAGTACATGATATGTACTGCTGCATAAAAGGAGACAGTATTCCAAGCTGATACTGCTGCGTATGTACCTTTGCTACAGGACATGAGCATTCTGGAGATACAAATGTGCCCTTTGGAAAGCAAAAGTAATGCATAAAGCAACTGTGAAAGGGCCACATCTACCTCCATTCACTGGCCAAGCCTCTGGGTCTTGGTAGTTTTCTGAAACAAAGCAACTTATAAGGAAGTCTGCCATGGGGGCCAGTTCCTTCTTCTGCAGCTTGGGAAAGCATTCCCTGCCTTTTGGATTTAATCCATGCTTCAGAAACTGCTCTTATTTAAGTGAAGTGAACACGATGTTTTAAATACATCAAGTGACTAATGCTCTAGGCATGCACAGAAAGCTATTTATATTCCTCTTTCTCCCCTGGTGTGTCCAGGGCAAGAACTGTGGCAAACAAGTGAAATCGGACGTCAAAAGCCTTATTCTTTCTGCACAGAACATGAACTGCAAAGGCCTTCACTGAAGCCTGCCTGAAGGAACAGTCTCTGTGCCCCCCTCAGCTCCAGATGCCCCTGGATGTAACAGGGCTCTAGGCAGAAGCACCTTCAGCACGATTCACAGCAGCACCACTGCTGGGAAGCTGCTCTCATTTCATGGCATTGATAAGGTTTTGTCATAGAATTGGTTACCTGAGAGTGCTGAAGCCCACAATCAACCCTGCATGAGTAGTCCTAAAAACCCCCTTTTCTTTAGTACTTCTGCTTGCTACAAGTGCTCGTGAATGAGCAGTTTCTCAGAACACAGCTTCCCTTCTATAGCTGATGAGCTGCACGAAGCTGGCCTGGTTCTGCTGCATTTGCTGACTGCAACAACCTGGATTGTCCTTCAAATAGCAGAGAGTTTGGGCACAGATAGCTCTGAAGAGCTTTTTGCAGTGCACAATGAGCAAAGACACAACGTGAGGCAAATGAGACTCCTGCAGAAGTTTAAAGGCAAAAACTTCCCAGTTTCAGACTTCCAGCTTGCTGGGTAAGCTAAGGAAGCTCTGCAACAGAGGGGCAGGCAAACAGGCTGTGGAGGTGGAGTAATTAAAGGTCTGTTAATGGGCATGGATGCATGAAGAATTCAAAATGGCCTGTAGCACGGAAGTAGCCAGATCCTTTGGAAAACAAGATGTTGTGACATGTTTTTAACTCGGCACGTGTTTGACACCAATGGGAAATGGTTCAGATACACATGAAGGCAAAGCTGGCTGTACTCTTACCACCTCATCCTCTGCAGGCTTGAAAACATAAGTTTACATTTAGTGCAGGGTGTCCATCACATTCAGCACAAACACATTCAATAATTCCCTCCCTCAACACGACACAGGAAAGCAGTAAGACATCACACGCATGACAGAGGCAAGATGCTGCTCAAGAGAGGCATCGGAATACACCCAAACTACATGAGATCAACTCAGGGAAGGCAAAGCAAGTAATGTTATCCCCAACCACCAAAATGAACATAACCACGATTCCACTGCTCCAGAAACACAGCCCTGGGTTTCTGCTGACCCTGGAGCAGCAGGCACCAGCACTGCTCTTCAACCAGAGCAGAGGCTGCATGAGCCACCCAAGGAGTACTCTGCAGCTCCCACTGTGCAGCCCCATAGATGATGGTTCTTTCTAACGAGGACAACCAGAGCCCCGTTTCTCTTTATATGCAAAGTAAACCGCTTTTTCTGGAGTCCTGGGAACAACCAAGGGATAATCTGTACGAAAACTGCTACAAAAACACTTCACTGAGAGCGCTGCTATTTAAACAGCTGGGGAATCAGGAAATGCAGGCAAAAAGCTAGCACATTCTGCTGCAGGGAACATTGCCCCGAGAGAGGGTGGTGCTTACCTCCTCCCCCTCCTCGGAATGGGTAGATAACTGGTCATGTTGAATGATCTCAGCATCCTCCTCAGTCGGGCCGTTGCCCACCCGGATCCCACCGAAGTTGTGTGTTCCCTAACACGTGCAGAGAGAGAAAGAGCAAAGTGTTGTTTGTGTTCCCCTGCAAGAGCGTGGGTTTCTTACGAGTCCACGTGCAGCAGCAGCTCACAGAAGGAAACAAAACATTAAGTGCGAAGGCTCGGGTGAAACCAGCTGGACAATTCTATTTCCCAGCTTGGATGGGAAAGATGCTGATTCCTGCTAGGGCTGGGGAAAAGAAAGCTGTCGGAGTGAGACCTGCATACATTTCTACACAGTGACTGCAACCCCACGTGAAATCAAAGGCACATCTCTCAAGAGGACATTTGCTGGCACCGACGTGCAACAGAGCAACGTTCTGCCCAGCAGCTGGGGACAGGCACTCAAACACCACGGCTGGTGTAAACGGCACAGTCACGTCGTGGCAAGTCACAGCAGCAGAGACTGACACCAACACCCCCCCTGCTCCCCACCAGCGCCAGCCGACCTCGCAGCGCTCCTGGGGATTCAGACTTTCCCTTACTTGGAAGCTCTACATTGTGCAAGCAGTTCCTTTTTTAGACATTTGTGCTGACATCCCACATCTGCCCCCGGCCGTACCAACGCTGCGCTCCAAATGGAAAGGAATAACCCACAACCTGAGCTGGAGCTCTGCAAGCATCGGGAGCTCTTCCCACTTCGCTGGGCTCACTGCAGAGTTAACATCGGATTCGGGGCAGGCTTCCTCCCCATAGCAGCTTAGCACCACCAACGATGCACAGACCTGTCCCATCACCTGACAGGGCCCTCAAGCAGGGCTTACATGCATTGGAAACATGCTGGACAACAAATGCACATCCCTACCTCTGCCTTTCTGCTCAGCAAGCAGCACTGGGCACTCTACAGCAGGGTTTCTATTTTCCTCCAGAGACAGAAAATGCTCAGGAGTGATCTGAGGGACTATAGATTAAGACCTGTGAGTCTGAAATGCCTCTGGGGAAGGGACCAAGTGCTGCTGCAACCTTCACTCCACCAGAAAGCTTTGGCAGTCAAGGGCTGTCTATAGGTTGAGACACAAAGAAGAGACAACTGCTGCTGAAAGGCTCATTTGTGCATGCCCACTTCATCACAGCTTCAATCCAAGGGTGCAGGTGTCAGAAATCCCGTGATTCCTGACAGGAAGTTGCTGGGAGGCCGTCACATACACATGATGTTTGGGAACACATAATGCAAACAGAAATGCTTCACTGAAAAGAATCCTCATGTGTCTTCAACAAATATGCAAGAAAAGGAAAGAAAAGGGGAACTTAACCTGGGGGCTGTGGTATTCTCATGCTGCTCTGCAGGGTCTGAGTTCAGCAGCACTCCTGCATTCTGGGCACACATAACTATTATCCTTCAGCCTGGTAGCTCTTCCAGAATGTATCAGTTTTGTTGAACTTTGCTCTTTCCAAGAGAAAGCGTTTTTCACCCTAAAGGTGCAGCTGTCATTCACTTAGGGAATTCAGATACATTCCGTGCTCTCTTGACCATTAGATAGAAAGGCAACTCCCATCTTTAAATCCATCAGGTGATTTTTAAATCCACTCACTGTTGCAGCCGCTGCTGCCTCTAGTGCCTGCTCGTTCGGGACTGGGCTGACCTGGGCCTCCACGGGCTGCCCTTCCTGATAGTGAATGGAAGAAAAGAAAGGGAAGAGGAAGAAAACAAAAAGAGAGAGGGAGACGAATGGAGGGGACATGGGAGGATGAAAGATGGTCAGAGAAGGGAGAGGGAGTGTCTTTAACTGAACTCGTCTTTGACTCACTTCACATCCCAAAAGCTCTCTGCCACACATGCAGGGAGAACTTGTGAGTCTCCTCAGTGCACGTGTGCCAGGTTCCTACATTTCATATAAAGATACTTTACATACAGTGGGGCACCTGGAGAGGACCCCGCAGACAGCCCCTCACATAACCACTGCCTAAGGCTACTTTGGGTTTTGTCCTTTTAATGGTTACTCTCTGCCATCCACACGGCTTTAACAGGCAGCTGATCAGGCTGCCACCCCAGCAAGGTCACACCTCTGCATTTACACTGCCAGCCTAGCAAAGGCACAGAAGTGCACCCAGCAACCAGTACGAGAGCTGACAGAGCCCAAGCCAGATCGATTGTTTTTATCGTGACCCACATAAAGGGCTTTTAGAAGCAGGTTTGATGCTGGATGCAGATCTGAGAAGCGGGCAGGCAACTCTGTGCCTCCAGTAAAACCCACCTGCCTTCATGCCTAGGAATATGCATAAAACCACTCTGCAGGTCACACCACAGCGTGACCCCACGTATCCAAGCTCAAGATGGAGAACGTGGCTTTTCAACCATCATTAGTTTTCATACTGAAAATAGAAGAGGCAGTCACCCACCAAGTGCTTTCTCCTTAAATACTGATGGCGAAGGACCAGGGGTTTAGCCACCAGCATCCAGGGCACACACAGCAACGCCACCACCACGAGGAAACACTGGAGGCCTTGCTGCAAAAGAAACAGGTCTCAGCTGATTGACATGCTCAAACACACGCTCAAAACCCAGCAGGAGCTCGCAGGCAGCACTGAACAACTGGAACCCTGTATTTAATGCCTGCCTGCACGCCCCAGCTGACTGTGCACAGCATGTAGTGCTGGTACTGGGTTACATTAGGGAATAATCCACGAGACTGTGCAGGGAATGAGGATTTGACAGATGTCTGATAGTGCTGGGAGGAAATGGCACTGGCATCTTAGCTAAGCTTAGAGGCATCACACTGCAGATGCAGGACAATATTCCTAATCACTTTCCACTATTAATCTGAATCCAAATGCTCTGGAGCTGACATGCTCAGACTGATATAAATTCCTGGTAGAGGGATTACTTCCTTCTTCAACATTACACAGTGTCAGGCTTCAGGAGCGATGCCACATTTCCTCTGTCATGGAGGAAAAAACATTTCCTGCTCAATTTCATCATTATCATAAGGTTAAGATATATCAAGAAGCACTTCTGATTTTATTTAGCAAGAGCACCTACCTGCCCCTTATAAAGCATCTTATTACTGGTGTCACTATAGGAGAAGAGAAACATGTTGATAAAGTGTATTAAAAGGCTTGGTGCATCCTTGGAGGTGTGAGCATCGTAGGCTGTCCATTTGTAGAAAATGAGAATAACGAGGTATCCAAAGAGTGACGACATGAAAATCATCTCTGGGATAAATCCCAGGTATATGTTCAGTGGCTTCTTAAAATAGCTATGGGGGGGGGAAAGAAACGAAGAGTTTAATGTTACATTTGGTCAGCATTAGGTATACGTAGGGCAAAAAGCTTTTATCATCTTTAGAACAAAACTGCAGGGGCTCAGCAGTAGCTGGGATTTAAACCCAGTAACGACGGGACAGGCATCGTTCTTCATAGCCAGACAGGAGCAACTCTACTGCTCCTTCAGCAGAGGTTGAAGTCTGATGGGCTCCTGCAGCTTAAACTAACACCCCCCCCCCAAAGAAGCCCCCCACCCCAATGAGGAAAACAGAGCAAAGCACTTACATGTGGTTGAGAAGACTCAGTGTGACGCCAAAGAGCATGTGGATAATGCCAAGAATCACAGACATTTTCATCTTAAAGGAGTTGAGGAAGGCCAGCTTATTGCTGGCAATATTCCAAATCTGTGGAAAACAGGACAAGGTCAGCCCAACCCCCAGCAAAAGGAAACCAGAGGAGGATGGAAACCTTCACTTTAAGCTAAACACTATTAACCATCCAGGAAGCATTAGGCTGCAAGAGCAGGTTTCTTTTCAAGATGGGTTTGCCACATGGGGGAAAATGAGCAGCCAACCTCTCCTGCTGAGAGCCCTTAGAACAACTGATCCCCCAGCAGAGCAGGAATCAAACCCTGCTTGTTTTTATGGGAGGCAAAGGTTGCAGGAAAAGTGGGGCTGTATCCTTGACAGGAAAGAAAATATTTATCCATTTCAATGAACAATGACACATGGCTCTTGATTTTCTGCACTTCCTGTGAATGTGGAACACGCCAGGTCTTGTATCAAGCATTTCAAGCAGTGTTAGTGATGTCAGTGGATATAAAATGACGGGATTACTCAAAACTTACAGCTCCAAGACTGACTGAAAAAGGCCAAAAAGTAACTTCATCAAAGTGATTTGCAAGTCTAACCAGTTCTGATTAAACCCCTGCAGGTCAAGGATGGTGAGGAAGAGGCCTTTAATGACCTGTGAACAAGTCTCTCCATCCCGAATCCAGCATTTCAGTGGGAGCTGAATTAATGTGATCATTCAGGAGTTATTTCCAACACTGATTGCTAAGGGAATGGCTGAGCTGTGGATACAGTCAACCAGACAGGCACTCCTGCTGACACAGGGATGTTCTTTAAGGACAGCAAAGGAAGGAATGGCTCCTACCGGGTCAATGCCGAAGGGGTAGGGGCCACCGAACACCCCGGGAATGGCAGGGTTCAGCTGCAGCAGAGGAGTGGTCTCTAGCAAGGCATCTCTGTTTGGGTAGAAGTAGATCATACAAACATTAAGACAAGCAACAGTGTCCTCTCTCTGTAAAAACTAACGATGCTCTCCCCTTGTGAGAGCAAGGAGTGCCTCAAACAGAGACAACGTTAAGGTTCCTGCATGGCCCTAGGGATTTTCCTGAATGAATAATGAATCTGTTTCTTGACAAGTCACAAGGAAGAAGGATGCAGGGGGCAGGAATGTCTGTGAGAAAGGGGCTAAACTAAATCTTCACGAGTTTTCTGGAATGAAAAAAAGCTGGCCTGAAACTCGATGGAGAGCACGTTTACGCTCTCCTGTAGTGCTGCTTGAGACTGAGCTCAAATTTGACTTCCTGAGCATGGAGGACAATGGGGACAGATAAGCCACTTGCTTATCTCGTTCACCCTTTAGCTTGTACCAAGTGTTTACTCACGACCAGTTGCCTTTCATGAACATGGGCCGGACGCTCCAGGAGGAGCCAAAGAAATTCAGGGACTTGGAGAAACAGTCGTTGTAGATGAGGCCGGTGTAGGTGGAGAACAGCCCCATCAGCAGGATGATGTACCGGCCACTAAAAACCATGTTGAACATCTGTATCAAAAACAACCCAGAAAGGAACAAAGGAAGTCCATGAGAACAAGGAAGCTGCCTCATGACACAGTAAAACCAGTCAGCTGCAGGACAAGAACACTGCCACACAGACTAAAAGCCCCAGGTTTCTATTTCCCCATGGCAGGGATGAAAGGTGCAAGAGGCAGCCCTGCAGAAGAGAATCTGAACCCAGAGGCTGCAGAGGAGCGTGGCTGTGCACAGAGCAGCTGGGAGGAGCTGAAGAGGACAAACTGCACTGCACACACAGAGGCAAACCGCCCCTGGCAGCAGAGTTTGGAACCAGGCAATGCAGACCCTGTTCAGCTCTCTCAGTGTAGCTTAACTCTGGTTCACCTCCTGTCAGCTGAAGCCCTGAGCAAGCAAAACCCACCCGGATCAGCAAACTGAAAGAATCTTGGAGATCTACACATACAGAAAGCAGTTTTGCAGTGAATGAACCCATTTATGATACAACCAAGCTTTGAGTGATCTGTTTACAAGAGCTTATCTACAGCATTTCCTTCAAACAACTGAAATCATTCCCTATAAATAGCCAAAAGGAAACCCAAAGGAACTCACTACTGCTATGAAATTATCCCGCTCAGTCTGTGGTCTACAGGCTTCCCAAATTCCAAGTGAAAGGAGGAATGGGCATTGTCAGCTGAAGGGGGAAGGATGGAGTGAACCAGCTACAACTCTGGTTTAATGCCAAGCTCAGCATGAGCGGCCACCTCACCTCATTGTCACTCTTCTGTGAGAGAATCCGACTTTCCCTAAGCACCATCCAAACAGCAATCAGAGTCATCAGGATTCCATGGCCAAAATCTCCAAACATCACAGCAAACAGAAAGGGGAAGGTAATGATCGTATAGGGTGCTGCAAGAGAGAAGAGGACACTCCTCATGTGCTGTACTTGGGGAAGCCCTGATTTAGCACAGCACAATCCGTGCCATTTAGCACTGCAATTCCCAGGCTTCTCCTCTACCAGGAGAAGCACTCTGTTAGGCATTTTCACACAGGGCAAAGAATACAGAGGAACACCATAACTACAAAATTGAGAGAGAGATGTCTTGGACTTCCCCCATGTCTGAAGGTACCTGGATTTATTTCCCGATACGTCCCAATGCCGTAAGCATCAACAATGTTTTGAAAGCCACAAGTAAACTTGTTAGTTTTGTTGTATGTTGGTGGGGTCTGATTGGTTTGCATCCTGTTTAGAATGGATGGGACAGTGGATCCACTGTGCTCCTGTTTAAACAAAGAGGAAGATTAGAAAACCCACCCTCTGAGCACAACACCACTTCCTTGTTAGCGCTGGAAAACCACAAGCTTGAATGTCTGCAGTGTGCTTCCCCCATGAGACATACACTTGAGCAGCTGAGGAAGGCTGCCAAGTTTCCACTGCTCTCCACTCAGTGCAGCAGGAGGAGCAGCACTTGTAGTTAAGGATGGGCATTGTCTGATTAGGACAGACAAGAAAACCCATGCAAGAGCGAGCTTGGGTTTTTTAAACAGCAAGTGGAAGGACTTCAAGGCACCCAGCTCTCATGTGTCTGAGCAGAGGGTGAGCTTGCTCATGTCCTGTAGAGCTCCTTTCAGTAAGCTCCACTATAGATCCAAACAGCAGGAGTGCAGCACAGCCAGGTTAACTAAACGTACCAAAGACTTGAAGCACAGGAGAATGCCTCAGCATCGCAGCATTCCCCTGAACTTACAGCTTCCCACCACATCCCTGTGACAAAGCTTAGCCCCAACAGCCCCAAGGGATGGATCCCATTTGGAGGAGTCAATCCCCTGCTGCGGATGCTGCAGCTACTCACAGTGCCTCTCCGGAGAGCAAACTGGATGGAATCCAGGTCAGCCACAGGGCACCAGACTTCAGCAATGAGGCACTTCTGCGTGACGTCGATGTTGCAGAGGTTCAGGGTGTGGTAGATGGCCTTCATCTTGCGCACCTTGATGAACCACACGCGGAGGTTTTTGGCAGCTGCCTGCAGGACCCGCTGCCGATGATCCTCGGTTTGGTTCAGCACCTTGCACAGGGAAGCAGAGGATGAGGAGGAGGCCACTTCGCTGGCCAAAACGCAAAGCATAGAGACGTGCACAGCAGAATGGGGCTGAGCAAGCCCTACCCACCAGCAGACAACGAGCCCTCTCCCCATCCCATGCACAGGACAGCCCCATGCCCACAATACATGCTTTAGGCTCTGTATTAATCTAGTTCTGCTAAAAGGTTTAAAGGCTTCTTTCCAGGGCTACTCCCCTCCTCCAGCTCCAGGGGCAGTGGGTATTTCAAACAATGAACTGTGCAGAGAGCACAGAGAACACTTTTCCCTCCACCCAGGTTAAAAGAGCAGAGCAGAGTTCTACAAATGAGGCGCACGTTGCCTTAAGAAAACACCCAGATTACAATGAGAGAGGTTTTTACTGAAGGGAAAAGGAGAAAGTGTTTTCTACTGAGGCTGTTCCCCAACTGGAACATACCTAACTCAGGCCAAGTCAGATTTCCAGACTGGAAAGTCTTAGACTCCAGGGAAGGGGAGGACACAGGGCACATGCAGCTTTGAATCCTACTCATTAAACTGCTCCTGAGTTCTTGTCTACTTCAAAATTGCTAAAGAGCTGCACTCCACAACGCCAGCTCGAGGCAGTTTATGAAAGCAGCACTCCAAATTCAGACGTTTTCCTTTTAGTTTCTGAACCTGTTTGTCTCAAATCCCTTAAATTTGTCTGCATTATAACCTCAGGCTGCTGCACAAGAGATCAGCTGTAAAGCAGAAGCTCTTCAGGACAGCACAACGTGAGAACAGAGACAGGCAGAAAAAGAGAAGAGCTAAGTTAATGTCAGCATTGTTAACTCAGCTCGGGAATAAGTGGAAGTGCTCTCAGAGTTCTGGCAGATGAAGCAGGCAATCAGACAAGCATGCTTTCAGAGCTGGAAAACATGGTATCTCCTTACACATGCAAATTCCTCTCTGCTCCCTGGTATGCAGTTCTCTGTCAGGGCTGTACTTGTACATGTGTGTAATGAACTCAACCCTCCAGAAACATCAACCCACCCCATCATCCTAACCCCTGACAAGGAAAACTGAGCAGTCTCCAAACATCTGTCTTGCACTGCTGAGCTGCTGGTCTCAAGCTACCTGGAGCTGAAAATACAGTCATCTGATAGGGCCCCAAATGCTCATGTTTTAATAGGATCCAAAGACGTTTTCAATTAGATTGTTAAAAGGAAAAAAGGGCATTGACCCCTTATTTTACCATCTGAAGATCATCAATTCTGGTATTGACACCAGAAGCCATTTCCTTCCGTTCCTGGGGTGTTTCGGGGCATGGATAGAGGGAGGCACGGAATCTGAAAGACATGCAAGCCACCTCAGTAACAAAGATGGGAAGAGATAGGTCAGTCAGGGAAAGAGCTGGCTGAGGCTGGACAAAGCAAGAGGCACCTTAAGAGAAGCTTCTGATCAGCAGAAACTGCCAAGCAGAGTTTCAGCCTTTAAATCGAGTGGCTACAGGAGTTTGCTTTCAGCCAAAACAGAAGCTGAACACTTAAGGAAACAGAAGTGGGAGGAAGCCCTCTGTTCCCTGTGGTGACAAGTGGCTCAAAGGCACTGTTACACAGTCCATCAGCCACCCCAGCTCAGGGTGCTGCTATCAAGCCAATGCAGCTGCTGCTACAAGTGCTCACTGCTGGCCTGCCCCGTGAGACTATCGCCTGCTCACAGCCCACTGGGACTGTCTGTGAGTCCAACACGTGAACCTCCTTGGTCTGAGGCATTCTCTAGTCAAACACTCATCTACTTTGAGCATGCCAGGCATGGGAAGGAGCTAGTTTGACTGTAAAATAGGTTTCAGCTACTTCTGGCACATTTTATTTGCCGTCAAAATCTGTACTCCTACAGTCACCATGAGATCAGGTGTTGAACGATCCCAGTATTAAGTCATGTCAATGTGTATTTAAGAGAGCTGCCCAGATGGAAGGCTTTCATACCCTTCACATATCTTCTTGACTCTGTTCTTCAGCTGGTCGCCTTGGAAGAAGATGATAAACACAGACTTGTGCACATAATCCCCCTAGAACAGAAGAAAGAGCACAGTGTAAGAGCTCCAGCAGCCAGCACTACAGCAAATTATAGCACAGTTCTACTTTCCCTTCCTCTGGATCTGAGCACACAGAGCTTGTATCTGCACAGTCAGTCAAGAATGGACCTTACAGCACTAAGAGTCCCAAGGAAAGCCATTTTCTTAGCCTCAGAGTGAAATACCCCTACTTCTGTTACTGATATTCTGGAGTCTCCATTATGAACTCTGTGCAATACACAGAACATGGAACATGTATCAGCTCTTCCTGCAGGCAGCTCACCTCAGAACAGCACAAGAAGCCAAAGAGTGAATGAAAACGACACCAAGAGGAGTTTAACAGCTCTGCCTCTCTAGGGAGGCCAAGGGCACATTCCTTGCAGAGCTGCTCTGGAGTGGGTGGCCAGGTCCCCTTCCTGCGTTTGTTGACAAGTTATTGTTCCACCTTACTTAGGAAACTTTAACATCATGTTTCAGGAATAATGACACTAGGTGTAACCTCCACTTGAGGAAGTGTTGCACAATAAGAACAAAGTCTCTCCTAGTAGACAGATAATTCAACAGGTCAACTACCAGCAGTCGGTGGGACAGGAGGATCTGCCTTCCCTGAGCAGCAAAGGGCAGTTACTGGGTTTCAGCTCTGCTTTGTTCCAGTGCAGCCTTTCCTTGCAGCAGTTAAGAGCATCAGTATCCAAAGTTTGGTCACTCTTTGGGCTCAAGTTTGGGCAAAGAAGGACACCAAATGTAAAACGAGGCCCAATCACAATGCCTACTATTTGTATCGGTAAGAAAGCCAGCAAACCTCAGCTGGGTGTTCAAATTATTGATTAGCACAGTAAGAAAAAACAATGGGGCCCAGCTCAGGGGAAATGAGCTACAGATGTTACAGACTGCTCCTGTCCCTAAGAGCCTCTCTCAAGGAGGGTCAGTACCTATTCAGACAGCACACGTGAGCTGCTGTTTGTGCCAGAGAAGCAAATGTGCCCTCCTGCAGTCCAGAGTTCGAGTTGTTCTTCCCTCTTTCAAGAGCATTCACCATCATCCTGCTATTTTTGTTTGAATAAAGCATTAGTCACTAAAGGCTCAGAGCCTGCAAGTAGGTGCTGGAGAGGAACACAACCCAAACATCTGCCTGCATGGAGCTCACTGGAGGCCAGAGGCTTAGATGGAGCGATCTGAGACCCCTTCACGTAGCTGAGGCTTCTGCTGCTGTAAAGAGGAGGTCCTTTTACCGTCACAGGATCCTCCAGGGGGTTTTCAATGTCTGCCTGGCGCAGGAACACGTTCCCTCGGCACACTCGCCACAGCATGCGCTCGAACGTGGGGATCCGCTCCCGGTTGATCACACCGGCCACAAACCTGCCCAGGGCACAGCACAAAGATTAGTTCTGCATCAAAAGGGAATCACAACCCAACAGCCAAAGCACTGAGGGCAGCTGGAGCTCAGCATCGCATTGAAAGCGACTAAAATCTTGCTTTACAATGGGTTCTTGAAGCAAAACGGCAGGTCCTCTAAATGCAGAGATAAACCCACACCTGCACTACAGCACAAGCTATGCCTTTCAACAGAAACAGTCTAGTAAAGGAAGTATACATCACTGGTTAAAGGAGAAATAAATGCATTTACACATACAGTTTCTATGCCTGTTAGTCTTCATCTCAACAGGATCCTGATGCATTACATGGCAAGGATTACAGCAGCCGTGGCTGCCACTGACTATGTGCTGGGTATGTGCTTCAGGAGACCCCACTGGTTCAAACCCCTGTGTCTGGATAAACCATTACACACATGCAAAGACAGCCTGGAAGCAGCTAATAAAGAGGACACAGAACTACACAGCTTCTCAGAGCACTGGGTTATGAGTTTCACTAAAGCTGTGAGAGCTCAGAACACCTGAAAAAGCACCAGAACAGGTTTACAGGGAACAAACAACTACAGGGGCTTTGCACAGGGGGAAAAGTGTGAAGCACAGATACGAGCTGGGAAATCAATGGGCACAGGACAAGCGCGGGTTTAGATCAGCCTTCATCTGCTTGATGTGCCAGGCTGGCAAGTTCCACAACTGCACACAAACGGTTGCAGATTCCAGAGGCTGAACCCCAGGGATCCTAAAGCCAGCTAAAAGGGAGCCCAAGCTGCCATTACCCAAGTCGTAGCGGGGCACCTCTTCCCATCTCGCTTGGCTCCAGGAGCGACGAGGATTCCTCCAACAGGTCTGGATCCGCCATCTGCTGATGATGCAATTCAGCCTGAATTCACAAATCAATTAATATCTAATGAAACTGGTTAGTGGCATGCAGGGCACGAGGAACCAGGAGAGAGAGTGGGGAGGCAAGGAAAGAAGAATGAACAGAAGACAGCAGAAAGAGGAAGGAGACGATAGAAAATACAGCAAGAATCACACAAGCAAGGGATAAAACAAGAGGAAAAGTGGAATGGCTCAGCAAAGCTTCCATACAAGAGAAGTTTAAAGACTGCTGCAGCTGAACAGAGGCTGTGGGATACACAAGTCTGAAGAAAGGCAGAATTCAATCAAGTTTATGCTCCCAAGAACCATTTTTTTAATGGCACAAACCAAAGTGAGACACTTCCCTGTCTCTTAAATGGAGAAAAACATGAAGGTAGATGCTGATTCCCTCTTGGGCATCTTCTGCGCATCAATAAAGATGCAAAAGGTGTTTCTAAGAGGTGCCTGGGCAACTCCACCTGCATATGAAGTGCCTGGAAGCCTGCTCCTACACAAGAGGAAGATGCTCCGGTCTTCCACAGATGGTTCAAGCCACCTGGAGATCCCCTGCAGCTGCCCAAGGCTGTGACCCTACAACCAGATGTGAGACCTGTGTATCCAATGTGTCAGCCATGCCCAGGAGCAGAGGCAATACCTCATTCAGTTGGGAATTACGTGATGGGAGTCTGATTGATTCCATCTTACTCGCCACATCGGCATACATACAGGGTCAGAATCAGGAACAAAACCTGGAAGTACTGCATGGTGATTTTCTTTACTGGCTTCACAAAGGTCTCCCTCCAGGAAAAACCACACAATACTTCCAGCTTAAAACCACACTTATTGATTACATCTTTTCATTCTTCAAGCTATTTACCCTTATTCACCCTATGTACTACTGCCAGACACACCGGGTGCATTGCTTAGGGCAGTCTGACAAAAGATGCTCATTTTTTGACTAGGCAGGCATTAAAACAGGCTGCAGTTTTATACTGTCCTTCACTGGAACTGATTGGCAGGTCAAAATTCTTGGGAATACAGCTTGTAAGTGCCAGCAAGTCAAGCCAGGATGGATGCTCAAAGCACATCCTCTTGTGCCGCACCTTCACACGATTCAAGCCCACATCATCCTCATTTCTGCCTCTGCAGCTTACATAATGGAATGATGAAAATGACAGTTCCCTAGCACAAACAGAGGCCAGACTCTACCCTCGGTGGTACAGAAGGAGGTCTCCCTACAAGGGGACTTGCTAAAATACACTTGAAGGCAGAGTTTGACCCTGGAACACGTAAAATGCACGCACAGATTCAGTGCAGCCTTGCAAAAGCCTATAGCAAGTTGGGTGATGCAGCCAGAGCTGCTTTGTGCAAGAGCTGCATCATCATTTTAGTGGAAAGAAGAACCAACCCTCTACATTTTACTTGCTCATCAAATAAATGTATTTGCCATATACAAGGTTTTGCAAGGCTGACATCGAAGGCAGCTCAGCTGCTTGTGCCCATGCTCGTTTTAGCTCACAGATGTTACACAAGGGAGTCCCTAATCTAGTTTGGAAAGCCAACAAGAAGAATTTCTGAGGCTTTCAACTTCAAGGTAACTTGGGGCAGCACCAAAAACTGAATGAGAATTTTGCTTCACAGAGGACACAACCAAAAGAAGGAAGTTTGGTACCCACACACCAAGCAAACACACCGGTGGTTGGCTGGTACCTAGATTTCACGATGTTGAAAACCAGTAAGATACAGTTGTAAGAGGCTTGTATTGTATTTATCAGTAGTCAAGGTCTCGACCAGTTCTACTAAACAAGAACTTCCTTACAAAAGGACAATTTGCATAATAAACTCCCTCCATCATTTTAGTTCATCTCTCAACTACTTAGATTGGATGATCACCCCCTTTCTGCAAAGGGGGTGCCACAGCAACAACAGCTCTGGTTCTGGAAGGACAACTAAAGCAGTGTTGCAAGGTGTGACAGAAATAAAAGCCCAAGAGACTGTGTGGAAATGAAAGAGCTCTACAGCCACAAGGCAGAGAAATGAGACTCTAGGAAACTTGCTTTGAATAAGAGTTTTCACCAGCAGGGAGTGAAGTATCAGAGTGATTGTGAAGTACTTCTCACATCAGGTTGCTCTGGGTAAGAGAAACCCAAGCATTTGCATGCTGGTAAACAGTAAGTAGACCTTTCATTAATAAACACTTTTAGTTGCTTTTTGTTCACTCAGATCAGAACCTTTATCGCAATCAGCATCTTTAATCTCACTGCCTGAAAACCAAGTTAAATCTTCCCCTCCTGATCACAGTCCTGCTCTGGCTCCCTGCACTCTGCCATACAATTCAAGCCCCTCCCGATGCACAAACAGAATGGACACCAATTTTCACACAAACTAAAAGGGATTCATTCCACCATCAACTTATTAACCCAGAGTGCAGACAGAAATGACAGAGGCAAAGCAAACAGAAACGAAGCAGGTGGTGAGAAGAGTCAGAGGAGAGAGAGATGGGGATCTGCATGCCATTAACCATTACTTTTCCAGTCTTCTTTTACGCTCACACTCTAGGCAAAGCTTTCAGAGAAATCTCTCCAGCTCATACTGTTCTTCACAAGCAAAGACAAGAAGACTGAGAAAAGGAGCAGAATCATCAACATGGTACGTTGAAACAAGAAATGGCTACAAGGTCCTGTGAGGAACAAGCCACCCTCCCCCAACTCCAGAGAGCAGACGCCCAGACCTAAGTCATTTGGACTGTGAAGCCATTTCTTGTGCAACTTACTGCTATGAATAACAGTCTTAATTATTAGTCATTGAAGTCTTCAAGTGTTGAAGGCACTGTACAAACGACAGGGTTCCTGCTCAGGATAACAAGATGTTGAGGTCATTTTCACACACAGCAGTGCATTTATGGCTTGTGGTTTGGTTTATTATTACAGAAACCAGTTATCAACAGGAGCAGGAACCCATTGAAACGTCCTGTGGTCAGTTCACTGGAGCGTGACCTCAGTTCCCTTGGCGGGTGACCTGACGGAGACTGGTTAGGAAATGGATTTGGATCTCCTTCAGTGTGAGCCCACTGCACTGGAAGAACAGCAGCGGGCAGCTCCACCAGAGGACAGAAACTACCTGCCCCCAGGTAGCACAGGCTGGCAGCAGCACCTAACACCGAGTGCCAGATGATCAGGTCCACGGAGGCTCTTGTGAATGAACGTTCAACACTCGAAGACATTTATCTGGTACTGAAACCAACCCCAGGACCAATCAACCCATCACATCAGCAGCACTATAGCTCTGTCAGCACAGACTAAGACTTGTGTTGGCACGGGAACAACCTGAATGCCTGAACAGGCAGCACCCCGTGCCAAAAACCCAAACCCCAACCACTAGCTAAACAGGCTGAAGCTTGCAGGAGCCCAGCTCTACTTGATCACAACCTCTGTATATACCAGAAGCCAAATGCAGTAAGAACTCTTTGATCAAATCCTTGGATTAGATGAAACAGAACATATACTCAGCTAAAACGTGTCCTTCTAAAGAACACTGGGCAACTCCTTGAGAAAATTCCCTGGACTCTGAGATACTTAAGCTTTACTAGGACTAGGAAGGATCATGGCTTCTCCCATGGGGGTACCATGAATGACATCAGTGAAGCTCTTCTCAGGTCCACTGAAGGAGCTGCTAGTTTCTGGCCCAGCTGCTGTCTGAGAAAGTGTTGATGATTTTCAATTGCAGCTTTGCTCCAGAACTTAACCTCCAAGAACTTCAGGGTTTGATCAAAGGCTCAATTAAATAATCAATGACTTCAGGGGGACTTTGTATTATTGATTTATATGGAATCCCCATATAACATTCCGAAAGCTGAAGAGAAATGAAGCTGGACTGCAGTTCCCCTGTGTGAGTGAGGCAGGATTGTTCATCTGCCCACGTACCAAAGAACTTACCCACTGCAGAAAGGGCTCGACTGTAGCACCAAGGCTTTGCTCTGCTGATGTGCTTTAAAGACCACCAGCTCCTTCATGACTTTACACAATACTGAGATAAACCACTGCTTAACTAAAACAACCCCAAAGCAACAGCATAACATCATGGGTAGCTGCGTGTACTGCATGGAGCATGGAAAACCATTTGAGCAGCTATCCTGAAGCACAGGAATGACTGCTGTCCAAACCAGCAGCTAAAGGATATCTGAGACTAAAAATGGTGGCTTGTGGAGGAAGAGCCAGCTCCCCGGCTGTCAGCCCCCATATTCTGACCTCATCAAAGAACTGCTGAGTTTTACGCAGGATGAACTTTAACTCTGTCAGCTCCAAGAAGTTTCTCTTCAGCGCTTCCTGGTTCGTGTTGATTTCTTTAAGCTCATTTTCAATTTTCTCAAAGTTTGCCTGCAAGACGTGAAAAGGAGAAGGAAAATGGGGTCAAAGCGATTCCACACGCAAGTGCTATTAGGTCTGGTACAAGAAGGAAGCAGACAGGATGCTTCACATCCCCATGTGACTGCAGCATGGCTCCAGCCCACCATGAGACACAGCTCTGGGTCTGGGACATTCTCTGCAGGCTTTTATAGATTGTTAATGCAGACTTTTATAGGCTGGATTAACAGTGTTCTTCACATCATTAAAACCCCTTATAAACCTTAGAATGCCCCACTGTAAACCCTGCAATCCCCACAGTTGTGCGTTCATTGAAGTGGGTGAAATGCCTTTCAAGTCCTTTCGCTTCTCATTGTATTTGGGCAAATGCACAAGGAAACAATGCCTGTGACCAAAGCTCTCAGGCTGGTGTGAGCTGGCAGAGCAAGCACTGCAGGTGGCAGCTGAGGACAATGCTTAATGCACCTTTGCCACTAAATTCACTGGGGTTTACCAATGGGAATGGTTCCCCTGTCTTCATCTAGAGCCAAATGTTAGAGTCTTCACACACATCCTCACCTCCAAGTCGATCATGTCACGTGGAAATGGCACCTCTGGGTTTTCACCAGTGTCCATGATAGGAATATTTGCTTTTTTAATCTCCTTCTCAACAAACCCTGGAGAGACAGCATTGTTAGTATTCACTAAAAACATACTTCACTGTCACCCTGCCACTGTAACCACCACTCAGCCCCAGCAGTGGCTGGGAATTCTTTCACCTCCTATTCCAAGATTGGTTAAGGAACAGGGTGCCCAGAGAAGCTGTGGCTGCCCCATCCCTGGCAGTGTTCAAGGACACAGGGGCTTGGAGCAAGCTGCTCCAGTGGAAGGGGTCCCTGCCCGTGGCAGGGGTTGGAGCTGGAGGCGCTTTAAGGTCCCTTCCAACACACATCTATGATGCTATGAAAGCCTTTCGCATCGGAAGCAAGCCCCGGAGGTGGTTTGACCGGCTGGTGCAGAGGGAGCCGGCAGCCTCCGCCCCTCGGGTGCCTGACACTGCCTTGCAGGGTTAACCTCAGCGCTTGCTTCTGCTGGCGAAGGCCAGAGCGGAGCCCTACGGAAGCCACGTACGGAGCTTTCGGTCCATCTCCTCACACCTCCGGACTTCATTGACGAACTTGCGCTGGAACACGTTCACGTCCGGGTTCAGCTGCAGACACAGAGAGACAAACGCGGTCGCAGCGCTCAGCCGCGGGGCCCGGCAGGCACGGGGCGGGTACCACCGGGCCCGGGGGCTCGGTACCGGCGAGTACTCACATCGCGGAACTGGACCTTGCCCAGCTCGCCCAGCTCGCTGACACAGCAGTAGGCGGCCTCGGACTGCAGGAAAAGCTGGGCCAGGGTCATCTCCTCGCTGCGGAACAGCTCCCCCATGGCGGCGCCGGCCCCGCCGCGGCCTCTGAGGACAAACGCCGTGACAACCGGAGCCGAGCGCACACCGCAGCCGCCGCGGTGCCCCTCGGGGGAGCGGCCAGGCCCACGCCGGTGCCCGCGTTACCTGCCACAGCGCCCCGCTCCGCACCCGCCGCCGCCGCCTGACCCGCAGCGGCTGCCGTCGCTGACGTCGCTGACGTCGCTGACGTCGCTGACGTCACCGCGCACGCGGGGCGGGGTCACGCGGGCCCCGTCTCCTAGCGACGGCGCTGCTCGGCTGGAGACCCGCAGCGGAAGTGATGTCACAGGGCGGGAGGAGACGCAGCGGCCGCAGCTCTGCGGGGTTGGTTGCGTCACCTGACGCCAGCGGTGACGCCGTGACGCAGGCGTGAGGGCGTGGCCTCGCCTCCGCTACGGGGCACGGACACAGACATGGGCACGAACATGGGCACAGACACGGGCATGGGCACGGACACGGACATGGGCACGGACATGGACAGGGGCACGGGCACGGACATGGGCACGGACACGGACATGGGCATGGGCACGGACACGGACATGGGCACGGACACGGACATGGACAGGGGCACGGGCACGGACATGGGCACGGACACGGACATGGGCATGGGCACGGACACGGACATGGGCACGGACATGGACAGGGGCACGGGCACGGACATGGGCACGGACACGGGCACGGACACGGACATGGGCACGGACACGGACATGGGCATGGACATGGGCACGGACACGGGAATGGGCACGGACATGGCCACGGACATGGCCACGGACATGGGCACGGACATGGGCATGGGCACAGACATGGGCAGAGACATGGGCACAGACATGGACATGGGTACGGACACGGCCATGGGCACAGACATGGGCACAAGAGCAGGAGCAGCTCTTGGGGGTTAAATGCTTGTGATTAATGGCGATGAGGTGCTGAGGCGCTGGCACAGGGTGCCCAGAGAAGCTGTGGCTGCCCCATCCCTGGCAGTGTTCAAGGCCAGGTTGGACACAGGGGCTTGGAGCAAGCTGCTCTAGTGGAAGGGGTCCCTGGTCATGACAGGGGTTGGAGCTGGAGGAGCTTTAAGGTCCGTTCCAACCCAGACCATGCTGGGATCCCATGTGTGTGTGATGCTCTGAGCTCATCCCTGGTGCTGCCATGGGATCTAGGCCATGGCACCAGCATGGAAGAGCCAGGGATGAAAGCAGATCCACCAAGCAGCAAGACATTGGCTGTGCTGGAAGGGCTTGAGTCCAGGTCCAGTGTCCTGGTGCTCCCAAGGGGGAGGCTGCTGGTTGCCACCTCTTGGCTTTTCCTGGTGTGAAAACAAAATGTCCTAACATGGAACATTACTCACAGTGGTTCAGCTCAGGGGGTGAGGGCTGCACACAGCAACACGGCAGCATGGCACCTCTCCTGCTGCTGTTGGACTCATTCTGTCCAAAGTGCAGGCTGATTCCCAAATGGGGCAGCAGAGCCTGCACTGAAGTGCCACACGGAATAGATGGCAGATACAGAGCGCGCTGCTCTGCCTCCTGCCCTGTACACAGAAATCACCAGCAGATCCCTGTGGCAATCCACCCCGAGGCAGATATTCCCAGTGAGAACTGCAGAGCCTCGGCGCTGCCTTACTGGAACCAGGGTTTTTTTTCATGGCACTGACTCATCGGCAGCAAACACTGGAAAGAAATGCTCAGGAAAAGAAAAGGGTCCCTCCAGGAAAAAACAGGGCGTAGCAAAACAAGCTGTTTTTAATCCATGACATAATGGCTATTGTGGAAGTCCCGCAGCAGGAGCGACTGATGCACAGAGAGAGCGAGAGCGGAGCTGCAGCAGAGAAAAGCTGTCACATGGCGGGGAGAGCGCAGGGACAGGGAAAGTGCTGACTGTGGGGAGCACTCAGCAGGGAACAATGCCCCTGTACACTGTGTCCCGTGGGTTTCCCAGCCCGGGATGCGGGGTTGCTCCGCTGTCCCAGGCAGGCGGTGAGGCCGGGAATGCTGCAGGGCGCTTGCAGGCTTGACCCCTGCGGAGGCAGGATGTGCTGAGTGCGGATCCCCGGCTGCAGGGCTGCGGGAGGAGAGGGAAGGTGCTGCCTTCCCAGTCTGCCCATTGCCGCTCTCCGGAGCTGAATTCTCCTTCACGTTCCTGCCGTGGTCTTGGGGCGGTGCCGTCGGCAGCCCCCGGTGCCACCTCCCCACTGTGTTCTAAGCGATGGCTCCGCGAGGTGTCAGCTGCCAACGCTACACAAGGCTCTGAATTGCTTGGTGCCAATGCTGAGGTTAAAGTTAGCAAAAGAAGGATTACCTCTCCCCCGTGGTTTCCAAAGCGATACATACGCGAGCGGGTTCCGAAACAGGGTTTTTGTTTTGCCGATAAAGCCTCAGTTAACACAGTGTGTTTGGGCATTGCACCGCAGCAGGGCTGGTGCAGAAGCGTGTCCTGCTTCCCAAAGCCTGGCCTCGGTTTGTCAGCGGATGAAGGACGGCAGAGCCGAGGGAGCAGCGCTGAGGTGGGGATGCCCGGGGGGCTTCCCTGCAGGAGCGAATTCTCCTCCTCTCTGTGCTAAACCTGCGGGGAGAGGTTTGTACGGTGTGGCCGTTCACACACGTGGGAGCCTGCATGTGCATGGAGTTAATGTGCTGTCACTCCCCAACCCACATGGAAGCATTTCTTGAAACTATTGACCTCAGGCTCTTGGAGTCCTGGAAAACAAACCCAGCCCCTGAGTACTGGCAGAAGACGTGAGTTTTTCCAGCTGAACTTGAGCGTGTGCAGTTGTGTGAAGCAGCCTTCCTTTACTGCACGCAGCTGTGCCCGGATGGGGGACAGCTTCTTTCCAGCAGCTTCCTGAGCATTTATTTACTCGAGGCTTGTCGTTTCTCCTCTCGTTCCTTTGGGCTCGTGGTGCAGAGGAGGTGGTTGTCGTGTCAGAGCCTTGCATTCCTGGCTGAGCTGCGCCCGTGTTTGCATGCGGAGCCATCGCCTCCCCTCCAACTATTTTAGTCATTTCAGAAAGGGTGGGTCAGAGGCATTTGGCAGCGGGTCCTTTGCTGAGGTGGAGTCAGCCAATGACCTGCAAGCCTGGAGGCTTTAGCAGGCCCTTTGGCTGGAGGGCTCTGCGGGGCTGTGCCATTTGCAGCGCAGCGCAGGCATCCCCACGCTGCGCTCCCCGTTCCTGGCGCGGCTCCCAGCGCAGGGTTTAGCTGAGGCTCGGGTTTAGCTTCCCCTCCTCTCTGTCCCTGCAGTGACAGCTTCCCGGGCTCTGCTCGCCGCGACTCCCGAGCCGTCATGGAGGAGACGACTCTGCAGATCATCGAAGCACCGACCGTTTCTGAGGCCTCCGAGGAGCCCGTGCCCGAAGAACCCATCAAACCGGACCAGATCAATGGCGTGATGGTGCTGACCCTTCTGGACAAGATCATTGGAGCGGTGGATCAGATCCAGCTGACCCAAACGCAGCTGGAGGAGAGACAGCAAGACATGGATAGCGCCGTGACCAGCATCCAGGGAGAGCTGACCAAGCTGACAAAGGCTCACACCACCACCAGCAACACCGTGAACAAGATGCTGGAGAAGGTGCGTAAGGTGAGCGTGAACGTGAAGACGGTTCGGCAGAACCTGGAGAAACAAGCGGGGCAGATAAAGAAGCTGGAGGCCAACGAAGCAGAGCTCCTGAAACGCAGGAACTTCAAAGTCATGATCTACCAGGTAAGGGGCTGTTTGACGCGTGCTTTGCGTCCTCTTGGGGGGGTGTTCTCTTTGTGGAGGGGGCTGTCACGCTGTCCGTGGCTCTCCCCTCGCTGCCTGGCAGCCCAAACCGAGCAGCAGCACTCTCTCATTCATGAGTTAACGTTGTCAGGGTGTTCTAAGGCAAGGTTTGGTAGAGCTGCTACGTTTAAGAGGAGTTTTAATGAAGACAGCGAGGACGGCCCTAAGCACCCGTTGCACCGGAGCAAAAAGTACCAAAATCACCCGGTTTTACTGCTTCGCTCAAACTGAACAAGAATGCGCTGGGTTCAGGAAGGGGGTCCTGTAAATCCATGTGCCAGTGTCTCCTCTACTGAGAGACGCCGTGTGTTGCTGCGTGGAGAGCGATAACGTTTCACATTTGGGACATGCCTCCGGTAACACGCAGACGGTAACGGCAGCATCGGGGTGAAACGCACGGACTGGGACAGGCAGAGAAAGCAGAGCAGCTCCTTGAGCTCCAGGGCTCGGGTCTGCCTGCCCTTGTGTTGTACAGACTCCCACGTTCTTTTCCCTGCAAGCTGGAAGTGTTGAATGTTCGAGTTAACTGGTGTCGGGAAGAGCTTTGGGTCTTTGTTCCCCCCAGGGCTAAGTGTTGGAATTTAGTGTTAAACGAGAAGAAAGGGAGGAGAACGTTCCTGTCAGGTCCTGGCTGGAGTTTGTCTTCCTTACCAGAGCAAACTCTTGTATTGGACCACGGAAGAGAAGTGAATGAAATAGTTAAGGATTCAGTTGGAAGCCTCTGGGTTAATAATAGACAGCACCAGGACAAAGAAAGAAGCATCAAGTGCTCATCATGGGAAGGGAGAGAAGAAAAAAGGGGAAAAAAAAAAAGGGGGAATGCTTCTTATCACAAGGTTTGAAGGGAGAGCTGAGCATAATAGGCTCAGGAATCTACCAAGTCCAGGGGCCTGCATAACTCTGATTCAGAGCTTAAGCATTTGTAGTTTTATCGTGCCCAGAAAGCTGCAATGCTCGAGCCTATTCCAGCCGGGCAGCAACTTAACCGGTAGAGATATAGATTTCATTACAAGTTATTTGTATCAGGCTTTGGGGGGAGGCTACATCTACCCAGATGGAACTCTGCACGTGCTGCAGAAGCAACAGACAATGCAAAGTGAGAAGAGTGAGGGGAATTGTTTAAACAGAGCATTCCGTGTGGCTTACGGGAAGAGGTAGGAAGTTGGCAAGCTCCTTTGGGAGCTGCTCCTTTGGCTTTGCTGTTGCTTAGGAATAGTGAGTCGAGTTTGTCTTTAATATCGAAAAGCAATCCTGTTTCTGAAGGAAATGAGCTCTGAGTGCTTCAGTTGACAGGGGACTACAGGGATCTTGTGAATCCTGGAGCTATTAGGGAGTCAAAGGGAGTGATTTGTAATTCAGAGCAGTTTCCCAGCAGGGAATTGAGTGGGATTTGACTGGGAGGCCCCAGAGCCCGAATGAGAAATTCCCCAGGTTTGCTTCATGGGAAATGGAGCCTCTTGCTCCCTATGGCAGCGCCCCCCCCACTGTGGGTAGACAGGGCAGGCCTGGCCACACGGGACAAGGATCCCATCGGGGGGACCCAAGCTGTGATCGACCCTGCTCAGGCAAGCAAAGGGCTCTCTTGGAGGTGAAACCCTTGGGTTATCTCTTCCTGTGGTGCTTCAACTGCACAACAAGCTCCGGGATGGCCTTTGGGTGTTTGAACACTGAATAGGCAATAACAACATGAATGTGCCCGAGTACCAAAGGCTGCTCTGGGTCATGATGCTGCACCGAGACAGAGCTGCACAACAGAATGGGGTGGCACAGGCAGCCCCCCAGAAGGAAGGGGATGGTTTTGCACCCCTCAGCAGTGCTGCTCTTCCCTGCATACAATGGAAGTGTAGTGTTGGTCAACAGGGGAAGTTGCTAAACGGTACCAATGTAGCGTGTGTCTCAGAGCTCTTGTCAGGATTAGTTCTCCTGTGGAACAGGGCTGTTTGATAGCTGCCTTACTCTGTAGATAAATAGCATGGAAACATCCCCATGGCATTTTCAGTGTACAGAACCTGGAATTGTGTGCCTGGGTGTGAGGGAAAATAGCCTGTCCTATGCAGGAGGCTCTCTTCTTTGTGGAGACCTCTGATTCCAAAGAAGTTATTAACCACTGAGGGGGATGTGGGAAGGTTTGGTTTGGGTTTAGGGGGTTTGCTTGCTTGGTTTTGTCCTGGGAGGGACGGAGGGGGAGGGCTGGAGTTTGTGTCTCCCTGGGCTTCTGGAGCTGTCACCCTGCCCTGATCCCTAACACAGGCAGGCAGTGGGAAGCCCCCAGCGGGTGTGCAGAGCTCTGTGTCCTCATGTATGTACCCGACTGTTCCAGCACTGTCAGGGATCCAGTGCCGGGCACCCCGGTCACGAGAGTGCCACTGCCTGGGCTTGTGCAAAGCAGATAACAAGAAAACCAAACCCTGCAGAAAGAGAACGTGCGGCTGCTCTCCCAGGGCTGATCAACGCTGCTTGGTGCTGGTGATCCCCACCTCGCTGCCCGTGGCCTGATGTCTTTCTGTGCTTCAGTATTAATGACCACGACACGAAAAAAGCTGGAGCAGGCTCCATGCTGGGGGGGGGGATGAGGAAAAGTCTCTTTGAGTTCTGTGCCTATGGTTTAAAGCAAATCTAAAATCACACAATAACCCTTTTCTAATTCAGTGTTTCACTTCTCGAGACCCACCTACCAAGGTTTATGTTGGGGATTTTGCTGCAGTGGAATTTGTTCTGTGGTGGTGAGCAACTTCTTACTACTTCCTAACTCAGAGCAAGCTGCCTTTGGAAAGCTGTGATTAACTCGCCCCTGCGATTGCGCTCCCAGTTGCTATGGCTAAAAATGCAAAGATTTATTGGGCTTTTGGGAGAACAAGAGCTCAGATCACCTGAAGAGACAGAAAACATTACTTAAAGCCAGGAGTGGCTGTTTCCAGGCAAGACAGGCAGGTTAAACAGTTGGCATGCTCTATGGGATGGGGTGTCACTGATCCTGTGCTATGGAGGATTAAAGGGAGGTGGAGGTAAGTGGGTTGTCGGGTTATTGTCTCAGCAGGGAGGCAGTTACAGATGGACTGTTTCAGGGGTGCAAAGCAGACCTTTTGGCACCTTGGGAGGCGAGGTGCAAGTTGTGTTTTGCTGATGGATGAGGAGGAACTGAAATCGGGTGGAGCCGGGACTCTGCTGGGCTGGGGGAACGCAGGGACTGAAACCGCATGCAGTGGGGCAGCTGAGGGGCAGAGCCCTGGATGTGCCTGCGCTGCTCCCTTGCTCCCTCTCACAGACACTGGTCCCTGATTTTGCCAGGAGCTGGTTTGATTGCTGCCAAGGGAAGCGTTTCTGTATTGATGGAACGTGGGGAATTTGGTCAGTTCTGCAGAATTACATTTGCAAAAGCCACCCTCCTCCAAACGATCCCATTTTTCCCTTTGGAAGACTTGCCTACCAAAAGCAAAGGGGACAGGCTTTTGGCAGACTTTTTGTCCTCTTTCCATACCCAGAACTTGCCCTCCTGAGGAATCTGCTGTCAGATGGCTGCGTGCAGGCGTTAGCAGCCCCAGTGCTTCCTTTGTGTGTGTGTCCCAGGGGAAATCAGGACACCAGCAAATGTGTTGAGAGTGGCTGCTAATAAAAACAAACTGGAGCAGGTCCAGAGGAGGCCACGAGGATGAGCAGGGGCTGGAGCACCTCCTGCACGGAGCCAGGCTGAGAACACTGGGGCTGTTCAGCCTGGAGAAGAGAAGCTGTGTGGAGACCTCAGAGCAGCTTCCAGTGTCTGAAGGGGGCTATAGGGATGCTGGGGAGGGACTCTTCATTAGGGACTGCAGTGATAGGACAAAGGGTGATGGGTTCAAACTAAAACAGGGCAAGTTCAGGTTAGATCTAAGGAAGGAGTTCTTTACCGTGAGGGTGCTGAGGCGCTGGCACAGGGTGCCCAGAGAAGCTGTGGCTGCCCCATCCCTGGCAGTGTTCAAGGCCAGGTTGGACACAGGGGCTTGGAGCAAGCTGCTCCAGTGGAAGGGGTCCCTGGTCGTGGCAGGGGTTGGAGCTGCATGATCTTAAGGTCCTTTCCAACCCAACCCAACCCATTCCATGATTCTGTGACCTCATCCCAAATCTCCCGGTTTTCGGGGACAAGAATGTGGGGCTGGTTACTGCAGCTCGTGGTGAAATAACAGATGTCCCACGCATAAAGCTGCTGCTCTGAAGCCAGCCACGTGCCACGCTCAGCTGTGCAATGCCACGTGGCAGCCCTCCCCAGAGCACGGCATTATTCCTCCAAACGCTTTCTGACAATTAAACCTATTCCAGCAGATGCCAAAGGCCTGGATGCTGGATTTCTACAGGCAGCCCTCAGGCCGTGCATCCAGGAGGGAATTCCTCAAGTCCTTGATTTGGGCGCTGGGTTCCAGGCAGGTCTGGCTGGGATGGGGGGTGCTGGTTCTTGGAAGGAGCAGCCTGTGGCCAGGGTTGCTCCATGCTGTCGAGCCGGGGCACCTGTGGCTCTACAAAGGATGCCGGTGGCCACCCGGAGCCTGGTGGGGCCATGGGGCTCCTCCGGGAAGGGCCGGGTGGACACGGGAGCGGCTGGAACGCGGACCTCAGGCCCACGATGCGGAGGGTAGGTAGGGCTGGGGGTATAAATAGCACAGTTTGGCTTTTGTGCCTTGAGGGGGCCTTATAGGGACGAGAGCAGCGAGGCTGTGGGCGGTGGGGAGGAGGCTGAATTTCAAACCCACACCCAGATGCCTCAGACTGGGCAGCCAGACCTGAGCCGCCTCGGGTTTGGGCTTGTGCTCCCCAAAAGAACCTGTGGCAAAGGACTGGTGTGATGAGAAGCAGGGCAGGGAGCGCAGGGTGTGCGAGCCGGCAGCCTCCAGACCGCCCAAGGCTTGGCTCTGATGGCAGCAGAGGGTTCAGAGCCCCGCGTGTTCTGCGGGGATGGGAGCAGGCAGCGTGGGTCCGTGCCCTGGGTTCAGTGGAGCCTGAGCCAAAGCAGTCAAGAATGAAGAGAGGTGTCACCGGTCTCCATCCCTTATAAAGGGCACCGTGTGAACACGTGGGAAGACTCCTTCACACCCCGCACGTCACTGAGCTACAAGAGTCTCGAGGTCATAACTCACAGGAGGGAGCCTGAGCCTTAAATCAGTGTCAGGATGTAAGAGCTCCCGCTTCCAGGCTCTTCCTCAGTGCAGGTTATAGTCTTTCTACCATAACCACTCAGCTCTGGAGCGTGGATTTCTGTGTTGCACCCGGCATCAGCTGCATTCATATTTCAGTGCTCAGGTATTATTTATAAGCAGTTAGTGCCAGGACTGTGCTTTGCTGAAATCCTGTCAGCGTTATAGGTACCCACTGAGCTGTGCAGCAGGAAATTGTCTCCAAGGGCTATTAATGGCTCAGGACAATCAAACCAGAGGTAATCCTCCTTCTGATCACGTATCCCTCTCTCAGGCCTCCCCTGGGGCTGTCAGCAGTGGATCTAAGTGCCTGGGATTAGAAATCAAAGCTTTCAAGAAGCCATTTAGTGCTCAGACACAGCCCCATCCCTCTCCGGTGTGCCCTGGGAGGGGGGGGATTTGACTGGGAGGTGGTAAAGCTGCTTTGTGCTGTAGGTGCTGCGGAGCACTGGAAGGGTGTGGGTGCCATAGCGGGTGCTGCTCCTGTTTCTTATCCCCGTTCCCCCCAGTTTGTGGGTATGGGAACGCTCCGGAGTTGTCCCCAGCATCGCTCCCAGCGCAGCGCTGCCTGTGCTGTGCCCCCTGTCCCAGCTCCAGCCAAGACAGAGGAGTGAGCCCTCACCCCACAGCACACCCTGGGCTCAGCGTGGGAAGAGCTGGGCTCTTCCTGCATCCCTAAGGAATGGGCAGAGAACAATGCAGTGTCCTCTCTGCTGTGCTGTGCTGTGTCTGTGACCCACACAGAGCATGGCAGTGACTCTGAAAGCTTGTTGGCACGTTGCTTACGCCCTCTTTTATCCTGGCTAGGCTAATGTCATCCTCTGGGTTCTGCAAGATCTCCTACAGCTTACAAGGTACCTCAAGAAGCCCGGCTCCACTGTCCAGCTGCAAGGCAAGACAAAGACCAGAAACAAAGATGCTCAGTGCCAGTGAGGGGAAATCAAACATTTAGAGTAAAAAGGCCCCAGGATGTTTAGTCTGTAGCTTTAAGTGAGGCTGGGAATGTCAGCATCAGCACAGATCAATCTGCACACCATCTGTAGTGCACACTCCAGCGCTGGGACAGGTTTATCCAGGAGGAGCAAAGCCTGGTAACAGGATCAAACCCTTCTTAATCTGCTGTCAGAGGGGAAGAAAACCCAGCCTCCTCTGCATCTATTTACTTCTCTGTTTCCCCCAGCCCTGCCTTTCTTCTGCCTCCCCGGTGCCTGAAACCCCTCTCCAAGCACAGCCTCCTCTCCCCTGCCGCTCCTCTCTTTGCCCCAGCTACTGGCGAGGGTGCAGCCCCTCAGGACCCAGCCCCAGGACACAGCGTTACTGGACGTGCCTGGCAGGAAAAGGGGCCAAGGAGGTTGCACAATAGAGGCATAGAGAGGGCCTTCTGCTAGTCAGGGGGGTACGGCTTGAAGCAAACCAGCTTATCCCGTTCAGCCGAGCGAGTTTGCTCTTACCCCTCATACTGTGGCTCTTTGCCTTTGTCTCTGCAGTGTTCTTTGGGAACTGCAGGATTCAGTCTTCTAAGGACTGGAGGCTTCTGATTTTACTGGAGATAAAATCTATCCAGCCTTTGGGACATAGGAGTCGAGGCCGTGCCCAGTGTTACTGGGTACAGACGGCTGTGAGCGGCTGGGTATTGCCCAGCGCTGGGGTCGGGTATGGTCCATGTGCTGACAAACCCAGGCCTGGGGGTCTGGAATGAACAACGCAGGCTCTAAAATCACTGTCTCTTCATAAGCTGGCGCAGAGGAGCAGCCTCTGCTTTCAGCTACGCCTCCAGAACAGCTCCATCAAATCCCTGGGAGCAGCAGTGTGAGGAGAGAGCAGAATCTGGCCCTATGGCAGCGCTCAGGATAATGGGCCTGAAGCTGCAGGAGGGATTCTGCACCTCCCAGGCCCCGCTGTAGGTGAGACAGGGATGCTCTTCCCTCTGATAAATCTTTGCTGTCTTTTCTGTTAGATTTTGCTACCTGCCTTCTGCCTTTACTAACACCCCCCCCGTGCTTCCCCCCTGCCTGTTCTCATGCTAAGCCAGACGACTCTGTCGGCGACGTTCCGGACCCCATGCCCAGCAGGGACAGGTAAGTTTTTCCATCGTGCTTCCTTTCCTTGGCCATTGAAACGCCGTTTTCCTCGTCTTAGCCTCAGAAGACGCAGCCTGTGCCCTGTGAGCCTTCGCCAGGGACTGCCCTGTGAGCCGGCGGCAGGAAGGGTGCCATGGCCCACGCCAGCAGAAGACGTGCCAGGAGGCAGCAGTTTAGGGCCTCAGCAAGAGAAACCCCTGAAGAGGACTTTGAACCTCTCCCGAAGCTGCCGATTCCAGAGCCTTTGCCTCGCTGCTTGTGGCTGCCGCAGCCTTCAGCCCGCTGCGAGGCTGAGCTTCCAGTTGGCAGGAACGCCTCCGCTGTTGCCTCACGCGCTTGCTGCTGCCCTCCCAGTGCTGCTGGAGCTGGGATTTCGCTCGCAGGCATCCTGGGAGCTGTCACGCACTCAGCTCTGCGCCCTGGGAGGCAGGGATTGCTGCGCGCTTGCATGAAGGGCTGGTAGCCAGGAGCGGTTGGCTCTGCTGGGGCGTGCTGGGACGGGGCGAATCCGAGCTGTTTGCCGAGCCTCGGTTTCTCCCCCTGCCATACAGACCTGATCAAAGCTCCTCGGGCTCCTTGTCAGGTTTAGCTTGTGTTTGTGGAATGGTTTGAAGTTGTTTCAAGTAGGCAAAGGCAGGCAGAGAGCACAGAGCGTGTAAAGCTCCCGTTGGGTCGGGCACGACCTGTTCCTGCTCAGCACCAGCAGCCCCCAGTGCTGTTCATTAGGAGCCAGTGGTGACTTCCAGTGCTGTTTGCCTCACACTTATCTCACACCACAAGAGCTGCCGGTGACAGCACAGGGCCCTGTTAAAGCCTTCCTCTTATTGTGCGCCTGCTGGAGCAACACCCAGCTCCAGCAGCCCACGCTTCGGGGGCTGGGAGCAGCCCCATCGGTCCAGGGACAGGACCATCCCTGATGCAGGCGATGCTGAGCTCATCCCAGGAACTGGGGGCAGCTGCCAGGGGAAACTTGGGGGCGAGTTTTGTTCCCCCCATCAGCTTCCCACTGGGCGAGCGCAGGACGGGGCAGAAGCTCCACGTCACCCGTCGGCAGCTGGGATCATCCCCTAGCAGAGCCTGGGGGACGCGAGCGGGGCACGTTCTGCATGTTCCAGCTGCATGCGAACCGTCTGTGCTGCTGCGTGCGTGTGCGAGACAGGAACGGAGCACAGTGACCCGCTCGGTCACTGTGATGTGCTTGGCATGTGCGTGTGTAAAACCCTTCCATTAAACCCTCCAGCCGGAGCCCGGAGTGCCTGGGGGTCCTGGGACTCTGTCCTTTACCCAGTCGGGGCAATCCCTCTCGCACAGGGCTGGGAACGCAGCTCAGCTTTGGGTCTCATTGGCCTTTTATAAGGCCGGGGAAGTGTTTACGTGTGTTGTAGCAACGCGCTGGGGGCCATGGGGTGGCCGTGACTCACCGCCCGGGAACGCGCCTGCAAAACAGGGCTCGGCGGAGCAGGCACATCCCACAGCAGGGCCTGGCGCAGGGCGAGCAGCCCAGCACCCATCTGCTGGCAGCCAAAGAGCCTCGGGTACCGGCACCGGGGCCCCTGCGGGTGCTCGCAAGGCGCCGTCCCATCGGCTGTGCCAGGGAGCAGCATCCCCAGGGAGGTCCGTGCCGGGGGGCAGCCCAGTGAAACGGGCTGGGGATGGAGGACACACACACAGAGACACAGACGTGCTGGCCGTGCTGCCGCAGGCATGGCTCTGCCCCAGCTCAGGGAGGGGTTTTCCTTGTGCTGGTGGAAAACCCTCTAAGGAATCTTGTTTGCCCAATGCCTTTGGCAGCGGGAGCCGTCCGGGCGTGGGGCTGGTTCACATCTGCTGATGGGGACCCCCTGTTTGAGCACCCCAACAGACAGCGATGCCCAGAGCCGGGAGGTTGGGCTCACCCTCTTCAAGGGTCAGTGTTTGCCCAGTGAAAATAGAGTAGTTGGAATGCCTGGGGTGCACAATGTGGCTCGTAGTGAAACAGTGTCCAGAGCACAGTGCCAGAGCAGGGATCTGTGTAGCAGCCACTCATAGACCCGGGATGGTTCTTGATTGTTCCAGCGAGATCCCATTGTTCCCCACAGGCAGTGCTGTGTCTGCAGGCATCGAGCAGGGAGGAGGAGGAGGAGGGCATTGGTGGCATTGGGGCAGTGCCTGGGTGCGGGTGGGGAGCTGCACGTGAAGGATGCTCAGCGTGGGGCACCATGGGGTGCGTGGGACAGTGGGTGTGGGTCTGTCCATGCTGCACCCTGTGGGAGCTGGGACCACCAGACTGCATGCACTGCTGGTCCTGGGTGCAGTGGCAGGGACTGCAGAGAGCCACCTTGTCCCCCTGCCCCACGTACTGGGAGCTGCTGCCAACCACGTTGTTGTGGCTGCAAGGAAAGATCTGCAGGATGGTGCTGAGCTGGCGCAGCCCATAAAGCCACATCTGGTCAGAAGGTGCCTGTGGGGCTGTAACACAAGGAGCAGTGGTTATCTCTGTGGCAGGCAGGGAGGTTCTGAGGCGCTGTTTCCTCCTGCACACACATGTTCTGCAGTTAACAAGGGGCCGATAAGTATCTGAGTTCGCAGGATATGGCCCCTGTCCAGGGCCAGTGGTGCCAGGGAGAGGGGGATGCCTTTGTTCTGGCTCATTGTGTTGACTCAGAGGGAAGGAAGCGGCCGGAGTTCCTGATGTTCTGGGCTGGTGGGGCTGGGACTCTCTGGGATCGCTCCAGCAGGTGCTGTTGTGGAGAACAGGATCCTGCCCGCCCAGCACCGGGGTTGGCTCGGGGCTGACCTGGCCCTCGGGAGAGCCTGGCTATTGTTTTCCCTTCAAGCAGCAGAGCAAACGGAGAAAACACATGTGGCCACCTCACCTCGATCCCAAAAAGCATCCGGGACCGGAGCCGGGATCCGCAGGGTGCAGCTGCGTGCTCTGCACACTTTGCCTTTCAACCGTGACACTGCAGCCCGTGGCATCCCCCGTGCTCCATAGAGCCGAGCTGTCCCTGCTCCCAGAGCTCTCCCCAGATGCCCTCAGCTTCAGCACTGCGGCTTGCCCAAGGAGCAGCGCCTGGGGGGGAAGGAGACACAGCTGGAAGCATCTGGCTTCCCCCCCGGTGGAGCTGTGCTGCGGTCACGTATTCCATCGGCTCACGTCGGTTCTCAAGCGATGCGAGGGCAGGAGGAGCAGCCCGGGTCCTGCATGGTGGTGACCGTGGCCAGCCCCACAGCGTGCACACAACACACCGGGCACCGGCGCAGAAGCGGCTCCAGGGGCTGAGCCTGGACATCTTCCCCCTGCACCGGGCACCGGTGAGGCCGCCCCTCGAATCCTGTGTTCAGCTCTGGGCCCCTCACGACGAGAGAGACATGGAGGTGCTGGAGCTGGAGCGGGGCCGGAGAAGGGCAGTGCAGTGGGTACCGCTGTGCAAGTGTGACCCGGAGCAGCAGCCAGCACCCGGGGACATGGGGGGCACCGGCAGCCCCCGTTCAGCTCCTGCCTGCGTGGGGCTGGCAATGCCCAGGATTCCGCACCTGCAGCCTGGCAGCTCCGCTCTGTGCCTGCCTGCTCCCTGCGCTGCCGTGGGGCTGGGGCTGGGGCAGCTCCAACCTCTCCCCCCCGGCCCCGTGGGTTAAAACCCCTGGGGCAGCGGCGCTGGGAGCCGCAGCTGCCCCGCTCCGTGCAGGGATGGGCTATTTCCAGCCTGGCCGGGACACGGTGATTCAGTGCAGGGACGCACACTATGTGCTGCTCGGATGAAAACCAATCCCGCTCCAGACCTGCGCCCCGGTCCCGGGCACATGCTTGTCCTCTGCTGCTGGGATCAGAAACTTGGCTGACCCGGGAGAGCGGAGAAGCTGAATGAATTCACCCCGTGCCGAGCAGAGGCAGCGTAACCTTGCAGCCCTGCAGGTCAGGGCTCTGTTCCTGCTCTCGTTGCAGCTTGGATAAATTCCCCAAGTGACCCCGAGCGGGGAAATGGGAAAACCAGGGCGGCCTGCTGCATCCCAAGGGATGTCCCAGCCCCACGTCTGGATCCTGCAGGCCTCGGGAAGGTCTGGGCACAGGCCGGCGTGCGCAGACCCTGTGTTATATCATGGCCAGGTCCCGGCTCCGGGCTGTGCTGCCATCTGCAGCCCAGCGCAGCGCCGAGCCCCGGCCCACCGAGCCCTGCCGAGAGGAGCCACCCCCCGAAACACCGTGGGGACAGGGCAGGAGGGGCCCTGGGGGGCAAAGGGGCACCGCATTGTTCCGGGGGGTCCCCTGCTCCCTCTGCAGCAGGATGCGGCCGGAGCATTCCTGGAGCTGGGAGTGCGTGATGGTGAAACTGGGGCTGCGAGAGGGGCACAGCACGAAGGGAAGAGACTGCAGGTTCAGTGCTGGCAGCTCTGGAGTCACAACGGGTTTGGAACCAGTCTGGCATCCTGAGCTTAACTACATAGAGCCCTGCGCCGCTGCAGGTGGGGCAGAGCCTCCTGACAGTAACTCATCAGGTGCATTAAAGGAGGACCCGATGTCACCTGCGGGTGGCTCTGAGCCCGGGGAGAATGCGTGTGTCTGTGCGCGTGTCTGTGTCTCACTGGCTCCGCTCTGTGTCTTGCAGGATGAAGTGAAGCTCCCGTCTAAACTGAGCATCAGCAAGTCTCTAAAGGAGGGCGAAAAGCTGGAGAAGGAAGGTGAGGGTGAAGAGGGGCCTGTGGGTGAGGACCACGCAGAGGAGGACCACATCCAGCTCTCCTCAGATGAAGAGGTGGAGATTGAAGAGATTATTGAAGAGTCACGGGCAGAGCGCATCAAAAGGAGCGGCATGAAAAGAGTGGATGACTTTAAGAAGGCATTCTCGAAGGAGAAGATGGAGAAAACGAAGCTAAAGACCAAGGAAAACCTGGAGAAGACCCGCCACAACTTGGAGAAGACCCGCCACAACCTGGAGAAGAGGATGAATAAACTGGGCACCAAGATTGTGACTAACGAAAGGAGGGAGAAGATGAAGACCTCTCGGGACAAGCTGAGGAAGTCTTTCACCCCGGACCACACCATCTACGCCAGGTCCAAGACAGCCGTCTACAAAGTGCCACCCTTCACTTTCCACGTCAAGAAGATAAGAGAGGGCGAGGTGGAAGTGAAAGCCACGGAGCTGGTGGAGGTGGGTGGAGAGGAGGGAGAAAACTCGGATCTGATGCGTGGGGAGAGCCCCGAGATGCACACGCTGCTGGAGATCACGGAGGAGTCGGATGCGGTACTGGTGGACAAGAGCGACAGCGAGTAGGCCGGGGCTGCAGCACGGAAGGGTTGTGGACGGCGGCTGAACACGTATTCACTCACATTCAAGAGCTCTCTCTGCCCCAGGGCAAGTGTACACGATGCATCTTTACTACCCCGCCGAGCCGACGCCGATCCCCTGCCTGCTTGGACAAGGTGTAGTTTATGTTTTAGTTTTAGCACACAAACGTTAGGAACACGGGACTCTTTTTCTTACACTGTCCAATCACCCTTTGGAGACCATTCCTGCCGCAGAAAGCCTTTAGCACCAAGCCTGAAGATGGGCTTGGAGTGACGGGGACCCGGCCCAGCTGGAGAGTGCTAAAACCAAGATAACGGCTGTACACCTGGAAAGCTCAAGTGTCCTCCCGAAGCCAAGACCTGGTGTCAAGACAGCATCCTGCCCATACCCCCCCCTGCGGCTGTCCCACAGGCAGGGGGGCTCCGGCATCCGAGGGGGCTGAGGAGCTACGGTTGCACCCAGCGTGCAGGAGTCCTGCTGACAGGCAGAGCTCTGCATGGCCACCACACAGCCCTGACCCGCTCTGCCCTCCCCAGGACTCCGTGACCCACTGCTGCCTTGGATGGCTTCGCCACGAAGCCACCCTGCAGCAGGGACAGCCGTGGGTGCCCGTGTGGCATCGCACAGCCGGGCCCAATGCTCCCTCCCTCGGTGCTGGGGCCATCGCAGCGCCGGGGCTGCTCCCTCCCTGCCCGCGTTATGGATCCGGCTGCCAGAGCCTCGGCGAGTCCAGGCAGCGCCACGGAGGTGGTGCTGGATGCGGTCCCTCGACACCCGCAGCGGCGGTGGCAGCAGGCACCGAGGGGGCGCGCAAGCAACAGCGCCGGAGCGGCCACCGCCGCCTGCAACGTTTCCAGAGGGATTCGGGATGCGCTGATGGCGCGAGGCTCGTGGCTGCCGCAGGGCGGCCTCGACACCGGCCAGCCCCGGACCTTGAGCTCCCTCTTCCCCCGGGGGTCCCGGCACGGCCCAGGCTCCCGCCACCTCCTCGCTTCTCTCCCGCTTTCTGCAGCTTCACCTCGCACAAGGCAGCGCCAGCTCAGACCCGGCCCTGCGGGAGCGGCAGCGCCCGGGGAGGCCGATCCCGGCGAGGGGTGCGGGAGGGCCCCGGTCGTGCCCGTTCCCGTCTGCTCGCCGGGCTCGACGCTTCCCGGGAGCGCCGTCGCTTCCCTCCCCTCGGAGCCAGCGTAACCCAATAGGTAAACCCGCTTGTCCCCTGAGCGTCCCGCTTATCGTCCACCGCACCCGGCCTGGCCCCGGTAAAGCCGCCCCAGGGCAGCGCGGCCGCAGCCGCTGTTCCCGAGCAGGTGGCGGTGGCGGGCAGCCCCCGGTCCCCGAGCACCGGCTGTGCCCACGGGGCGGCAGTTCCGCCCCCCCCTCCCGTCCCGGGCCGTTTCCTCGCAGGTTCTCCCCCTTCCCCGGGCCGGGCGGGCGCGGCCGGACGAGCCCCAACGCTCCCGCGGCTGCGTCCCGGCGAGAGCGCGACAAATAAAGTCTCTTTTCTAAACCACCCGCGTGCGGCCTCTCCGAGCACCGGCACCGGACGGAACCGGGACCGCGCCGTCGGGACTCGGCGCTGCCCCTTTAAGAGGCGG